>NC_060142.1:216584491-216918810 GCF_021461385.2 Schistocerca piceifrons | reverse complement strand
CAGTGGGCCCACACTGGATGAGGCACCATCTGTGAAGCTCTTATGCATTTGAATGTGTAACAAATTGAAGTGACACCAACCAGCATGTGGAAAGTGAACCAAAGAACTCCATTTTGCCTGCTTTTCACATAGAAATCTCTGTCATTAGACTGACCTGCAGACAGGATCACTAACATACTTTGCAACTTTCATTCTATACTATCCTGCCCTGGATAGCCCAGTCAGCAAATACAAAAATAAGGTCAAATAGGGGGAAAAATCATGAAGTCACAAGATTTTGTACAGCAGTAGGAACAATTCCATGAATAGTATGCTAAAAATCTTAACCGGTGGGGAGTGAGTATGTGGCCGAGGGAGGGGGAGGGACATTAAAGTTAACTTTTTTATGTTTTTCTTTGATAACTCGAAAACAGTGGTTTCTAGTGAAAATGTTTCCCAGTACAAAATCAAACTACATTACATTTCCTGTTAAAACAGTTTTCATATTGCAAGGGGTGGAAAAATCACAGATAATTAAAAATAGCTTTTAATGATATAAGATTAACGTTTATTGTTAAATGAAGTGGTTTAAGAACAAATACTACATATGTATAACACACCTAAGTGCAGTAGAGCTGCATTAAGGGATAAATTGTGTTCTTGCAGTGTAAGAGTGTGGAGGAGTTGTGGTGGTGGTGGTGGTGGTGGTGGTGGTGGTAATGGTGGTGGTTGTGGAGGATGAGGTAGAAGGTACATATGTGAGCAGAGGTAGGTCACTGGATTGTGTTCATGCTCTTCTCTCCTTCATAGATCTGCAAAATGAAGAGTGAGCTTGTAAGTCCTCACTCTCTCTACCACCATTACATCACAAAAAGCAACTGTAAGGTGTTTCACAAAGTTATACTGATCTTTCTGCAGTTTGCCATATGAATCATTAGTGACACCGTGCACATATGTGCCTGGAGTGTGTTGCTTTTCCACAAAGTGCATTAACATTAAGTGGAATAGCTATATGAGCTGCTAATAATACTAATGCAGAAGCAGATATAGACAGATTCTACTTACATCTCTCTGTACACTGTTCTACACTCTTAGGAAACTGATTCTTAGTCAATGTGTACGGCAGTTGTTGTGTTTTTCTGAGGAAGGTGACTTCCCCCACTGCATGATCAGAACTGAAAAGTGTGACATGTTGTGACAGATGGGCATATAACACATCTGTGCAGAGCTACAAGGATTGTTCACTGTGGTTTCAATTGCATCTATCAGAGGTTGGGAATAAATAAATAAATAAAATAAAATAAAAAATAGCCCTCTGTATCTGCAGACAGCCACTCCAATTATCACTTGCTTTTAACACGATATTAATTTAAGGCACACATCACATTTATCTGTTGCAAAAGATAAGCAGGGGAGATTTCAGCATCATAGTGTAAGGAATCCTGCTACATGATGTTATAGTAGATGGATATTCTCTCTTTGTTACTGGAAGAATTACATAGTTTTGGTTTTTAGTATATTAGTGTACAAACAGCAACAATTTTATGACTAATAATAAGTTGTGAAAAAGTTTACATTGTTTTGAACATTATGTAGACAATTGTGTTTCAATGTTCATACAGAGGGCTGCATATTAGGTCTGTCACAGGATGAACGAAAAAATATATCTGATGCTATCAACAGAAGTTTGGAAACATATAGGTTACCTACATATATGACTTCTTTGGAAGCATTTTTTAATACTCAAGAACTGAATTGCTGTAAACTTGGCACAGAAATGCCACTTTCTGTTGAGAATGAAGAAAGACTCCATAAGTTGTTCAATCAAGTAAAAAGTTTAACTTCAAAAGAAGAGCTTTTGAAAATTTTAAGGTAATTGTGCAATGCTGTATTAGATGTACCTTATTGTATGCTTACACCTTTAAAGTGTTGCAAATATTACGCATATCTTTGTTTGTAATTGATAATTATCATGGGATTTTGATCTTTTATTTCAGATTTAAGATACTCCGTAGAGCAGCAAAGTCTCTGAACTGCTCAAAAATATTCGTTGCAGATACTGCAACAGGATTAGCCACAACTTTATTGACCAACGTGTCGTTGGGGAGAGGTGTTCATTTACCTCTTGATGTTGTAAGTGCTCAATTCTACTAATTATGGATTTTGAATAATGATAAATGAAATTCCATTCTCTCTCTCTCTCTCTCTCTCTCTCTCTCTCTCTCTCTCTCTGGATATATCTAAGGTTGCACACAAAGAGAAAAGTTAAATGTTTTAAGGTCTGGTCTGCCACAACAGAGTTTTTATCTGTCAGAAACTTTCATTATACCTTACCCTCCACTGCAGAGTGAAAATATCATTGTGTGTGTTATTTCATCTGAAAATAATGTTTATATTCACAATTATGGTGGTGTCTTTCCTTCAAATTACACAATAGTCATGCCACTCAGAGAAATAACATCTGTGTCCTTGTAATATTCCCCTCCACCTTTTTTTAACTGTATGCTCATATTTTACACGTGTGCAATATTTTGTGTGTTCTTCCGTAGAATATCATCTGTGTAGCTTGTTACCTATTTCAGTCATTTGTGTTATAATGCATGTTGTACCAGCTACGTGATTGCCAAAATACACCCATTAAAATCAAATGACTATGCTTAAGCTGATTAACATCAAACATCATGGAATAATGCGCTAATGTTTCCTATGTGAAACATACTGGCCAGTAACTGTGAAATTACAGCAGGTTAAGTTGTTCATTGCATAAAAACTTATGGAACAACTTTTACATATTTTCTGGCTGATCTTGTTGGAATAATATGATTCTCTTTCTCTGTTGCTAGAGTGTCAATCATTTGATTTGTAGTCATCTGCCTTTTTTTATTGCCTGTATGCAATGGGCTCTTGTAGCAGCTACCTGAATGCTCCAAACTTCTCATTACTTCTTTGTTATATTTTCACTTTTCAGCATTTCTCTTCACAAGGAAAATGGGGTAATGTTTACTGAAGGAGGGTACATGGCCTCTTACTTTCAGCATAAATCCACAGTTTTAATGAAAACACTGCTGCATATTCCTAGAATACTTGCACCAGATCAGCTTCCATATATCTTACATGGGAAATTCCCCAATGCAGCCCCCTCAGATTTAGTGGTAATAGGGCCCAGTGGATTGCCTGTCAAAAACTGAACACCAATCAGGCATGAAAATAGGGAGAAGATGTACTGAACTGTAAAACAAAAAAATACAAGCAAAATAGAAACAGTGAATGGTCGAAGAACAAGAAGTGTAATAAATAGCAGCCCGAACGAGCAGTGGCATCATGGGTAAGTGGTCATGGTGTTGGACTCCCAAATGGGCAAGCCGTGTGCAAAACACCCTCATGCCATGTATACTACATGACTCACATTCTATAACCAGTGTATAATATGGCAACTGCCAAGACTACAGAAAGAGAACAAACATTTCAGTGACCGAATGGACAGTTCACAATATTGTGGGAAATATATCACACACACAACATTGTGAACTGTCTGTCTAATCATTGAAATATTTGTTCTTTTTCTGTATGGCAGTTTCACACTGGTTACAGAATATGAGTCACCTGGTGAGAATATGTTACTGTCACAAGAAAATGCTATGAATAGTGAGATCAGGCGAGATGCCACATACACGTCTCACAGAAATGAAAACAACAAACAAATGTGTGGGAACTATGTTACAACAAAAGAATTCAAAATTCAAGACTTTCAAAATGGAGCACAACTTCAAAATGTTAAAAACATATGTTTTGATAGAACACACAGAAATTGTTGCCTTCATTTATTGCAGCTTATGTGACAAACTATTATGTTTTCATCATTTCTTTGGGAGTTATCACATTCACATTCATACAAACACCTATATCTGGTAAGGTGGCATGTCTCACTTGCTTACCAGTTGTACAAGTTAGGTGCATTTATAAGAGATTCCTATCATATGACACACATACTGTCACTAATTCCATGTATGAAACACCAGACGTGTTTTCTGGTGGAGGATTCGTCTGACTTGTTGCTTTGTCATCAAAAGTTTGTGGTTCCCATTCGAAAGTTACTTGCTTTCAGCTGCCTGATAGAGTAGTAGAATCATCTGGCATTAAAAGTCCCTACCTTACATTTTGCTGTTGCAGACAGACATTATACCGAAACACAGATACAAATTTGGGGGGGGGGGGGGGGGGGGAAGAATTGGCCCGAGGGAGGTTTGAACATGGCTCACCTACACAGCAGTCCAACACCATAACCACTTAACCACAATGCGATTTATATTCAAGGCTGCTCTGTTTTGCACTTATTTTCCTTGGACCGTTCACTGTTTCTATTTTTCTCTTTTTTTCATAGTCCAGTACACCTTCTTCCTATTTTCATGCCTAATCTATGTTCAGTTTTTTACAGTCTGTCCACTGGGCCCTCTTACCACTAAATCTCAGGGGGATTGCAATTGAGAGTTTTCCTTGTTAGTGGTTCTTTTTAATTCTGTTATTCTTTTTGTACATTACTGTGTATTTCTCCTATCTTTGCCTTCTTTGTGGAAGCGTCTTGTAACTTAACTTAGGGCATGATTTTTTCTGGGTTCACATTCGCTATGGATGCTTTTAATTGTGTACCATCAACAACATGTTATTTCCTGACCTCTTCTTCCTCCACTTTCCATGCCATTAACTACCAGTTCCTCAGATAAAACTTACTTATAGAAATGGACAGTTTAAAGACATGCTGATGGCACTTGTACTGCTGTGTTGTGTATTTTGGCAAACCTATGTCTGTGTGTTTTGCATGCCTTCTTGATTTTCTCGTTCAGTTCATCACAGTTTCTCCAGATTGCAACTGAACGCCACTAATGTTTATTTGTTTTGTGCACTTCTTTTAGTATCCTTCATTCTGTTCCCTGTTTTTTTCACTGCAGCCGTAGTCATTCCTTGCATCATTATTGCCATTGTCTTATTATTCATGGTATGTTACTTATTTATCCCATTTATGCTTTACACCTTCTGTTTGTCTCATCTACTATTTACATTTTTACCGCACTCTGTTGCTTTCCATATTTACCTGAACCGTATGTCTTCTCCCACCCCCACACTTTTCTCCCAAAATTCAACTTGCCATTTGTTCTGTCTACCAATTATATTTCTGGTTTTATTTGATATTATAACTGAATAATTTTAGACGTAAATGATGTATTTTGTTTATATCTGATCTGATCTGTTTTCCATGTATCCACCATCCACGGTGTTGTCACCTACTAGATACTTATTATTATTGGGTTTGTATACTACTGCAGCAGTTGCTGGAAGCACATCATGTGTGATTGCCATCTGGAGAATAGATGCTGCTTGTAATAAATGACATAAGTGATGAAGCAAATGCCTGTGCATGACTTGATTAATTTAAAAATTGTAGTATTGACTGTATTTCAAGTAAAATAATTTATTACATAATTGATTTACATCTCATTCTGTTGTGCAGTCTCTCCTTGAGTCTCAGCTCAGTACAAGCAATAGGACCTTTGCCTTCAAACTTGTCGTCTCTTTTCTCAATGAGACTAATGTTTCTGACACCTTTTGTAATTTTGTATGAGTCAGCTGATGCTGCTTAGTAGGTCGTATTTATGTGGTATTTATTGAGTTTTATGTCAGTTTTGACACGTGTTCTTTTCTTTCATTTTAAGTCAAGCTTTTCTTTCATGTTATTCTTTATTCTTCCTGGGACTTCCTACACTAAAGCATCTAATTTTTTTTATTTTACTCGAATACAATAATTTGTAACATATTTCTTTTATTCGTGTTCACTTGATCTTGGAACTGATATCTTTTTTAGTTTTGTTTTTTTTTGTCTTTTTTTTCCTAAAACTTTAGACTCTTATTTTGTAAGCTTTTTATCAGAAACAACTATCCCTCTTTCTCTTGGTTTTATCAGCTCTATTATATTTTCCTAATTAATGCTGCCCGTTTCAAATAATACATACTGTTGTTCTTTTTTAATGCAAATTTGTCTTTGTTGTTTCGACTATGGTGGGAGTCAGCACTGCACAAACATGGAAGGAGAGAAATTGCAATGGCCGGTAACAGGAATCCAAAATGATCTGTACATTAAACTTTCAAATGATTACAATACTTTATTTCTAAAAAGGAAATAAATAGAACTTAACTTGAACTGCTACTTGTGCCTCCTACAAGCAATTACTATTACTGCTCGCAGAACCCAAGCTAAGTATCATCTTCCTAACACTCATTAGTGAGGCTCTCAAAGTGTTCAACTGAACTGGGGCACAACCAGCGGTGGGCAGCATAGACAGAGGGTCCTGAACATTGTCTTCCTCGAGGTGTGGTGCTGCCCACTCTTTCCATTGGCTCACGTGTTAGCACCTCCTTGGTGCCATTTTGCAGTGCTGCACCGGTCCATGTGCAGTCGATGCCTTAGGACTGCAGGCAGGCCCCCCTCCCCCCCCCCCCCCCCAATGCCACACTGTTGTCTTATAGGGAGCCATCTTACAACAATTGGGAGGGGGGGGGGGAGTCAGGAAGCTGGGTGGCGTGAGGAGGTGGGAGTCGCAGCAGGGACTGAAGCCAAGCCCCCAGCCATGCACTTACTTCTGTCCTGTGCTCCGAGGGGAATGTTGGTTGGAAAACCCCTGGAAAGATGCCCACCGTATTCGTGAGCCAGTCTGACAAAAAACAAAAAGGGCGGTGATGGCAATGTTGACTATGGCAGGTGCCAGGATGAGTGCTGGGGAGTTGAGATGCTGCAGTGGCTAAGGCGATGGTTGCAATTCCGTTGGTTCCGCAGGAGATGGGTGCAGTTCCATTGGTTCTGCAGGTGGTGCCAAAGAGGCACCTGGGGGCAGCTGTGCCGGCTGCAAGATCCCAGTAGGATGCAAATCTGGTAAAAGAAAATCTGCAGAAGAATCTTGTACTCAACAAGTGCAAATCTGGTTCTGATGGTGATGCAGCAACCCAGCAGGACCTTAAATTAAGTATGTGCAAGCACCCAAATTTTGAAGACTCGTTCCTCTCCTCCAGAGCCTGGTGCAATAAAAAACCCTGAAAAGAATAGAGTCATTAGGCACAAAGCGATACTTGCAGAGCATGTGAGGTGCCGTGCACTTTGGTGGGTGCAGCATCTGGAGCAGCGTGTGGTGGCACTGACTATGTAGAAGCTCCGCTGGTGACGGACTGTCATGGGGTTGGGAACGGAAGGTTGCAAGGAAGAGGTACAGCAACTCTTTTGTGCGTACAATTCCCTAGTGCCCTTGGTGGAGCAATCACATCATTTTTGCAACACTTTAGAAATAAGCTCATGCTATTGTTCATAGTCATATTGCAATAAAATCACACTGTGCTGGACAAAGAGGCTGTGCCAGGAGCAAAATATCAACACATATAAAAATTCTGAATGTTTTTCACTAAACAAGGCCCAAGCATTATGGATGTAGTGCAACAAAGGTTCAAATCAGGGTCTGCTTCTGTGGCCTGTGCAATTTTCCTATAGCACAGAGGAGAAATCCCTGAAGTTCAGTGTCCTGCACATCGATCTGACAATGAGAACAGCAGTAGCATCGAACTCAGATCCAGGACCAACAGTAAGGCAAGAAAGGACATCAAGATTTGCATGCTTCGGCATGGGCTGGTACGATATTTTCTACTGATACTGTGACAGTAACAAAGCCCAACATTGCAGCCTCTGAGCCACGTGTAGCGGAACATGTTAGGATGGATGATACAAGTATTGAAGTGGCTTATTGTCCATCATTAGGTAAAACTTCGGACCAAACAGATATGTTGAAACTTTGTCACACGATAGATAATAACAATTGGCCTGTCCTGTGAACCAAATCTGTGCAAGAGCACACCTTTAATTCCTTACGCTATGTGATCAAAAGTATCCGGACACTCCCCAAAACATATGTTTTTCATATTAGGTGCATTGTGCTGCCATCTACTTCCAGGTACTCCATATCAGCAACCTCAGTAGTCATTAGACATAATGGAAGAGCAGAATGGGGTGCTCCGCGGAACTCACGGACTTTGAACGTGGTCAGGTGATTGGCTGTCACTTCTGTCATAGTCTGTACATGGGAGTTCCATACTCCTAAAAATCCCTAGGTCCACTGTTTCCGATGTGAAAGTGAAGTGGAAACGTTAAGGGACACATACAGCACAAAAGCGTACAGGCCAATCTCGTCTGTTGACTGACCGAGACTGCTGACAGTTGAAGAGGGTTGCAATATGTAATAGGCAGACATCTATCCAGACCATCACACAGGAATTCCAGACTGCATCAGGATCCACTGCAAGTACTATGATAGTTAGGCGGGAGGTGAGAAAACTTTGATTTCATGGTTGAGCTTCTGCTTATAAGCCGCACATCTCGCCAGTAAATGCCAAACGACTCCTCACTTGGTGTAAGGAGCGTAAACATTGGGCAGTTGCACAGTGGGGAAATGTTGTGTGGAGTGACGAATCACAGTACACAATGTGGCGATCCGATGGCAGGGTGTTGGTATGGCGAATGCCCGGTGAATGCCATCTGCCAATGTGTGAAGTGCCAGCACTAAAATTTGGAGACTGGTGTTATGATGTGGTCTTGTTTTTCATGTAGGGGGCTTGCACCCCTTGTTTTGCATGGCACTATCTCAGAAAACGCCTACATTGACGTTTTAAGCACCTTCTTGCTTCCCACTCTTGAAGAGCAATTCGAGGAAGTCGAGTGCATCTTTCAACGCAATCGAGCTCCTGTTCATAATGCACGGCCTGTGGTGGAGTGTTCACACACAATAATGTCCCTGTAATCGATTGGCCTGCACAGAGGCCTAACCTGAATCCTATAGAACACCTTTGGGATGTTTTGGAACGCCGACTTCGTGCCAGGCCTCACTGACCGACATCGATACCTCTCCTCAGTGCAGCACTTCTTGAAGAATGGGCTGCCATTCCCCAAGAAACCTTTCAGCACCTGACTGAACTTATGCCTGCAGGAGTGGAAGCTGTCATCAAGGCTAAGGGTGGGCCAGCACCATATTGAATTCCAGCATTACCGATGGAGGGCGCCGCAAACTTGCAAGTCATTTTCAGCCAGGTGTCCGGATACTTTTGATCACATTGTGTATAAAGAAGCATCCACTGTCAAAGCCACAGGCTTAAGCGGGATCAAAATGAACAAGGCATCTTTCACTCAACAAAGTTAAGTTTCTGGAAAGCATACTGACAGTCTTTGGTCCAAGCAAAACGCACATTCTTCCAGTGCAAAGTGTGTAACGGAGTCACAAACTGACTGCAATTCCATCACATTCTGTGGGGCAGGGAGGTCCTGGATAGCCAGCAGGTGTTTTTTCAAGGGGATGAACACCTTTGATATTAAGAACATGGCCTAAGTTCAGACTGAAAAAAGGCACATTTGTCCAGGCGATACTTCAAACCTGCAACTTGTAGCACTTGAAACAGCGTACAGAGGTTACCGATACATTCCTCCGGTGTATGTCCTGACACCACAACATCATCCAAGTAATCTGAACAGAGTGGAACGTTTGCAGTAAGCTGTTCTAAGTAGCATTGGATTATGGCAGGTGCGAAAGTGCTGCCAAAGAGTAAGTGCAAAAATTTGAACAACAGTAAATGTGTGTTGACCACAAACACTTTCTGAGACTCCTCATGTAGCAGAATTTGTAAACATGCATCGCATAAGTCAGTTTTTGAAAAATAGCTGCCTGAACCAAGCCTGTTCCTTAATTCCTAAGGGTGAGGCAATGGATAGTATTAATTATTGTTTGTGGATTCACAGTGGATTTATAGTCAATACAAAGACAAAGCCTTCCAGAAAGTCCGCATCTCGTGGTCGTGCGGTAGCGTTCTCGCTTCCCACGCACGGGTTCGATTCCCAGCGGGGTCAGGGATTTTCTCTGCCTCGTGATGACTGGGTGTTGTGTGATGTCCTTAGGTTAGTTAAGTTTAAGTAGTTCTAAGTTCTAGGGGACTGATGACCATAGATGTTAAGTCCCATAGTGCTCAGAGCCATTCAGAGCCTTCCAGAAGGCTTTAGTAAGATTACTAAGGGAGAAGCCCATTGACCAGTCTGGATAGGAGCAATAACACCATTGACTTGTCAGTCTTTAAGTTCACTTGCAACTTTATCTCTAAGTGCCCTGAGGGACAGGTTGCGCCATTATCCTTTAGTGTAACATGTGGCACAAAATTATTTGTTCTGCCAATTCCTGCAGAATATAAATCAGGAAACTCTTCAGTCAATCAAGTTACACTGTCTTTTGGGTTGCAAGTAGAAACGGAAAGTACATTGTCCTGAATACAAAGACAAAAAAATGTAACCCAAAAATATTTTCAGTCTTGCGAATGCAAAATTGTACAGGTCACTGTTCTGGTGTGAGGCAGGAATGTGACAGGCAGACTACATGTATGAAGCTCTGGAATGTCCTGCCCATTATATGCAGTAAGTTGCATGCAAGATTTTGTCAACTGTTGTGAGCCTAACTGTTCATAAGTGGCACGATTAAGTGATGTAACGGAAGTGCCAGTGTCTAACTGAAGTCGCACAAAGCGTCTGGCAGTGATGAAGTTCACAAACAGTTTGATTGATTGTCGTTGCACAGCACTTGGGCAGAGTGAAGGCTCATCTTGAGTTTGGTAATTACTAGTACTGGTTGAAGGTTCAGAAAAAAACTACATTCACTGAGTGAGAAGGTACTCTGCACTTACGAGAGCAAATGTGGATGGAGTTGGTTTTCTGCTGCAAGCTTGTAGACTGTACATGACTTGGCTTGGCAAAGCAAGTCACGTTCTGCGAAGTATAGTTTTGTCTTTTATGCATGGAAAAGCAACGGGGACATGATTTCACAGCAGATACGTGCATTAACACTTGTTTACTCTCACTGTGGCTTTGTGGCCTACTTGCACGCAGTCACTTTGCATTACACTGCAAATGGGAGCGTCCTCAAAGTTTTCTAAGGCACTATCACACGAGTGCTGATGTTCAATAATGTGTAATACTTTTTTTCAAAGTAGGTTTAGAATGTTTGAGAATTTGTTCATGAATACTACTGTTTGGCATATTGTACGTAATTGCATCATGGATCATTGTGTCACTACAGTACTGTCAACAGCTACATTGAAAATGACACAGTTGTGTCAAACCTTGAGGTTCAGGGACTCTTTGGCATTATGTGTACTCTGGTTCTTTCCGCAATCAAAAGAATGTATAATGAGCTGCAGCAACCTCTACTTGATCATCATAATATATAGTGAGGGCACAAAATAAATCTTCGAGAACTAGCAACTCTGGTCTACTAGTCAGGAATAACTCCTGAACAAGGTGGTAAACTCCTGTGCTGGGCGTTGACAAGAAATAAGAAAGTTTCACAGCAAATTTCACTTGATGTGTAGCACAATGAGCATGGAACTAAGCATAGTACTCATTCCATTCCTCTTGTTATGCATCGGAAGCTCGGAACGGTGGAATGCACAGAGGTGGTCCATGGATGGGGCTGCCTGTTGTGGCAGAGTTGATGCAGCAGTGGTTTGTGAGTTAATGAGCTGTTCGACTGTCATCAAAGTGACTTTTTGTTAGTTCTGAAACTGAATTAACTGCATTAGATCAAAGCCAGCAGCAACTGGAGCCGTAGGCGCAGATGGAGTAGGAGAGGCGTCTTAGAGGCAATTTTATTGAGAGGAGTGCTGCAACAAATTATAAGCAGATGCAAGGCAAAAGAAAGAACAATTAGTAGCAATGCACCTCTGAAAGAAAAGGGAGAAATATTAGTGGTGTGCTATGACGGAGTGACAGAGAGCAAAGGCAGCATTGTTTCTGTAATTCTCATCACTAGATGTTGTGTTGGCTACTGTGGGAGTCAGCACCGACACAAACAAGAGAGGAGAGAAGTTGCAGTGGCCGGTAGGAGGAATCCGAAATGATCTGTACACTAAACTTTCAAATACTTTCTGTTTAGAAACAAAGTAAATACATAATCGAAATATCCACGGGTGTACTGCCGGTCTACAGTGTCCAACGGGCACAATATTTCGGTGATCGTACATGTCGCCATCACCAGGTGAACTGACGGACTGAGCTCCTGTGAACGTGCTGGCACGGAGATCCGTACACTATGGCTGCTCAGGGGGAACTGGGTTCGGTCGCGGTGGTGGCCGATTTAAATACCCTCCGTCCGCACCAATGACGACCTCATAAACCATGACTGTGGCTATAATCTTAGCAAGGTTTGGGAACCAGCGATTGGGTTAATCAAGAGTAAATTGAGCAAACGTATAGTTGTGGTGACCACGGCAGACAGAGCCATCACACTGACGTCATCTCAAACGCTGTCGCAATCTGTTCCAACGCTCGACTGTGGCACGGGGTGCGGACAGCGGAGGGAGTGCGCTGCGGGCAGAGGGTATTTAAATCGGCCGCCGCCGCGACCGAATCCAATTCCCTCTGAGCAGCCATAGCATACGGATCTCCGTGCTGGCACGTTCACAGGAGCTCAGTCCGTCAGTTCACCTGATGATGGCGACATGTATGATCACCGAAATATTGTGCCCGTTGGACACTGTAGACCGGCAATACACCCGTGGATATTTTGATTATCAAATACGCCGGGAGAAACTCAAGAATCACAAAGTAAATACATGTTAATTTGAGGTGCTGCTTGTGCCTTCTACAAGCAATTACTGTTCACTATTACTACTCACAGAACACAAGCTAAGTACTGTCTTCCTAATACTCAGTACTGACGCTCTCAAAGTCTGTGACCAAACTTGGACTCAACCGGTGATGGTTGGCAGGTGAAATCAGCATTGACTCTGTCTTCCAAAAGAAAAAGATAAAGAAATATGTCTCAAATACTGTCTGCATCCTCAGAAGTTGCTGTTATTTTAATGAGCATCTCCACATTTTTTTGAGACAATTATCTGCACAAGGCATGCCCGCACACACACACACACACACACACACACACACACACACACACACACACACACACACCAGTGCTGTTAGCTGTAGAAAATATTCTGGGTACTTGAACTCTAATGTTTGTGGCCATTAAATCATCTTCTCATCTTTTGAATATGGTTTCATCCTATACCATCACTCATTTTCAAATAATTAATTTTAATTATATTATTTTAATAAATTTATATCTTAAAAGGCTAGTGTGGAAGAAAAATTTTTACATTTCTTTTATAAATTTGTTTTTTTGTATCTAGGGATTTTGCGATGATACTGATAACAATCTGTTAATACTTCGCCCCATGCGTGATTTCATGAAGAAGGAAATTATCTTTTACAATGTTTTCAACAAAGTCAGTGGAGTTCACATACCATCAATTGTTACAAAGGTAAGAACTGAAATTGGGGGGGCTGGAGGAACAGTTTTGGAATTAAGACAGTGATACACTTTTATTTGTTTTCATCCGTGTTTCAGCTTCAGTTCACATGTCAAATGGATATTGTTTCCAGTAGCTGTTATTGCTGCTCCAAGTGCCATTTGGAATTAATTTTGATTTTTTGTGATCTGTTTGGGTCCCATCTTAATATGAAATTTGATTAACTAACTTGTCTCATGTTAGTATAGACATGTTGTATAATATACAATCTTGTTTGCATCGTTGATAATCTTTCATTTTCAGTACCACGGAAAATATGGAATTTTTAAAATTAAGTAGCATCAGAATGTTTGCTTATCAGAGTTATTGTCTGTTCTAGTCTTCAGAAAGTACAGATCTCACACACATCAGTTCATGTATAATAAATATCTAAATAAGTACAATATTGGTTTTTACAATGTTGAATACTTACTAGTGGGGCAATACACAGCTCAGCCGTTTGGTGTGCAAATGTAGAATCATGCATGAAAATGAGCAGTGGTTAATGGGAGTATTTATCTTCAGAGGCATCACAGAAAGTGAACAGCACAGTATAATTGGTGAAAAATTTTATACAGAACTTGGACATGTATGTTGGATGTGTATGTATTTTGTAGACAGTTCTACTTACTAACAGGGGAAACTCCCCCTCGCACCCCCGTCAAATTTAGTAGTAAGAGGACCCAGTAGACAGCCCTTCAGAAACAGAACACAGATCAAGCATGGAAACAGTAAGAAGGTGGGGAGGGGGGGGGGGGGGGGAGGTAACAATGAAGGGGTCAAGAAAAGAAGTGCAATATAGAGTATTCGCGAAGAGAAATGGAATTGTGGTGTGGTTAAGCAGTTACAGTATTGGACTACCAAGCGGATGAGCCATGTTAAAAAACCCCAAGTTAAAAAAAATTAAAAAAAAAGCAACAAGTCAATGGAATCCCCCACCAAAAAGCACGCCTGCTCTGTGTCTTACACAGCATTAGTGACATACATGTGTCATATGACAGGAATCTCTTATTGATGTACCTAATTTGTATGGCTGGTGAGTGAGTGAGATATGCCTCCTTGTCCGATATAGGTGTTTGTATGAATGTAAATGTGATCACTCCCAGGGAAATGATCAAAATGTAATAGTTCGTCATATAAACTGCAACAAATGAAGGTATCAGTTTCACAATCACTCAGTTTCTCTGTGCTCTGTCAAAACATGTTTTTAACATTTTTGAAGTTGCGTTCCGTTTTAGAAGTCTAGACTCTCAAAGTTTCTTTATTGTAATGTAGTTCACACCCGTTTATTTGTTGTTTTCATTTCTGTGAGACGTCTATGTGGTATTTTACCTGCTCCCACAATTTGTTGTAACCGCAACCGGAACGGTCACAGGGTGGCCGAGAAAGTGCAGCAGGACCAAACATAGAGTGGCCCACGAACAAACAAACAAACGGAAGGGATGGACACGAAACAACGACGGACGATATAGAGAGACCTCACGACGACAACATGCAAGAAGCAATGGAGTGACAGAGACAACCAAATGAATCCAAGACGTCCACCACCAGTAATAAAAACAAAGAACGGTAAACACACTGTCCGTTGTCGAGGCGAGATGTCAAGACTCACACAATGATTAGACTCGCTGGATGAGCGAGAGGCAGGCACTTAAATGCTCTATTGGGGGCGCCGCTATTGGCCACTGGAACCACGTGTTCCACTGTGGCGCCCTCACATTAAATACGGGCCAAGAGGGGTGAGCCGCCACAGCTTATGGTGTGATGGTGCAGAGACCTCTAGGGGTCTTCAACTTCCATGATGTCTTGCGGGGATTCAAATTCTGTGGCGCATGGTAGCAGATCCCTCCCCCGTGAAACTTGCGACTAGGGACGGAAATGCCCCGGACAGTGCCGAGGTGGGCGGCAGTGGGGAGAGGAGCGGGGCTCATCAACTGCTATTGGCGGGGAGGAAGGGACACACGAGGTATCCATGACAGCTGATCCAGAGTCCAGGTCGGGTGAGGGAGCTGCCGATTCACCCGGGGGCAGAGAGGGCCGGCAGCAGGCCCGCAGGGAGATGGCAACCGGCGGCAGGGACAGTGACTCGAGGACCACGTCTGCACCCGAAGGAGGTAGGGGAAGAGGCGGCGGCACGAGTTCTGCGGGGACACGCGGGCAGAGCTGATTCTGATGGCAGTGCTCCAACCCTTTCAAGGTGTGCTCCGACGTCACACGCCGCCCATGGGCCGCGGCGACCATGGCGGGTGTCCAACCCGCCTTGCGCCCATACTCGCGGGCCCACACGGCTGTGCCAGGGGCATGCCACTGTGAGGGCCAGGCGTGGGGGCAGGAGGGGGATGGTGTCAGCAAATGGAGCAGGGTCCGCGGCTATCACCCATGAAGGAGCTTTGCCGGACTGCGTCCGTCAATTGGCATAGTGTGATAGGTGCTCAAAAACAGGGTGAGGGCTGATTGGTTGGAGATGTGTCGACCGCCTTTGTCAACTGGTGTTTAAAAGTGCGGCCAAGCCCTTCCGCTGTGCCATTGGACAAAGGGGGGCTACGGATCGCCCTCAATGGCGAGAACCTGAGCCATGGCCGTCAATGGCGAGAACCTGAGCCAGGGCTGTGAGTGTAGCCTCCCTGGTGGTGGATGCCAAGCGGACAACATATGGGTATTTGGAGTAGGCATCAATGATGAGTAACCACATGGACCCCAAAAACGGGCCTGCAAAATTGATATGGATGCGATCCGAGGGCCGGCGAGGCATAGGCCAGGGTGCAAACGACTGAGGGGGGGCTTGCCTGGTGACGCGCACAGACATTGCACCCACGGACCAGATGCTCAACATCGCCGTTGATGCCGGACCAATACACGTGCCGGTGAGCCAAAACGTTCATACAGGACATACCCCAGCACCCGCAGTGTCACAAACTGAGTATCTGAAGCCGCAATGCTGGAGGGATGACCACCCGATAGGCATTCGACTCCGTGACCAACAGGAGGACATCATCGACCACGGGGAGCCTGTGGGACAGGTGGTGCCAGGGGCTGAAATCTGCATCCGACGAATAACATAGGAGGGCCACCCGTGGACTACATAGTGGAGAACCTGCTGCAAGACAGGGTCACGGGGAGTGGTCTCAGCAATGTGAGCAGCCATAAGAGGCAGACCGTCCAGCGCATCCCGGCGAGCGGAATCAATGTGAAAGCAGAGGACCTCCTGTTGGTCAAAGGCAGGATCAGGGCCTGCTGGGAGACGTGACAAAGTGTCCACGTTAGCATGGTGGGCTGTGGGCTTATACCGGATAGTGTAAGCGTAATTATGTGAAAACAAGGCCCAGCTTTGGAGACGTTGAGCCGTCTGCTCTGGAAGGTGAGAGTGGGGTCCAGAAAGTGTAATTAAGGGTTTATGGTTCGTCAGGAGGGTGAACTTTGCCCCAAAGAGATAGGTGTGAAATTTTTGGACGGCAAACATAATCGCCCGGACCTCCTTTTCAATCTGGGAGTAGTTCCGTTGTGCTGGGGTCAACGTCTTTGAGGCATAAGCGATCGGCTGTTCGGAGCCATCGGCATCCTGGTGTGTGAGGACGGCCCCAATGCCGTATGCCGACACATCAGCCACCACAACCATGGAGTGGTCTGGAGAGAAGGGAGTAAGGCAAGGGGCGGACTTCAGCATCACCTTTAAATGGAGAAAAGCCTGGTTACAGGCAGGAGTCCAATCAAAAGGTACCCCTTTGCAACGCAAGTGATTGAGGGATTGAGCAATAGAGGCAGCCTGGGGCAAGAACTTTAAGTAATAAGTAACCTTGCCCAAAAACACCTGGAGTTCAGATAAGTCCTTGGGACGAGAAAGGGCCTCAATGGCTGCAACATTATGACCTGAAGGGCGAATGCCATCTTTGCTAAGCCAGTAGCGTAAGTATTCCACTTCCGGTTGGAGGAAAAAAAAAAACACTTATCCAGCCAACAATGTAAACCAGCAGATAGCAGAGCGTGAAATAAGGCACTGAGGTTTTGGAAATGTTCCTACACAGGTGGGGATAGGCTGTGTAAGCTGCTCCAGGAATCACTGGAAAATGGCCGGCGCTGAAGAGACACCAAAGGGAAGGCACTTGTTCTTATACAATCCAAAAGGCATGTTGATAACCACGATGTTCTGAGATTTGGCATCCAAGGACAACTGGTGGTATGCCTCAGCCAGGTCGTTCCTTGAAAAATACTCTCCCCTGGCAAGCTTAGTGAGAAGGTCTTCCTGTCGGGGAATGGGGTAAGTGTCAACAAGGGACTGAGCATTGACTGTAGCACCAAAGTCCCCACACAGCCGAAGGGACCCATTGGGTTTCCATATGACCACCAATGGCGTTGCCCAGGCACTGTAAGTTACATATGACCACCAGTGGCGTTGCCCAGGCACTGTAAGTTACAGGCTCCAGAATGCCAGCGGCCTGGGGCCGATCAAGTTCCTGCTTGACCGCCAGCCATAAGGCCACCGAAAGAGGCCCAGCCCAGAAAAAGCGAGGCTCTGCATCCGGCCGTAGGGTAATGTGGGCCTGAAAACCAGAAGCACATCTGAGACCCGTTGCAAATGACACAAAAGCGGAGCATAGATTGTCCAAGTCCTGAAAAGAAACATCTACATCTACATCCATACTCCCTCCGCAAGCCACCTGACGGTGTGTGGCGGTGTGCCGCGGAAACGACCTTAACTTCGTCGGAAATTAAAAAGCCTATTCGAAGCTGACTGATGATCGACAACAAAGAGGGTAAGGAACCAGGGAACACGCTTGTACGTCACCTGGACGACGAACTGCCCACGAAGGGGAATGGAACTGTCTCCGTAGGTGACCAAACAGCGAGAGGGAGGTGACAACTCAGGAGAGCCCAGCTGGGTATATGTCGCCATATTAGTCAGGGAGACGGTGACCCAGTGTCAACCTGAAAACTGACATCCTCTGTGAAAAGGCAGAGCGTGAGGAAAAGCTTCCATGCTGACGGGTCATCCTGTGGGACAACCGATTGCAGAGCATGGACTGATTCTTGAGACCCAGGAGGGGCAGGACTGG
This sequence comes from Schistocerca piceifrons, assembly GCF_021461385.2. Lineage (NCBI taxonomy): Eukaryota > Metazoa > Arthropoda > Insecta > Orthoptera > Acrididae > Schistocerca > Schistocerca piceifrons. Next base: position 216,900,373 of record NC_060142.1, on the reverse strand, counting down.
AGCGAGTCGAGTGACTACGACAAACTGATCGGATGTGGCCCTCCTTGTTACACAGCGTGCACGTTTTCCAGCCGTGGGGACAATCAGCCCTTGAATGCGCAGTAAAGCACTGTGGGCAAGATGGAAGTGGGCAACACGACCGGAGGCGCCAATGCCATAGAGACGTTGGACAACGAGGAGTCCCGACGGCGCCGGCCTCTGTTGGCCGGGCCACATCAAAGTCGCGAGGGCGGACCCCCCAATGATGCCGCGATTGCCACCACCTGCGGTCACGCCATAAGATGCTCGTTAGCCGCTTGAGCAATTTCAAAGGAGTGCGCAATGCGGAGAATCTCTTCCAGGGAGGGGTTGTCGAGTTTCAGTGCCGCAGTGCGGACCTCAGGATTGGGAGCCAGCTGAACCACCACATCCCTGATCAGGGAGTCCACATACGAAGCCTTGCACTGCTAATTGGTGCACATAAAATCGCATCGATGGCTGAGACCCTGTAAGTCTTTGACCCAGGAATGATACGATTGATCAGGCTGTTTATGGTGGAACTCCAGCAGAGAGGTGACCACATGGTAGCGTTGGGGATAATAGTTTGTCAGCAAAAGGCATATCTCCTGGAAAGAGAGAGCCACAGGATCGGACAATGGTGCCAACTTGCGGAGAAGAAAGAACATGCCCGGGGAGGCCAAAGACAAAAACAAGGACAGCTGTAAGGAGTCGTCCGTGACTTGAAAAGCCGTGAAATGTTCTTTCAGCTGATGTAAGTAGGTTTTGCAGTCCTCTTTAGTGTCATTAAAGGGTGGAAACGACGGTGGACGTGGGAAAGCATCGGACACACGAGGACTCGGAAGCTGTTGTGGTAAGGCGTCACGAGCATCGACTTTGTCTATTAGCAACTGCAGCGACTGTTGTAAGATGTCTAACTGGAGCTGCTGCTGCTGCTGTTGCCCCAGAAGACAGACCAACTTTGCCTCCATGGAAGCAACTACTGCCATTTACCTCATCGCCAAAGATGTTGTAACCTGTTGTAACCACGACCGGAACAGTCACAGGGTGGCCGAGAAAACATGGTGGGACCAAACGGAGAGTGGCCCGCGAACAAACAAATGGAAAGGACAGACACAAAACGACGACGGACGATTGAGAGAGACAGTACGACGATAACACGCAAGAAGCAACGGAGTGACAGAGACAACCAAATGAATCCAAGACATCCACTAGTAATAAAAACAAAGAACGGTAAACATGCTGTCTGTTGTCGAGGCGAGATGTCAAGACTCACGCAACGATTAGACTCGCTGGCTGAGCGAGAGGCAGGCGCTTAAATACTCTATCGGGGGTGCCACTATTGGCCTCTGGAACCACATGTTCCACTGTGGCGCCCTCACACTAAATGCGGGCCAGAATTTGCGCGCCACCACATGGTGCAGAGACCTCTAGGGGTCTTCGACGTCCATGACGTCTGGCCGGGATTCAAATTCCATGGCGTGCAATACCAGACTATTCATCACATTTACTTGCGATGGTAATGTATTCTTACCATGTGACTCATATTCTATAACCAATGTATAGAATGATAACTGCCAAGGCTGTAGAAAGAGCACAAACCTTTCAGTGACCAGATGGACAGTTCATAATGCTGTGAAAAAAAAGAAAGAAGGAATGGCACTAGGGAGTTTTGAACACAGCTCACCTGCTTGGCAGTCCAACACTATGATCGCTAACTCACGACACTGTTGTTTTTGCTGGCTGCTCTTTATTGCACTTTGTGAGATTGGACCATTCACCGTTTCTACTTCGCTTTTTTTAAATTATTTATTTATTTATTTATTTATTTCTTCGCAGTTCAGTTCACCTTCTTCCTGTTTTTATGCTTGATCTGTATTCAGTTTTTGACAGGCTATCCACTGGGCCATCTTAGCACTAAATCTGAGTGGGGTGCAATGGGGGCACTTTCCCATGTGAAGAAAACTGTGAGTACAGAAAACTTCGTTGAGAACTTATTGGCAAAATATCTCTCGGTGAATTATCTGGTATGTGAAGCTACCTTGTTGGGTGTATCAGAGTAGAATAAATTGCTTTTTTTAGACTGGCCAGCTTACATCAACTGAAATTGGGAAGAAAATTGTCCTTACTCAGCTTCCCATGTTTTTCGAAATTCAGTCACATTTTGTTGTTCAGACAATATTTGTTGTCAGCAAGATCAGCAGTATTTGATTGTGACTACCAAGCATTTGTGCTACATTTGAAAGCTGCTAAGCATTCAGTATTCTATTTACTTGGTATTCACGTATTTTACAGGACTATCATAAAATAAAGAACTGTAATCAGTATGATGCTTCACACTGTTTATTTTTCACGATCTTCCCATTGTTTCAATTATTACTCTGTCACCCTGAAAGCTATCCAAATTTAACTTTGTGCTGGGGTTGCAATTTTTCAAAATCATACTTTTCTGGTGTATGAAGTGTTATTTCACTATATATTGTTTATTTAAAGACAGCAGAAATATGTGTTTGCAATTGCTCCACTTGGGTTTCTCAGTTGTCTTACAGATGATTTTTATACATACTGTTTTAGGTTAGCTGCAACCAGAGCATTCAGAAGCTAACTGAAAAATTTGTAATGGAGCTTCAGCAGGACTATCCATCTACTGCATCTGTAGTGTTCCGTACTGGAGAAAAGCTTAGTATGCCAAGGGACATCAAGCTTTCAAATGAGACTTGTTCCCTCTGTGAGGTATAGAAATTATATTTTCTTAGAGTTTGAATTTACTTTAAGTGTGTTGTTATTAGGCAATGAAACACTTAATGTGCGTCTTTACAAGAGGAGGAATTATTCAAAGTATGTGTTTACTATGGATAAATGAGAAGAAATAAATTCACACAATGCTAGAACATACTGGTAAAACAATTGGAGGATGAGAGAGCCTTAACATTGTGCAAATAGGAAGGTGTACTTTCAGCTATAGCGTCATTTACAGGAGCAGTAGTTTGTGACTCAAGTAATGAGAGGACAATTACTGCACAATTGACAAAGCTCCTAAAAACATCAGACAGCTGTATGGTGGGAAGTAACTCCAAGGTGCAAAGAGTCCATTGTACCTGTGTAGCACAGATTTAACGAGATTATCAGCGAGTTTCTGAGTGACAAATTCTTCATCCTCAAAAGGTTCAATTTGCTGCACAGTAACAGTCATGGCAGATGCTGGCCATTTTTAATATGGGTTTCAAGTAAATTCTGTTGATTTTCAGTTGGATTCAGCTATGGGAAATTCATTGGCCATAATGTTATACTAATGATATGACTCAGTGGACCTTGGTTAAATGCTTCCGGAGCAATTCCTAAAGCTCTTATAATAGTTTCTTTTTTTCTATTGTCAGCAAACACTGAACACAGTGCTAAACTTTTCAGTTTTGCAAATTACCTGTGATAAATGTGCAGGGAGTCATGAATCATCCCCTCTGAAAAAATACACTGCCAGAAAAAAAAGTGAAGCACGTAGAAGGGGAGGAGGAAATGAAATGGAACTTCTTCGCTTGGAAGGGTATGGGCTATTACTTTAGTGATTACGAATTCAAATCATTTTTACAAAGAACTTGGCAGTATGAGCCCACTTATCAGTATTACATTGCATCCCCTCTGGCACTGCATGCACTGATTCGATTGAGATGGATGTCATAAAGCCCCCTCCTAAGGCAATCTGGCTTCACAACTGTTGTAACTGGTCCTTGATACACTGGCACTGAGGTGGAGTTAACCGAGCTGGTCTACACGTGTTCTAATGGGAACAAATCTGGGCATCATACTGTGCATGCGAGTACCTCAGCATCATGCAGTCAGTTCATAGAGGTATGTACTGTGCATGGATGAGCCTTGTCCTGTTGAGAACTGGTACCAAGATACTGTCATGTGAAAGGTAACACGTGAGGACACAGAAAGTACAGTGCTTGCCATTGCGTTACCGGAGTTCCATCAATTACTACAAGCTATGACCTGAAGTACGAGGGTGGTTTGAAAAGTTCTCGGACCGGAATAGAAAAAAAATACTTATATCACTGAAACTTTTTTTATTTTTCAATGTAGTCTCCTTGTAGATTAATGCACTTGATCCAACAATGTACCAGTGCCTTGATCCCATCTCAAAAATGAGTTTCCTCTAGGTCTGCAAAATAGTTGTCAACTCCAGCTATCAATTCTTTGTTTGAAATGAATCTTCATCTACCAACTAAAATTTTCAGTTTTGGGAAGAGATGGAAGTCTTACAGAGTCATATCAGGTGGATAAGGTGGGTGTGGCAACAATTCATACCTTAGTTTGTGTAATTTTGCCGTGGTGATGGCAAGTTTTTGATCCAACGTCAAGAGTCGCGGCACCCATCTTGCAGATAATTTTTTCATTTCTAATTCTTCAGTTAAAATATGATATACTCTTTTTGATGACATCTGGCAAGCACGAACAGTTTCACGCACTTTCAATCAGCGATCCTCCATGACCATTTTGTGCACTTTTGCAATGATTTCTGGAGTAGTAACATCTTGGCCGACCACTGTGCAGATCAACATCTAAGCTCTTCCGACCAAATTTAAATTCATTTGTCCGATTTGCAACAGTTGAATATGAAGGAGCAGAGTCCCCCTGTGTATTCTGGAAATCAATGTGAATGTCCTTTTTCTTTCATACCTTTCTTTACGAAGTATTTAATCACTGCGTACTGATGTGGCTCGTGTTTATAGGCAACAGTCCCATGAATATCACGTGAACAACTCATTGCACTAGTGCTGATCTCTCATGGTGATTCCAAGAACTTTTCAAACTACCCTCGCAATACCCAATGGCTCCCCACACCATGGCACCAGCAGTGACACTAATGTGCATCTCAGAAACATTGGAAGAATGGAATCCCTATCCACATTGCTGCCGTCCTTGCCGATGATGATTATCTGGTGTAATGAAGAACTGTGATTCACACTGAACACACTGTGATGCCATTCATCAGCCGTCTGTGCTTCCCAGCCATGGCACCAATCTAAACATAGCCTTTTATCTTGTGTTGCTAACAGCGGCCTAAGCAGGGGACAGTAATTCCCTAGTCTGGCTGCTGCAAATCTCCGACCAACGCTGCAGGATGGCACGTAATGTTGCAACGAGTCCACTACTTGTCCCTGGATGCCAGGCACAAATGTGAAGGGGTTATAATGTGCTGGGTGCACAATATGATGATGCTCTCTTGTGTTGGCAGATCTGACCGACTAGAACCTTGACGACAAGCATACCTGCTGTCACATTTCCATGTAAAACATTGGGCCGCTGTCACATCCAAATGCTTCACAAATTTGGATATTGTTTGATTCAACCAGCTGGCCAAATGGTGAACCACAATGAGGTCTCTTCCAAACTCTATCAGGTGCTGATAGCACTGTGTCACATGTGTCTGTTGCATCTCAGTGTCTTTCACTGTGATCACTCTACATCTCTCGCTGTTCCTGTCCCTTATATACCCTAACAGTCATGGTAACAGCACTAATGCAGTCTGGTGGCCATTATGTGTCACAGAGAACTTTAAACTTTTACAAATTCGCCAATGGTGTGTATATGTACAAAGTCACCTTGACATCAAAAACCATGTCTTGTGGGTGCCTCACTGTGTTTTTTTTGTCAAGCAGTGTGTTTTCTTGTATATTTCTCTGTTAAATTGTCCAAGCTGTCTTCCGACTATATGTTTATGCCACTGATTTAGTTACACTAGTCTAGCAGACATGAAATCTTCATATTTGCAAGCCTCCTTTTACCACAATAAATAATGACTCTGCATAGGTGTCAGCAGTAACAGTACATGCAGTTTCTGCATTATGTATGTTTTATAACAATTACTAAATAACAAGAATATGAGCCCCCAACTCTCCTTATCCAGATATATCACAATAGCATGAACAAAATGTCCCACTCTTACACAGTGGACTTGTTAAATTGGGTGACACAATGCATGCAGAGTTTGGAGATAGGAAAGCATCCAGGGTAGTATTTATATTTTTACTAAATGTATTAAGAGCAAACAAATTATAGTATACACCTTATCGCAAATCCCATTATTATGTAGTACATGTCTTAAAATACAGGTATGAAAATAATAATACTAACAAAATTTTAAAAGCAATTAATATGTTGCCTGCAAACATAACGCAACGCTTGCCTGTCTGAATGCATGTAGTCCACAGTCTCCTCTCAAACAGGTCACACGGGGTTAGCACACTGCACTCATATTTGGGAGGACGATGGTTCAAACCCATGTCTAGCCACGCTAATTTATGTTTTCTGTGATTTCCGTAAGTCACTCCAGGCATATGCCGGTACGGTTCCTTTGAAAAGGAATAGCTGATTTCCTTCCCCATCCTTGACAAAGTCACATGCAGCCAGGCACAGGACACATGGCACTGCAATCACTTACAAAACAGGCTACACAGCTAGCATATGTTGCTCAAGAAAGAACTACAATTGGATAGCAGCTGGCCTCTTCCAGTAGACTCACTGAAACATCAGTCACAAAGTAATTTTAATCAGAATATAATTCACTAATTAAAGAACTTAGAATATGTAAATAGAAACATTGTAGGGCTAATAACTAATCTAAACTAAGTTAAGAAAAACAAAAAGTGACACAAATCTCTACATACTGCACTACACTGGTAAACAGAGTAAAAACTAAGTTTGTGCATGGCAGCTATAGCATTTTCTTGCAGAAACCAGCTTCCTTTAATATTGCACAATGCAGATATTTCCTTCCTCAGTAAATTACACTTGCACCAGGAGAAGTCATCACATGACGTCTCCGAGTAATGCCATTAAGTACATGAGCACAGCAGCCTGACAGTCACTGTATAGTATGAAACTATACATCACACGCCATTCAGTATCTCACCACCAACCTGACTACTTCTCACTGTCTTGCTTTTGACTTGCTCCTTGGCTATTCTAGTTTGGATGATGATGATGTGTATTTTGTAGTGGTTTCTGATTTCTATGTTACAGCCTTTGTGAATTTTCACACTCTTCTTGCAACTGCCCATGCTAGTTCCAAGGTTGCTGGTAGCTGCACTGCTCTGAACGTACCTGTTTACAGTCCACCACAACCTCCTATGGTCCGTCAGCTTACAGGCACAGTGCTGCCTTTTCTGACCACTTCTCTTTGATTCTACACTTATGAGCCAAAACATTATAACCACTGCCCACTGCGAGATTGAATGCCACCTGTTGGTGTTGAGAGCATGTGAAGTGAACCAAGGATGAGTGGGAAATCCACACATTGACAAGGTACAGATTGCTGTGGCCCAGTACCTAGGAAAGAGCAGCTCGGAAATAAAAAAATGGTGAGCTGTTTGCATGCTAAATTCATGAAGAACAGTGAAACCATGAGTAGATGACAAGGTGTTGGACATCCACATCACATTGGAGAATGTGGAGGTTCATGGCTTGTCCATTCTGTAAAGAGGATAGGTGGTAATCTGTGGCAGATCTGTCGACAGAGTACATTGCTGCTGCAGGCAGAGATACTTTGGAGCACAGTACTCGGTGCACGTTGCTGAACATACGACTGGACAACATATGAACCATACGTGTTCATATGTTGGCCCAACAACATTCAACTGCAGTGGGCATGGGATCATTGAGAGCAGACCATGGATTAATATAAGTGTCATGTTTAATGTTGAACCAGGTTGATAGCCATGCCTGGATAAACTGTCATGTATGGGTGCTTGAGACTGCACCATGGACACAGACCGTTGGCGAGCATTTTGTTATCCCATGGGCTTGGGCTCCTGTGGTACGTGTGATAGTAGTCAAAGACACCATGACAGTTGTGAATGTCATGATCGTCATTATGGACCATCTACATCCCTTCATACTTAACATCTTCTGCAGTGATGACGGCTCCTTCTAACTGAATGACTCCCCCTGTGATTTGAGGAGCATGATAGTGAACTCACATTGATGTCTTGGCTACCAAGTTCACTTGTTCTGAATCCCATGGAGGACATATTGGATACTATTGAGTGCCAGCTTCGTGCTCACAAACCCCCAGCCTGTAATTTACAGGAATTGTGTGAAGTGTGTGTAGGAGTCTGGTGCTATATACCTCTGGAAACCTACAAAGGGCTTGTTAAATCCATGCTGTGCACAATCACTGCTGTATTTTAGTCCAGGGATGGATCAACATACTATTAAACAGGTGGTCATAATGTTTTGGCTCATCAGTGTATCTAATAAGATAGCTTACTTCGCCCACCAAGATTGTTGCCTTAGCTTACTTTTACAGACAAGATTATAATGACGCCGTATTTGTAAATAAAAAAAGCAAATAAGTGGCACAGCCTTCAATGTCAAAGTGCTGTACCATTCTTTTGTTCCCATGTCTGGGAAAACATTGTTACTGCCACAAATATTCCAGTTATTATTGTTTTAGTATTAAGAAAAATTGACACAACAGCAGAGAATTACATGTTCATTTCTTTTGTTTCTCAGTATTGTAAAAATTCCTTCAGCAACTCAGAATTCTTTATTACTGTTATATAAGTATGGTAAGTGCCCTGAACTATAGGGAAAATGTAGCCCGTGAGAAGTGGAACAAAAATTAACAGATGTCCGCTATGGGTATTTATCACAAACATTATAGCAGTGTTGTGAAATTTTTAGTTGTCTGTAACACTTCTGCCTTATATTTCATGGCTGTGTGACCTGCTGTTGAAATATTTAGTGACAACAGAACATAACATTGAGACAAGATTAATTAATAAGTGTACAAGACAGAAAATATACAGAAATTTGTCCGTAAATACTTATGCCATAGAAGCTGATATGAGTGAACAGAGAAAGAGGGAGAGAAACTGTAACTCTTTTATACATTTACCATAGTACCCCTTTACCTTTGGCAAGTACTTGTTGTATCATATTCTAATCTTAGCCTCCCACACATCACTATTAAAGTTCTGTGTCTGTGTGAAAAGTTTAGAAAGCTTTGAGATGTGTAAGATTTACAAAAGAAGAACTTTTTGCTTATCTTGATTTTCTCTAGTTGTTGTTGTTGTGTCTAGGGATACATTCTTGAGTCTGTAATTACATTGTGGGTTCTTGATGACTAAATAACTGATGAAGATTTGCCTGTTGCTATGAATATCTTTTTATTTTATCCCATTCTTCTAAGTCACACCCACTTTACAATTTTCGTTTCTATCACACCAAAGAGTACGTTATTGGTGACACAATCAAAAACGTGTCTGATTCTATCAGAGGCATGCCCACCACTACCTAATATTCTGCGGTACTCATCATATTCCAAAGAGTTTACAAAGCAAAAGAGTTTACAAACTTTCTTGGCGCAAGAAGAATCTTCGTTAAATTATATAATTATTTTATAAATTAGTCCAGACATAAATGTAATAATTAGTGTTAGATTGGGCAATTAATAATATGAATTATAATATGCCAGATATTTTCGTTATTTCAGATATTTTTAAAAGAAGAGTAATTTTAACGATTAGTGCATATCGATTGTAACAAATTAATTTCTCTTGATACATTTTAGACCAAAGCATAACACATCACATACAAAATCATATGAAATTCATTCAGTTAGACAGCTGATATTATGTTCACCTATACAATGTTTGACCTGGAATTCGATCGCATCAACTCAACAAACATTTTAAGAATGTATTGTCTATGAAAAGAAACCTAGGCAAAACTGGTAACAAAACTTTAAGTACCAACGATTACAGAGGTGTCTTATTCCACGTGGGCACAAACTCCATCCACAGTAACAGTGAGGAAGAAATCGTGAATGAAACACGTTATCTGATTGTTGTTGTTGTGGTCTTCAGTCCTGAGACTGGTTTGATGCAGCTCTCCATGCTACTCTATCCTGTGCAAGCTTCTTCATCTCCCAGTACCTACTGCAACCTACATCCTTCTGAATCTGCTTAGTGTATTCATCTGTTGGTCTCCCTCTACGATTTTTACTCTCCACGCTGCCCTCCAATGCTAAATTTGTGATCCCTTGATGCTTCAAAACATGTCCTACCAACCGACCCCTTCTTCTAGTCAAGTTGTGCCACAAACTTCTCTTCTCCCCAATCCTATTCAATACCTCCTCATTAGTTATGTGATCTACCCACCTTATCTTCAGCATTCTTCAGTAGCACCACATTTCGAAAGCTTCTATTCTCTTCTTGTCCATACTAGTTATCGTCCATGTTTCACTTCCATACATGGCGTTCATACAGTAAAGCTGCATGTCCTCGGGAAAAATTACAGCTGTAGTTTCCCCTTGCTTTTAGCCGTTCGCAGTACCAGCACAGCAGGGCTGTTTTGGTTAATGTTACAAGGCCAGATCAGTCAATCATCCAGACTGTTGCCCCTGCAACTACTGAAAAGGCTGCTGCCCCTCTTCAGGAACCACATGTTTGTCTGGCCTCTCAACAGATACCCCTCCGTTGTGGTTGCACCTACGGTACGGCCATCTGTATCGCTGAGGCACACAAGCCTCCCCACCAGCGGCAAGGTCCATGGTTCATGGGGGGGGGGGGGTTTATCTGATTAGATCGGCGAAAACTGTATACCCAACATCCAGGCTGGTAATTAGTGGAATTATTCACCGAAGATCGGTAAGTGATACTTACATCAACAGGATAAATACCGGCATTGGGAACAGTGCAACAGACTCGGTGCAGTATTATTGACACAAACAAGTTCTTAAACTATAAGTGTCTGGGAAAAGATGGCCTGCACTTGAATAGATTAGGCTCTGTGAGCCTTAGTAAAACATTCATAGATATGTGTAAAATCCTAAGAAGCAAGGGAATCTAACTCATTCTGATAGGGGTGACAAAGAAAAAACTCAAACTGAAAAAAAAAGTTTAGGTACCAAACAAAGGATGTGTACGTGAAATAACTAAAAGCCAAAATGATCTGTTGATGCACTGGAATATAAATGGCTGAGGGGCAGAACTACCAAATCGTAAATACTCAAAAATCGACGAACTAAAAATTCTGCTTTCAGAATCCATAAATTTTAAAATAATCATCCTAAATGAACACTGGTTAACAGGAGATAGTATAAAACTATCAAATAGTATTAATAATTTTAAGGTAGCTGCTAGCTTTTGTAGAATAAGCAGATCTCGTGGAGGCTCCTGCATTCTTGTCAATTCTTCTGTAAGTTATACAGTAAGAGATAATTTTAATTATTTAAATGAAGAGAGCGTGTTTGAAAGTTGCTCTGTAGAACTAGGTGATCTGAACACACTGGTTATAGCAATCTACAGAATTCCTGGATGTGCGGTAACTAAAGTGTTTTTAGCCAAATTCGCATGCCTCCTAGAAAAACTCCATAAAGAAAGTAAGAAAAAAGTTGTTATAGCAGCAGACTTCAACTTAAATGTCTTAGTTGAAAGCAATGATTCCACAGAATTTTGTGACTTAATTCAGAAATCTGGTTTCCAGCTAAATTTTTCTGAAGGCGCTAGGGAAAACAGCAGATCAGTGACCTGCATTGACAATATTATTACTAACTACAAATTTGACAGTGGAAATAAGCACAAATACTGCTTAGACTTGGGTATTTCAGATCACTCAGCTCTGTTTATTGAGCTCCCAAAAGCAAATAACCTAAAGCCTCCAGAAGTGTATATAAAAAGGGATCTCAGTAAAAGTAAAATGGATTTATTCCACAGTAAATTAAGTATAATAAGCTGGCCTGTAGACCACAATAGTTCAAGCTCGATAAACTATGACAAATTCTTAAATTGTTTCTTAGAGGTATTTAATGAATCATTTCCTCGTAGATACAAGCAAAAGAAGGTAATTGGTAAACTCAAATGGATTACAACAGGAATAAAAATTTCTAGTGCCAGAAAGAGAGAGCTCTACAATGAGTTAAAATCAAACAGAAATCCGGATTTTGTTACTTATGTCAAACAGTATAAAGCTGTATTTAGGAAAGTTGTAGTGGCAGCTAAAAAAATGGCAAATAATAAATTCATACGAGAACACAGAAATAAAACAAAAGCAGTGTGGTCAGTTGTTCAGTCTGAATTAGGAGCCAAAGTAAAAATTCATGAGATTTTGAAAATTAGACATGAAAATGAAATTATAGTAAACCCTGCTCAGATGTCAAGTTGTTTCAATGAATTCTTCCTAAATGTAGTAAGATCGGATGTGGATATGACATTCTGTCAGGGCATCACAAAAATGTGGAAAACAGCTAGAACACATCTTTTAAACAATTTGAAAAAATCACCCAAAGGGATGTGGAAAAGGAAATATTGTCTCTAAAAAACAAAACCTCACATGAGTGGGATGAAGTAACAACATCTGTAATCAAGTATGTGTACGATACTATTACTCAACCACTGTCAACTATTATAAATCAATCTTTTGAACAAGGATGCTTTCCAAATGTATTGAAATATGCTGAGATCAGACCTCTATTCAAAGAAGGATCGACAGAAGATATGGGGAATTACCACCCTATCTCTCTCTTGCTGGTCTTCTCTAAAGTGTTTGAAAAGATTGCAGCAAAACAAATTAGTAAATTTCTTACTGTAAATGGTATAATTTTTAAAAACCAGTTCGAATCCCATCAGGGTAAAAGCACTGTGAATGCTATAAATGAGTTTATCCAAAAAATATGCTCCACGTTAGATAAAGGTAGAAAGGTCACAGGAATATTCTGTGATCTAACTAAAGCTTTCGATTCAGTGGACCATGCATTACTCCTCCACAAATTACAGATGTATGGAATCAGGGACACTGCTTTAAAATTGTTTAGCTCTTACCTGTCAGGGAGGAAACAAAGAGTAATTTTAACTTCAAATGGAACCAATTATTCCTCAGACTGGAAAACAGTTCCCCACAAGGTTCGATATTGGGTCCCTATCTGTTTCTTTTTTAAGTAAATGACCTACCACTTGCTATTGATGTTCATTCAGTCTTATTTGCTGATGATACATCAGTTCTAATTGAAAATGAGGTATCTGAAAATATTCCAGAAAAAGCCAAAAATACTTTAGAAAAACTTGAATCTTGGTTCTATCAAAGTGGACTAAAACTAAATGTAACTAAAACCAAAATGATGCAATTTGAAGCTAAATCAGTTGAAAGGACTGAAATAAAGATAACTTGCAATGATCAGGATATCACAGAAGCAAACCACGTGAAGTTCTTAGGCCTAAATCTTGACAAAATTTAAATTGGAAGGTACCCATAGGTTACTTAGCAAATAAACTGAACAACTTAGCATTTGCAATGTGTATTTTGTCAGGTGCCACAAACATGGATACCAGAAAAATGGTTTATCACTACTACTTTGAGTCAGTTATTTGTTATGGCATAATCTTCTGGGGAAATACAGCAAATGTCAGGCTCCTAGTATTACAAAAGAAAGTAATTAGAAACGTGTGTCTATCCCCTCACTTTACATGTATGAGATGGTGGTGTTCCTATATAAAAAAAAAAAAAAAAAAATTAACATACACTAGACACTTTCCGTTTTGATCACAACTACAGCACTCGCCACAGAGATAACTTCAAACTTCCAACACATTGTTTAAAACTTTATGCCCAAATGCCAGAGTATATGGGGTTAAAAATTTTCAATAAAATAAAAGGTAGTAATATATTTAAAATGGAGCTTGGTTCAGTGAAAAGATTGCTCTTTACTCTTCTGGTGGAAAAGTGTTGTTATTCTGTCGATGAATTCATTGAGGACAGCTTCATGGTCTGAACACAGGGATTGTATTACATGTATTACTTTATGTACATGTGTAGCTGTAACTTAGAAATGAAAAATATAATGTAAACTTTTGTATTTCTCTTTAAAAAAGTGAAAAAAGTTTCTTTAGTAAACTTTGACATGTCTCCTGTACATAAAATCAAATGATTTGAAAATTGTACGTAATGAGATGAATAAACCACATATCACATATCACAAGAATCGATAGTATACAAGCTATCGGTCATTTCTATAAAAAGAAGAAGAAGAAAAAAAAAGAAAAGTAATGTTAGAGGAGGATGACCATTAAAGACAATGCCCACACAAGTTTTCGGAACAGAAATTATATATAGAAGCAGTTGGATATATTATGAGGAATGGTTGAATGATTGATTCTTGAGGTGGTGGTGGAAGCAGAGGCACAGACACTCTACTACTAATATCTCAGCAATGCCCCCTGGTCCCCCCCCCCCCCTTCTTTTGTTCAGCAAAAGAACAACATGGCCATATGACCATCATCTTTTTACTCAATGATTTTGGAAAATTTCACTTCCTCAGTGGAGAGTCATTTGGAAAGAGCCTTACAGCTGACTGACTTGTATCAGGCTCATATTGATGTATCAAACTCTCATTTGAAGCACAATGCTGCACGAATGATGGGAGGCATCTTTATTGAAACCCTTTAATTATGCCTTTAACCCATGCCACGGCCTGTTCTCAGTGAACTGATGGGTACTTACTGAGAAAAACTTGCTCAAGACTTCTGAAAATTGCAGCAAATGATGAAGACCCAACATGTTGTATAAGTTATTTTTGGATCATTTCACACTAGATTATACGGTGAACTATGTTTCACTTTGTAACTGCAGTTGGTGAGTTGGTGGGCACACTGTTTGATCCTCAAGCTGCATGCATATCTGATGCACAGCACCAAGTTCAATGAAGAAAAAGGTTTTGGTGCAGCATGGTGCATCCAGCCTTGATGGCAAACTGTGCCACACTGCACAACAATGAACAAGTTCTGTGCAGTGCCGATACATCAAATGAATGTTTGTTCATGCACACTCTGTTTACACAGAGTTTCTCGCTACTGAGCTGAAGTGTATCAACAGGAAGTGTGTAAATTCTGCGGGCTGTCCAAGACTGTAACTTCTATGTTAGAGGTGTATTAATTAATAATATACTGTTTTAAGATACACAAATTTTTTTACTAATTGTTGCACAATGTGATTTGGAGCTACAACTCCATTTTCAAGGACTGATTCATTTCTTTCAGTATGTCCTGTAAGTGTTCTCTGCTTTCACTTAGGCTAGCCTGTCATCACCGAATCTTATAATTGGCATCCTATTGATCACTTCTGATACAAAAATCACTTAAAAGCTTAATTTCCCAACATAGCTTTCGACTTATTGGTTCTGGTGTCACCCATCAATGATGTTCTCTAAGTCCCCCCCCCCCTTTTTCACCTTATGGTGAACAACTCTGAAAGCAACACTTGTGATTCGTCTCGAATTTTTTGTCAAACTAGACCACCACCACCACTTCAACAACATAGAACGCACACCTGTGCACACACTGGAACATTGCTGTGCATATATGAACACTGCTTCAGTCTGTGCATTTCTGTGCTGTTATGCACAGC
Source organism: Schistocerca piceifrons (assembly GCF_021461385.2). Taxonomy (NCBI): domain Eukaryota; kingdom Metazoa; phylum Arthropoda; class Insecta; order Orthoptera; family Acrididae; genus Schistocerca; species Schistocerca piceifrons. Next base: position 216,884,974 of record NC_060142.1, on the reverse strand, counting down.
TGTGTGCCACATTTGTGCTTGGCATTGCGTGGCCAGTGAGGTCACAGCTTCATATTTAAGCATGGGTGGGTCGTATGCATTGTGTTATGTTACTAACTTCTGATTAACAGAAATTTTTTTTTTTTTTTTCCAGGCACCACTAGATGACAGAAATATGAAATCATCTTCTCTTCAAGCTACTGAATTTTCACGTCTAGCTTCCCATCTAGGACCTTCTGGATTCAGTTCTGACAGCATTATGAGTGACCCTTATTCAGTGAAAAACAATTTCCCAAGTGAAATGAAAGAAGAATGTCAGTCAGAAAGTGCCTATAAAGTGGACTGCAGTTCGTTCACAGATGGTTGTGATTGTCAGCATAAGTGTAGTCCTGACATGAAAATATGTATTTCTGATGCTGAAAAATGCTTTTGCTATAGCTGTCGAATTATTTTGAAAGAACTAGTAAGTATTATTTTGGCATATTCTCTTTACATATCTGTGTGCATATTTTATGTCTGGTAGTAGCATTTTCCTCTCTGTTACATCTTTCTTTTCTTTTTTCTTATGTTCAAGTTATTTCTACTGCAATTTAATTATTTTTTCAGTTGAAGTACTGGTATGCAGTATTTCTGTAAAGTGAGTGCCTAATAATCTTATCCCTCCCTTTTATTTTATTTTTTTATTTTTACAGGGCTCTGTAGAGGTTCTACCACAAGAAGTCCAAACTAAGATCCGAAATCAGCTTAGTTTCAGAAATATGAGAAAGGAAATTGCAGATTTTTTATTATGACACAGAGTTTTACCATAGCTTTTATTCATCTCTGTTATACTTTGTGAATAAAACCAAGGCACAAAGTCATTTGTCACTTGTGCTGTATACAGTTAGTGGTGATGATGAATTCTATCTTTGCTTTCATAGTTTCTATAGCATGCCGTGTTTGCTAACTGAGCTATATATTATTCACGTGGAAAAATACCTTTAGTGCAAGGGAGGCAAAAGAGAAGCTACAGTAACTTGAGTAAATTTGAGAGCGAGGCACATTTTTGAGTTGGCAAAGTGTTATTAGCAGTCCATTCACTGATTTGCTCATCAGTTACGAACTGTTTGACAAAGGCATACACATCATATATTTCAATTTCTGCAAACTGAACACGTGGGACAGTTTTGATCACTAGAGAAGTTCTTTCAGATGATCCCATAAAGGTATTTGATTTACCGTAATCAACTGTAGGATTCCAAATTCTGGAAATATTCTTCAGTCCACATTTTTTAAGTAGGCTAGAGCAGTTTAGTAGAAAAATATTACAGCACTATGAAATCTTTTTACCTCTGCTGGAAACAGACTTACTAACACAATTAACCACTTTAGTAGAGTGACTGTCTATCCTTCAACAATTTTCACTGCTTCATGAATCGGTGAAGCCTGGCTGTGAAGAAAGTATAACCATCCTTCAGAAAAGAGGCTCTGAAAGCTTCAAATGAACAGTGGGCATTTCTTTTCAAATTGGAAGTATGATTATGATGGTTAAACATCTTAATGACTGACTCAATAGCAGGCAGTAGAGCTAACCACCTTTTTTGGGCATAACCCAAATTTATTGCAAAATCTGTTTCCACATAGCTACCCAAGTCCTTCAGAGTTTCATCTCTCAAAGTGTATGTTTTTTAATACAGAAATATTTTGGAAAATAACATCTATACACCTACAGGCAAAATATCAGTAGCTGCTTGAACAGTACTATGTAATAAAGCAGCAGCACACCCAACCCATATCAGTCCATGGCCGAGTTGCACTTGTAGTATGATAAAAAACATTGTTCTGAGCTTCTCTTACAGCACCTCAAAAATTGCAATTAGCATTATCTGCACACAGTCCAACAACTTTTATCCTAGACCATTTTTTCTGAATTTAAAGTTGCAGTAGACACTGCTGCAAAGATTTTGTTTTATGTTTTTCATTTTGTAAGTGGAGTCGTATATAACCATGTCCACTGTGACTTATTGAGAAACTAATGGGTGCCTGGGAAGTAGGGACAAATTTGAATTTTGCGCCATTTCGTCATATGAGGTAGCCATGGTTTTTTTTTTCATGTTTGTTATCTGCCACCCTTCTAATTAGTAGCCGCCTTTGTGTGGTGACCATTGTTGCCTGATGTTTATTTTCGTCATGGAGCAGATGATAACTGACCAACGTATCTAAGTGAAAAAAACGTTATTACAAAAACAATGAAAGTCCCATGGCAGCTGTTTGTGAATTGCTTGTGACACTTGGATGTAATGCTGCTGTAACCGAATCATCAATTTGGAAGTTGATCCGGAAGTTTGAGACCATGGGGTCTGTTTCAAATGTTAAGAAAACAGGATGACTGCATTTTGTTCGAACACCAGAAGACATTGCTGTCGTGTGTGATAACGTGACCTTAAGCACCAGAAAATCTGTTTGCTGACAAACTCAACAATTGAATTTATCACTAAGTTTACTATATGAAATCCTTTCAAATGATCTGAAAATGCATGCTTACAATATTTGACTTACACAAGAGTTGAAGCTTGCAGATCACGGAAAGAAACATCAATTTGCTCAAGGGCCTTGGCTCGACAAGCAGAGAATGAGAACTTCACAAAAAAAAATTTTCTCAGATGAGGCACACTTCCTCCTCAATGGTAACGTCAATAAGTAGAAGTGCAGAATTTGGGGAATCAAAAATCTGCGAGTGACTGTGGAAGATGAGATGCATCCACAATGCATGACTGTGTGGTGTGGGTTCTGGACAGGAGCAGTGATCGGCCCATACTTCTTCTTCTTCTTCTTCTTCTTCTTCTTCTTCTTTTTTTTTTTTTTAATGGTGAGGGAGTTGCCATCACTGTGAATCGTGACCATTACCGAAACTTGCTTTCTGATTGGTTTTTCTCTCTTATTGGTGAAAATGAAGATTTTTGGTTTCAATAATATGGTGTGACATGTCACACATCCTGTGAAACAATTGCTCTGCTTAATGAAAAGTTTCCTCAAAAAACTATCCCTTTGCATGGCAACCAGGAATGGCCTGACAGATCATGTGATATTACGCCTTGTGACTTTTTTTTGTGGGTATTTGTGAAATCAAAAGTGGACGTGAACAAACTGCAAACAATACACCAATTGAAGGATGAAATTAAGAGAGTTATTAATGGCATCTCATCAGATGCTTGTTAATGCGTCATTGAGAACTTCAATGAATGCATTGCTCATTGCCGCACAGCCTTGGTGGTCATATTGAGAATATAATTTTTCTTACATAAATGAGAGTAGTTACTTAATGTGTTTGTAAAAAAAATTACATTTTCAATAAATTTTGTATGTTGTACAGCGTTTAATATCCGTCCCTACTTCCTGGACACCCTCTAGAAAGGCACATATGATTTTTTTCCTTTTGAGCCCTAAGAAATAATTTCACTGATGAATGGAGATTCTTTTTGAAATCGTTCATTGAAATAACACTTGCACTTCTGTGAGGTCATTCTTGCCAGGAAGTATTGCTATTTTAAAGAAAAACAACTAAAATTAACCAGTGTAATACAGTGTAACACTAAGTAGCACATAATACAAATCTGATATAATTTTGCGCACACAGATGTCACAGTAGTGGAAACCAGCTTTATGCATTGTAACCAACATACACAGTATTGGTGACACCAAAACAAAGAAGATTGGCTATTGCAATGCAAATGGGAATTCTGGTAAGAGTAGAACCTCTTTCTCAAACAGTTTCACCAACTAATAATAAAATATGTCAACAGAGATTAAATTAATATCTAACTCAGCATAAAGCATTTTGTAATAATTAAACTCAGGACAAATAGGTGTCCAGAATTACCTTTGAAAAATTTAGGACTGAGATCCAAAAATTGTGGCTGTCTCATAGTGGACTGGGGGTGGTCACATTAATTATTTGAAGAGTGTTTACTCATTATGTATTTGGGATTTGTATCTGTAGTTGGATAATTTTCATAACAGCTCCTCATAGTTAGATGAGGAGGGATTTGTAACCTCATTTGACTTGATTCATGTAATCATTTTTTTTAAATTTCTGTATGGGGTCATAAATACCTCCAGGTATCAGAGGCTGTGGAAAAAGGGGGGGGGGGTGAGAGAGAACAGGAAAAAATATGCACAAGAGGAAGTGAAGTTATCCAAGTTTTGATTGTAATTGTTGCAGTGGCATAGTTACAGACTGCAGCACAATGAGCCAGTCATCTCAGATGATGGTGGATATGGGAGAAGACTGTGTGCATTGTCTGTATTTGAATTTGTTAAATGTGTGCCTAATACCATGCAGAAATATGTAGAATCAAAACATAAGTAGTACAAGAGAATCAATGAAATTTCCTTCTTGTGCTGTGCAAGAAACATGCACCTGGAATAGATCCAACAATAACTGGAATAATGTGACAATTTCATTTTATGACATGATGGTTTGCTGCCACCTTTGTATTTGGATTCCTGTAATGCTCACCATAGCGCAAAATTAGTTAAGTTTGATAATTGGAAGTTCTGGCAGAATGTAAATGACGCCCTGGGTCGTCGACAGGCTAATAAACAACACAGAAAACTGGGAAACTTTTTCAAGCTAGAAGGAATACACACACACACACACACACACACACACACACACACACACACACACACACTGTACAATTACATTTTGCCAGATGAATACACAGTACCTCAACTGCAGGAGGATTATGGGAATGAAGGATGTGCTGCAAGATGTTGGATAGAACATGTTTCCCACCCTGACTCTCATCATCTTCATCACTGATTTTTGTTCTAACTTCTCCACCTCCTTCTTCTTCTCTCTCTCTCTCTCTCTCTCTCTCTCTCTCTCTCTCTCTCTCTCCCTCTCCCCCCCCCCCCCCCCCCTTCTCTCTCTGTCAAGATTGCATCAAGAAATACCACAAAATGTGTATTAACTGCAAGGAAGTATTGTAAATGCAATTACTATTCACCAACATGACATTTCAAAGTGTGTGTGGCAAGATTAGGAATACTGCATTGATGATTGTATCACATAGGTCAGTCATGTTGAAAACTTGTAAGATTTGTTGGAAACTTCTAGCAACTGATTGATGTGTTTCTTTTTGATGTATGTGTTATGAATCTCCATGGGTATTTCAAAATAGCACTGTGATGTAGTAGCTTGTGCTTTATATCTGAGATATACAGAAGGAGATTGGCCAAACATTTACTTGAACAATATCCTAATATCATGTTCTTTCACTATTGTTATAGTTTAGGTCTCTGCCTTATGAATTAATGTTCAATATATACCATATAATCTTGTTCATTTTTGAAGCTTGGATTTCGTACGGCTACAAAGGTCATTTTTCACACATAAATGTCGATAAAAATTGCTTGCATATGTTTTCTGTTATTTATTGGAACTTCTATGCTGGACCAATTTTGGGCATCATTTGTCCTTTTTAATAAGAGACAGACATCTCATAACATTACTAATAAATCAAAAGAGTGCAAACTTTGTCAATTCCCGGTACACATTACAGCATATATATTTGAAGGGTCTTAAAATGCACCATTTTTATAATGTCTTGTTGCAGCCTGTTGGGAAACCCCATGACAGGTAAGTAAGACAAGGATAAATTAAACCCACAAACAAATTAAAACCAGCGAGGGCCCTAAATCTTGAAATATAATATGAACCTTTTTCTTAAGTATGAGGAGCATGTGAGAGACATAATAGGTAAAGTTAACAGTGTTAAACTTAACTCTTCTCTCCTTACCCCTGCCACACCCCGCACTACCACTTTCTACATGCTTCCTAAAGTCCATAAACCCAAGCACCCAGGACACTCCATTGTGGCTGGTTACTGTGGCCCCACAAAGAGAATCTCTTCTCTCGTAGACCACCACCTTCAACTACCTGGAACCTACCCTCCTGTATAAAAGATACCAACCATTTCCTGCACTGACTCTCCACAGTTCCTGTCCCTTTACCATACGGTGCCCTGCTCTTGTCACTATTGATGCCATGTCCCTTTACACTAACATCCCTAATGCCCTTGGCCTTACCACTATTGAACACTACCTTTCCCAATGCTCAACAGGTTCCAAACCACCCACCTCCTTCCTACTCACCATGACCAACTATATCCTCACTCACAATTACTTATCCTTTGAAGGCATTACCTGCAAACAAATCCGGGGTACGGCTGTGGGCACCCATATGGCACCATCCTGTGCCAATCTTTGCCATCTAGAGTAATCCTTCCTAAACACCCAGAATCCCAAACTCCTCATCTGGTTCAGATTCATTGATGACATCTTCATAATCTGGATTGATGGTGAGGACACCCTACCCACATTCCTCCAGAACCTCAACACTGTCTCCCCAGTTTGCATCACCTGATCCTACTCAACCCATCAAGCCACCTTCCTCGATGTTGACCTCCATCTCAAAGATGGCTATGTCAGTACCTCTGTCCATATCAAACCTACTGACCACCAGCAAGATCTCCACTTTGACAGCTGCCACACAAGAAGTCTCTTCCACACAGCTTAGCCGCCTGTAGCCATTGGCTCTGTAGTGATGAGTGGTCTCTCTCGAAATGTAATGAGGGTCTCACTGAGGCCTTTACAGATCATAATTACCCTCCCAACCTTGTACAAAAACAGATCTCACGTGCCTTATCTTTCCAGTCCCGCATCACCTCCCAAAATCCCACTGTCCGGTCACGGGAGAATTCCCCTCATTACCACCCATGACTGGAGCAACTGAATTACATTCTCTGCCAGGGTTTCAACTACCTCCCGCCATGTCCTGAATCAGTAATGCCCACCCACTATCCTTCCATTCCTTCCAACAGTGGTATTCCACCACCCACCGAACCTGAACAATATCCGCTTCCATCACTATACAACCCATGCTCCCAACCCCTTGCCTCATGGTTCGCATCCCTGTAATAGACTTAGATGCAAGACTAGTCCCATACGTTCTCCCACCACCACCACCACCACCACCTACTCCAGCCCAGTCACAAACATCACCTATCCCATCAAAGGCAGGGGTACCTGTGATCTACAAGCTAAGCTGCAACCACTGTGCTGCATTCTTTGTGGGCATGATAACTGACAAGCTGTCTGTCCACATGAATGGCCAAGAAACAAGCAGACCACCCTGTCGCTGAGCATGCCGCCCAGCATGACATTCCTAATTTCAATGACTGCTTCACCGCCTGTGCCCTCTGGATCCTTCCCGCCAACGCCAGCTTCTCTGAATTGCACAACTATACTCTCTCCCTGCAATATAGCCTACGATTCCATAACCCTTCTGGAATCACCTTTCATTAGTCATTGTCCTTACCCACCTACCCCCTTCCCTATTTCCATTCCAGCACTACACAGCCCTCTATTCCACCATCGCTCCCAGTCTTTTTACTTCTTTCCTTTTCCGCTAACCCTGACCCTCCGTCTAACCTTCCGACTGCACCTAACTGCCCTACTCTCCACCTCGCTCCTGCACGGTCCCAGCAGCACTTTACCATATCTCACCCTTACCCTGCTATCCCTTGCTCTCCCTGCCCCAGCCTCCTTCTTTGCCCCCACCCAGTTGCCTCTCCCATGGTGCACTGCTACATGCAGTCTGGCTCCAGCTGCCAGAGACTGTGGTCATGTGTGTATGAGTTGCATTTGTGTGTGTGTGGGGGGGGGGGGGGAGTCTATTCTTGACAAAGATCTCGTTGGCTGAAAGCTAATGTTCTGGCAGCCTTTTTGTTGTGCCTTTCTGCGTCTCAGCATCTCTGTTACATGGTGAGAGCAGCAATTATCCTTTTCATTATATTGTTAGATTCCATCATGAATTTTCCATTGTTTGAAACATTTATATAACTTTACTTACCAATTGTGTCCGAATATCGGACAAACTTTTACCTCTTTGGAACATCTTCTTGTATGTTGGTACAGAAAGCAATCTTTTACAAAGTGATGAGACTGCATGTAATGGCTGATTTGTAGCAAAGTAAATACCATGACATGAATCACCCACAGTGTCACTGCTGCCTGTTTGCAAGCATGAGTGATCGAACACCACGAGGAAACTAATCATGCAGTAATGCCTAGAAACAGCCAAACTTGTTGTGCAAGAGCAACAACCCAACATACTGGTACTACCAAGGTTAACGTAATGTACTTGATGTAAGGAGAACAACATAAGTGAGCACTATGGTTGGGGAATTTCATGACAGCCTATACGAACAGGGCTATGCATGTATACTTACTAAAATAGAACCTCGATTAGCTGACTTTTGATTAACTGACCTCTAATATTATCCTGCCATGTGTCCAACCATCTGTCTGTAATCTGCACCAAACAGCATGTCAGCATTATCAATCGGTTTTACACTTGTCACGACTGGTGTCATCTGTGTCGAGCTGCTCATGCATGCTCAGTTGACAAGACTACAGTACTCTTTAATCTTCTGCTATATTTATGCATTTTTAAGTTTATTACTGTATTCCTCTTAAGCTTCAAGATTAAAGTGTAAGTTGTGATTAAGGAGTATAAGGGATTCTGAAAGACTAAAAATTGCTACAAATTGGTAAAGGAAATAAGTTTTGTCCACAGTCAAACAGAAACTAAGTGTTCTGTGAAGACTTGAGAGAGGTGAGGCAGTTACTAATTTAGGCTCTGAAACGGATTTTGGAGTGACAACCATTAAAGACTGCAAAAAGAACCAAAAATGCTCTTGAAGCTTTTTGTTAACTGTAGATGGTAAAAATGCTTTATAAACAAGAAAAGCATTGAAGAAAACCAGAGCTTGAGTTCTTGGATGACATTATGTGGGTTTGCTTTTTCAGAAAAGACATAAGGGCCCCATGTTCAGGCACTATGGTAAAAGAGGAAGCTATTTAGTTGCATTAAAAACTGAGGTTGGGGGGGGGGGGGGGAGGGAGAAGAAGACGGATTCCAAGGAAGTGAAGGTTGGCTTCACCAGTGGAGAATACTCACAGCATTAGGCAAGTTGCTATTTCAAGTGAAAAACTTTTTGCTGCTGCTGATGCAAGTGGGGAGTTTGTTGAAAAATTGGAAAAAAAGTGACAGAAAATAATCTGTTAGCTGAACAATTTTACAGCATTGATGAGACTGGGCTAAACTGTAAAATGTTCTCTCAAAAAACACATTATCTCAAAGAATGTAACAGTCATAGGCACCAAACTAGCAAGCTGACCATTGTAACACTCAGCAACGCAACTGGTGACTATAAATTGGCATATTTTGTAATCGGCAAATCTAAAAAATGAGGAGCTTGCAAAAACATGAACACATCAGCACTTCCTGTCCATTACATAGCTCAAAAAATTGCGTAGATGAATGGTAATTTGTTCAAAGAACGGTTTTTTGATGCATCTGTTGTTAAAAAATATTTGAAATCGAAAAACCTGTCACCACATGCAATTTAATTCCCCCCACCCCCCACTGGAACCCCAAGTGACTCCAATATTCCAACCAATTGACCAGCACGTTACTGAGTGGTTACAACAATGTTACAGGAGGAAATATGTCAGTGCTTTGTTAGAGAACACTGAAGAGGATTGAGATCCTTTTAAAAGCCTCAACATGAAAGATGCAATTTAAACAGTTGCTGAAGACTGGGAAGAACTTAATAAAACCACCATAAAAATCATAGAAGAAAGTTGCCTAGCCTAAACCAGGAGCAAGAACTCCTAGAATCTGACGAGTCAGACGTTGCAGCTTTAGTCACTGATTAGCAAACTCTTCAGAATGATATCCAGCATGCTGACATAGAGGAATGGCAGGACATCAGTGAATACTCAGAGACCATCGGAATTTTGTAAACCATACTAAAATGCATAATTCGACCTAAAGAGCACATTGGTATGCCCATATTCTCAAAGAAGTAGTCCCCCAGCTAATATTAAACTTTTCAGTGTGGTTTTCGGAATGCAAATTTTCTTGGAGTACCAGTACTGCATTATCTCATGTTTAATACATTGTTGTTGTTGTTGTTCTGCTCTTCAGTCCTGAGACTGGTTTGATTCAGCTCTCCATGCTACTCTATCTTGTGCAAGATGTTTCATCTCCCAGATTTTTACTCTCCATGCTGCCCTCCAATACTAAACTGGTGATCCCTTGATGTCTCAGAACATGTCGTACCAACCGATCCCTTCTTCTAGTCAAGTTGTGCCACAAACTCCTCTTCTCCCCAGTTCTATTCAATACCTCCTCATTAGTTATGTGATCTACCCATCTAATCTTCAGCATTCTTCTGTAGCACCACATTTTGAAAGCTTCTATTCTCTTCTTGTCCAAACTATTTATCGTCCATATTTCACTTCCATACATGGCTACACTCCATACAAATACTTTCAGAAACGACTTCCTGACACTTAAATCTATAATCGATGTTAACAAATTTCTCTTCTTCAGAAACGCTTTCCTCGCCATTGCCAGTCTACATTTTATATCCTCTCTCCTTCGACCATCATCAGTTATTTTGCTCCCCAAATAGCAAAACTCCTTTACTACTTTAAGCGTCTCATTTCCTAATCTAATTCTCTCAGCATCACCCGAGTTAACTCGACTATATTCCATTATCCTCGTTTTGCTTTTGTTGATGTTCATCTTATATCCTCCTTTCAAGACACTGTCCATTCCGTTCAACTGTTCTTCCAAGTCCTTTGCTGTCTTTAACAGAATTACAATGTCATCGGCGAACCATAAAGTTTTTATTTCTACTCCATGGATTTTAATACCTTCTCCGAATTTTTCTTTTGTTTCCTTTACTGCTTGCTCAATATACAGATTGAATAACATCGGGGAGAGGCTACAACCCTGTCTCACTCCCTTCCCAACCACTGCTTCCCTTTCATGTCCCTCGACTCTTATAACTGCCATCTGGTTTATGTACAAATTGTAAATAGCCTTTCGCTCCCTGTATTTTACCCCTGCCACCTTCAGAATTTGAAAGAGAGTATTACAGTAAACATTGTCAAAAGCTTTCTTTAAGTCTACAAATGCTAGAAATGTAGGTTTGCCTTTTCTTAATCTAGCTTGTAAGATAAGCCGTAGGGTCAGTATTGCCTCATGTGTTCCAACATTTCTACAGAATCCAAACCGAGGTCGGCTTCTACCAGTTTTTCCATTCTACTGTAAAGAATTCACATTAATTTTTTGCAGCTATGACTTGTTAAACTGATAGTTCGGTAATTTTCACATCTGTCAACACCTGCTTTCTTTGGGATTGGAATTACTATATTCTTCTTGAAGTCTGAGGGTATTTCGCCTGTCTCATACATTTTTCTCACCAGATGGTAGAGTTTTGTCAGGACTGGCTCTCCCAAGGCTGTCAGTAGTTCTAATGGAATGTTGTCTACTCCCGGGACCTTGTTTCGACTTGGGTCTTTCAGTGCTGTCAAACTCTTCACGCAGTATCATATCTCCCATTTCATCTACATCCTCTTCCATTTTCATAATATTGCCCTCAAGTACATCGCCCTTGTGTAGACCCTCTATATACTCATTCCACCTTTCTGCTTTCCCTTCTTTGCTTAGAACTGGGTTTACATCTTAGCTTTTGATATTCATGCAACTTGTTCTCTTTTCTCCAAAGGTCTCTTTAATTTTCCTGTAGGCAGTATCTATCTTACCCCTAGTGAGATAAGCCTCTACATCCTTACATTTGTCCTCTAGCCATCCCTGCTTAGCCATTTTTCGCTTCCTGTTGACCTCATTTTTGATACATTTGTATTCCTTTTTGCCTGCTTCATTTACTGCATTTTTATATTTTCTCCTTTCATCAATTAAATTCAATATTTCTTCTGTTACTCAAAGATTTCTACTAGCCCTCGTCTTTTTACCTACTTGATCCTCAGCTGCCTTCACTACTTCATCCCTCAAAGCTACCCATTCTTCTTATACCGTATTTCTTTCCCTCATTCTTGTCAATTGTTCCCTTATGCTCTCCCTGAAACTCTGTACAATCTCTGGTTTAGTCAGTTTATCCAGGTCCCATCTCCTTAAATTGCCACCTTTCTGCAGTTTCTTCAGTTTTAATCTACAGTTCATAACCAATAGATTGTGGTCAGAGTCCACATCTGCCCCTGGAAATGTCTTACAATTTAAAACCTGGTTCCTAAATCTCTGTCTTACCATTATATAATCTATCTGAAACCTATCAGTATCTCCAGGCTTCTTCCATGTATACAACCTTCTTTGATGATTCTTGAACTAAGTGTTAGCTATGATTAAGTTATGCTCTGTGCAAAATTCTACCAGGCAGCTTCCTCTTTTATTTCTTACCCCCAATCCATATTCACCTACTATGTTTCCTTCTCTCCCTTTCCCTACTCTCGAATTCCAGTCACCCATGACTATTAAATTTTCATCTCCCTTCACTATCTGAGTAATTTCTTTTATCTCATCATACATTTCTTCAATTTCTTTGTCATCTGCAGAGAGAGTTGGCATATAAACTTGTACTACTGTAGTAGGTGTGGGCTTCATGTCTATCTTGGCCACAATAAGGCATTCACTATGCTGTTTGTAATAGCTTACCCACACTCCTATTTTTTTATTCATTATTAAACCTACTCCTGCATTACCCCTATTTGATTTTGTATTTATAACCCTGTATTCACCTGACCAAAATTCTTGTTCCTCCTGCCACCGAACTTCGTTAATTCCCACTATATCTAACTTTAACCTATCCATTTCCCTTTTTATATTTTCTAACCTACCTGCCTGATTAAGGGATCTGACATTCCACGCTCCGATCTGTAGAATGCCAGATTTCTTTCTCCTGATAACAACATCCTCCTGAGTAGTCCCCGCCCGGAGATCCGAATGGGGGACTATTTTACCTCTGGAATACTTTACCTAAGAGGACGCCATCATCATTTAACCATACAGTAAAGCTGCATGCCATCGGGAAAAATTACGGCTGTAGTTTCCCCTTGCTTTCAGCCGTTCGCAGTACCAGCACAGCAAGGCTGTTATGGTTAGTGTTACACGGCCAGATCAGTCAATTATCCAGACTGTTGCCTCTGCAACTACTGTAAAGGCTGCCCCCTTCAGGAACCACACATTTGTCTGGACTCTCAACAGATACCCCTCCGTTGTGGTTGCACCTACAGTGCGGCTAAATGTCCCAAAAGGTAACAACGTACACTTGAAATTCCACAAACAGTTGACACTAGCCAGTAGTGTTCCAAATAAATTGACTGCCTCTGCAGAAAAGATTAATTAAAGCCTTTTTTTTTTTTAGAAAATTGACAAAAATAACTTGATTGTTCTGCAAGGCAATTAATAACCAACTGCCAAAAACCTGGAAATAAAATAAAATCAGAAAACAAAGTAATAACATACTTTAGTCTTCCATAATTATGTGAATATTTTAATTCACTTTACAGCTTCCAGCCACAGAAATGAGTTTTGTTCTTGAGATCTGTAAACTAGGAGGAAACAGCAAAATCACTAAACAAATGTAAACACGGTTCACTTGGAGACTACTCCTCATCCCACAACTCAGACTGCTCTGCGCATGCGCAAATCTGGTAGCTTGTGTGCGCCAGAAAAATGTTTCTGAGTAGCATCTGGCTCCTTGTTGCTACTGCTGATCAGCTTGTGTCTAGTTACCTTGGATACAGCTAACAGCCACACTTCAAGTAGCCAGAAGCGGGAGATGGTACTGCTCATATACGGCTCGACTGTGCATGCGCAAAAGCCCGCTGCCAACTGCTCAAACGAAAATAACGTTAACTGTTGTGACGTCCCACCCATCGAAAGCAGTGTGTTGTTATGAAGTATTGCACAGTCATTGTCCTAAAGCCTTTGACACATTTTGCTGCTGGCAGATGATTGTGTGTGCGCTGCGCGTTTCGTTGCGGTGAATGGCGCATTTCCTTTGCAACTTGAGTTTTATTTATTTTTTTCCTCGTTTATGTTTTATTGCTGCAGTATTATATTGCAGTAACGGGCTAAAGTAAAATACTTAGTTAGAATATCAGTTCTTACCAATCAAAACTACAAAAATTTAACTGAAAAATAAAACAATGAAAAGTTCCTGGGTTTTTCTCAGTTTTCTTCCAGATGAAAAAATTCCTGGGTTTTTCCCAGTTGTTCCGGAGAGTATACACCCTGCACAGAAATATACCTTACGTGCAACAAAGTCCACAATTGCACAGTCATACCAAGTGCAGATGATGCTCTATATATATATATAACTACACTGTTGCAAATCTGCAACACACCAGATTATTTTAAACTAAAAATTTTAGCAAGTCACACAAGCACATTAACTATGCACCCTGTAAGAGGGATGGAAATGGTGCAAACACTCACACTAAGAAATTATTTGCCACTGAAAGTGCAATTTGTTTTTAAAAGGACTCTTACAGTGGAAGGGTGGCAACTTTATAAAAATGACTATTTAAATAAAACCCATGAAATTCAGACTTATATAAAATGTGCAACATGCTCTACATTACACATATACCACCTCACAAGATGATAGGCAAGATAAAAACATATTTCAGGAATATATATATATATATATATATATATATATATATATATATATATATATATATATTAACATTACATGACTGAACATGGATGTGACAAAGTATTCAGTTTTTTTTCTACTGCATTATAAATTAAGCAAGAAGACCCTATTGTACCTGAACCGTGAATTTACTTTCAAAATCTTTTCTTAAAGAATTTACTTTATTTACTAGTGATTTATCAAGAACATTAACACATTTAAGCGTGGAAGTAGTTGTCAGGGAGTAACTGATGGAAATGAAATTACCTTTAACAAATGGGAATTTTTTTCATAAAAGCCTTTTCAAAAACAGATTTAAAATTTATAAGCAGAAAAGCACCCTCGAAATATCAAGTTACAATTTTATTTAGAGGCAGAAAGAACAATATTGACAGTATGAGCCTTCGGGCTGAGAAGCTTGCCGCTCCCTTTTAACCCAGCCGTAGTCATGACCGCTCACAACAACCTCTGAAAGACTACACTGTTGCAAATCTGCAACACACCAGATTATTTTAAACTAAAAATTTTAGCAAGTCACACAAGCACATTAACTATGCACCCTGTAAGAGGGATGGAAATGGTGCAAACACTCACACTAAGAAATTATTTGCCACTGAAAGTGCAATTTGTTTTTAAAAGGACTCTTACAGTGGAAGGGTGGCAACTTTATAAAAATGACTATTTAAAGAAAACCCATGAAATTCAGACTTATATAAAATGTGCAACATGCTCTACATTACACATATACCACCTCACAAGATGATAGGCAAGATAAAAACATATTTCAGGAATTTGGCCTTTAAACCTTAATTCTATAAATTTGTTAACACCGAATCCGACAAACATGGCAGAGGCAGCTATTAACGTACGGCAGACTAACAAACAGACAGACAGACACTAACTGCCTAACAAATGCGGACGAGAGACAGACGAGCAAGCTTGGGACGAGAGACTGACCAAAAACACAAGTAGAATTTAACAAGTAAATGAAACAACACATCACGAATCACTTAACTTTTAATAAACTGCGATGTCTGGTGAAGACCTGGCACAGCATGCCCAAAACGTTCTCCCGAACGTCCGCTGCCCACCGCTTCAACAGATTCAATCTCACAGCGTCGCAGCTCACGCCGGCCAGACCGCGCCGGCCAGGTTGACTCCTGTTGCTCTCGTGTCGGCCGCGAAGCCACTACCCCTTGCTATACGGCACGGGCCACTGGACTGACGTGGCGACCTCACATGCACCGATACTCAAGACAGACAAGCCTTCTTGTGTCCCAGTGTGCAAGCGAACAACCGATCGATCCAACCGCCAATGACCATTGCCTGAAAAAACTCGAGCAGACTGGCGGCCTAACACATACTAGCACTCCGGACGACAGACAGACACTGACTGCCCCACACTAACCCGGCTGACAAACTGACCATACTCGCCGAGACTGAAAGACTGACCGACTCAGACTGACCGACTGCCGAGCTCATAGCGTCCCTTAAATGCACGTGAACAGGCAACTTTTCCCCTTTCCCACCAGAGGGAGACACCAAAGCTGCGATTGCCACAGCAGTGCCACCGCCAGGAAACGGAGGGCGACTGCTTTACACTACATGCTGCGGCGCGCTCTTCAAAACAGCAATTTTTTCCACAGCTCAGTAGTGAAAAAAGAAACATTGTGACGTGTGTACATTGTAGGTAAATGTGGAATCTGAGAAAATGAGTGAAAAGATCCAAAGTGTGAACTACCTGTTTTCACAGAGACTATCAAAGTTTGCAATATATTGTGTATTGCATAATTCTGTTTTTCCATTAAGCGTCCTGCCAGGAAACCTCAGTTATGCAAATATTTCAAATTCGTCTAGAATATTAATAGTGTATTATTGTTTTCAGTATGTAAAACTGCATACATATTGGCAGATCTGCTTTACATCCCTGCTGTGGGTGAAAAAAAGCACAAGTTCCCTAGATCTCATTCCAGAACTTCTGATTGTCTTGTCACAGTTATCAAAATTCGGGCTTGTAGCCACTGAATTTGGGGAAAAATTAGATCATTGTTCAAGAGGGTGGCAAATTTGTGTTATGATAATATTTTGTGACATGAAGCCCGATGGATGTGAGGCTTTTGAATATGATATTTCGTCTTATCAGGTACAGGACTCCAATATGATGAAACGACGAAATATGTTTTTTCTTTATTGTTGCATATCTTTGTTAAGGCTACATTATATTTTATCGTCATCGTGTATTCTGCACAATTTCTCATGTAAAATATGTCAACTATCTATAGTGAATTGACATGTGGAACACAGAAACACATAACAGGAAACAGGATTCACACTGGCTGTTTTTCTAGCAAAAGTATACACATTCACACATGCAACCACACAGACACCCACACGCACAGTCCTGTGGCCATTGCAAGCCTTGCCACAGGAGTGTACATTTAGGTGCCCACTTGGTTGTGTGCGAGAATACATCTCCTTTTGCTAGAAAAAGAGCTAGTGCTTAACGGCTAGAGTGAACATTGTAGTCTGTTACATTTTTGAGCCATTGCTTTACCTTATTTTATGCATTTCTCCATCCAGGCACTTTTATTATTGGTATGTCAAATATTGTTGGTTTGTAGCCATTACTCAAGGCAATTTCCCTTAGTGTCACCAAAACTCATTTTCTTATTCTGTTCATATTCAATTGTATAAATGAGATTTTTTTATGGCTATTGTTAAAATGTAAAATAGTTAATCTACTCCATCTCTTTTATCCCTTGAACAGAATCCATGTGTCATCCACATTGTAATAATAGTGTGTGTTATGATTCTGTTCAGTATGAGAATTGAAAATTTTTTATTTTCAAAATTATGTAGGAAAATGTTAGCAAGTGTCTTTGCCAGATAGAGTCCCATTGCTAAACACTGCTCGTGCATACACAACGTGATTATCAGAGGAAAAGTAATTCCAAGATAGAGCTACCATAAGCAGTGTTATAAATTATTCTACTTGACAGCATTCATTCTGTTTTGCAGATGCAAATTTTAGTTAGAAATGTCTATAGTTTCTTGTTCTGTGACTGTAGTGCACAAGTTAGTGACATTCATTATCGGAAGTGCCTACACATGTTATCCCCTTACACCAAGTACATTATGTTAACCTTGGTAGTGCCAGCAAGCTGCAAGATGGCATCTTTTAAAAAACAGGGCTGGCCGTATATAGACATTACCTACATGATTATTTTTATCATATTGTTGGATTATTGTCTGTGCTTGCATGTAGACAGCGGTGACACTTTTGGGAGTTTGGATCACAATATTTACTTTAACAGAACCAACCAATGTTTGAAAAAAATAATGCAAACTTTCAGAGTAGGTTTTTTATATATTCAGTTACAATATTTACTGTGCTACATGTGAGCCATACCATGCAGTCTCCTTTGAAGGCATCACCTAGAAACAAATGTGGGGCATGGCAATGGGCACTCGAACAACACCGTGCTATGCCAACCTATTCATAGGCCGTCTAGAGGAATCCCTACTACCCACTCAAAATCTCAAACCACTCACCTGGTTGGAATTCATTCATGATCCCTCCTAACCACTAAAAACTCAAACCACTCACCTGGTTGAAATCCATTGATGACATTGCTGTGATCTGGACTGAGGGTTAGGTCACTCTATCCACATTCTTCCAGAACCTCAACACGTTCTCCCCCATTTGCTTCACTTGGTCCTCCTCAATCCAACAGTCCACTTTCCTCAATGTTGACCTCCAGCTCAAAGATGTCTACATTAGTGCATCCATTCATATCAGACCTACCAACCACCAGCAATACCTCCACTTTGACAGCAACCACCCGTTCCATAGCAAAAAGCCCCTTCCATACGGACTTTGTAAAAGATTCTTTTCTGTACCAATATACAAGAAAACGTGCAAAAGAGGTAAATGGTCATCTGATATCCACTCACAATTGTTAAATAATCTTATACAAATGTTCAAACAAAGGAAAAATCCATTGTGGAATAATGGCAATATTATGAAAAGAGTAGATTGCTATCCACCATATAACAGAGATGTTGAGTTGAAGACAGGAACAATAAAAAGACTACTAAATATGTAAGCTGTCAACCAGAAGGCCTTGTGAAACGGACAACGTACACCCACGAATTCATGCAAATGGAGCTCATATACACTTGGCCACTGCCTCTGGCTGCAGAGGGCAGCCGGTAGGAGTGGCCGAGTGGTTCTAGGCGCTACAGTCTGGAACCGCGCGACTGCTACGGTCGCAGGTTTGAATCCTGCCTCAGACAAGGATGTGTGTGATGTCCTTAGATTAGTTAGGTTTAAGTGGTTCTAAGTTCTAGGGGACTGATGACCTCAGCAGATAAGTCCCATAGTGCTCAGAGCCATTTGAACCATTTGCAGAGGGCAAGCTGTGAGCAACTGCCCATGATGGGTTAAGCAGTGTGGGTTGTGGGGGTAATGGTAAGGAAGAGGCTGGGGCAGGGCGGAGCAGGGTACTTTGGGGGACAGTGATGTGCTGCTCGTGGGAGCATACTGGGATGAACTGGAGAGAGAGTAGGGCAGCTAGATGCACTCGTGAGGTTAGACGAAGGGTGGGAAGGGGGGTTGGAAAAGCAGAGAAGTAAAAATACTGTGGGTGTACTTGTGGAATAGAAGGCTGTGTAGTGTTGGGGTGGGAACAAGGAAAGGAATAGGTGGGTGAAAGACAACAACTAATGAAGGCTGAGGCAGAAGGGTTACAGGAATGTGGGATATATAGCCAGGAGAGTACCCACCTGCACAGTTCAGAAAACCTGGTGTTGGTAAGAAGGATTCTGAAGGCACAGGCTGTGAAGCAATCATTAAAATGAAGAACATTGTGTTGGGCAGCATGCTCGGCAACTAGACTAGCCAGCTGTTTCTTGGCCACAGTTAGTCAGTGGCCATTTATGCTGACAGACAGCTTGTTGGTTGTAATGCTCCCATAGAATGAAGCACAGTGGTTGCAGTTTAGCTTGTAGATCACATGACTGGTTTCACAGGTAGCCGTGCCTTTGATGTGATACGTGGTGCTTGTGGCTGATTCAGTTGCACCTGTCGTGGGTGGTAATAAGTCACGAGGGGAATGCTCCTCTGTGGTTGGACAGTGGGAGTCAGTGGGCGACTGGAGAGAGATGGCATAGGAGATCTGTTTCTGTGCAATATTTATAAAAGAAACCATCCATTTTCATAACTGACTCTCTGCAGTTCCAGTTCCCTTACCACAAGGTGCCCTGGTTATCACTATTGATGCCATGTCCCTTTACACTAACATCCATAATGCCCATGGCCTAGCTGCTATTGAACACTATGTTTCCCTATGGCAGACAGATTCCAAACCTAGAACCTCCTTCCTGGTCAACATAACAAACTACATCCTCTCCCACAATTACTTCTCCTCTGAAGGCATCACCTACAATCAAATCTGGAGTATGGCAATGGGCACCCACATGGCACCATCTTATGCCAACCTATTTGTGGAACATCTACAGCAAAACTTCTTAACCGCCCAAATCCCTCACGTGGTTCAGATTCACTGACGACACCTTTGTGATCTGGACTGAAGGTGAGGACACCCTGTCCACATTTCTCCAGAACTTCAACATCATCTGTCCCATTCATTTCATCTGGTCCTCCTCAACCCAACTCAACCTTCCTCAATGCTGACTCCTCTCAAAAGATTGCTACATTAGTACTTCTGCTTGTGTCAAACCTCCACTTTGACAGCTGCCACCCATTCCATACCAAGAAGCCCCTTCCAACCAGTGGCTGTCACATATAAAGTGACGAACCCTCTCAAAATATACAAAGGGTCTTCACAGACAGTAACTATCCTCCCAATCTTGTACAGAAACAGATCTCCCAAGCCTTATCTCTCCAGTCACCCACCACCTTCTGAAGCCCACTGTCCAGCCACAGAGGAACATTCCCCTTGTGACACAGTACCACCCAGGAATGGAGCAACTGAATCACATTCTCTGCTAGGGTTTCGAGTGCCTCTCATTGTGCCCTGAAATGAGGAATATCCTATCCACTACCCGCCTCACCCCTCCCACAGTGATATTCTGCTGCCCACCAAACTTACATAATCCTCTTCCATCCTTATACTGCCCCTGCTTTCTGCCTCTTGCCTCATATCCCCATAATAGTCCTAAATGCAAGACCTGTCCCATCATCCTCCCACCACCACCTACTCCATTCCAGTCTCAAGTGCCATGTATCTCATCAAAGGCAGGGCTACCTTGGAAACCAGTCAAGTGATCTACAAGCTATGTTGCAACCACTGTGCTTTGTTCTACATGGCCATGATAATCAATAAGCTGTCTGTTGGCATGAGTGGCCACTGACAAACTATGGCCAAGAAACAACTGGACCACCTAGTTACTGAGTACACTTCCCAACACAAACATTCTTTATTTTAATGACTGCTTCACAGCCTGTGCCATCTGAATCCTTTCTACCATCACCAGCTTTTCTGAATTGTGCAGATGGGGTCTCCCTGCAACATATCCTATGCTCCCGTAACCCTCCTGGTCTCAATCTTTGTTAGTAATTATCCTTCACTCACCTATCCCGTTCCCTGTTTTCCCTCCAACATTACACAGCCTTCTGTTCCACAAGGACACTCACAGTCTTTTTATTTCTCTCCTTTTCCAACCCCCCTCCCTCCCCCTTACCACTTAATTGCACCTAGCTGCCCTAAACTCCCTCCACTTCATCCCTGTATGCTTCCAGAAGCAGCACTTTACTGTCCCCCACCCATACCCTGCTCTCCCTTCTCCTCTTGCTCCAGCCTCCTCCTTACCCTTACCCATGCCATCCAGATTGCTTCTCCCATTATGCGCAGTTGCTCACAGTTGGTTTCAGTAGCCATAGACAGTGGCCATGTGTGTGTGAGCTGCATTTGCATGAATGTGTGTTCCGCTGGATAGGTCAGGAGTCCACTACACGCAGCAGGCGGCTACACGGGTAGCAGGGGTTGTGTGGCGTGGACTGGGTGGTTTTTTAGGTTAGATGGCCTCGGGCAAGTACAGAAAGGGCAGCAACCTCAAAGGGTGCGGGGCAAAGTCAGGACATGCGGGGGACAAGCAGCAATCGGTATTGTAATTGTAAACTGTCGAAGCTGCATTGGTAAAGTACCGGAACTTCAAGCACTGATAGAAAGTACCGAAGCTGAAATCGTTATCGGTACAGAAAGCTGGCTGAAGCCAGAGATAAATTCTGCCGAAATTTTTACAAAGGCACAAACGGTGTTTAGAAAGGATTGATTGCATGCAACTGGTGGTGGCGTGTTTGTCGCTGTTAGTAGTAGTTTATCCTGTAGTGAAGTAGAAGTGGATAGTTCCTGTGAATTATTATGGGTGGAGGTTACACTCAACAACCGAGCTAGGTTAATAGGTGGCTCCTTTTACCGACCTCCTGACTCAGCAGCATTAGTGGCAGAACAACTGAGAAAATTTGGAATACATTTCACATAAATTTTCTCAGCATGTTATAGTCTTAGGTGGAGATTTCAATTTACCAGATATAGACTGGGACACTCAAATGTTTAGGACGGGTGGTAGGGACAGAGCATCGAGTGACAGTATACTGAGTGCACTATCCGAAAATTACCTCGAGCAATTAAACAGAGAACCGACTCCTGGAGATGACATCTTGGACCTACTGATAACAAACAGACCCGAACTTTTCGACTCTGTATGTGCAGAACAGGGAACCAGTGATCACAAGGCCGTTGCAGCATCCCTGAATATGAAAGTTAATAGGAATATAAAAAAAGGGAGGAAGGTTTATCTGTTTAGCAAGAGTAATAGAAGGCAGATTTCAGACTACCTAACAGATCAAAACGAAAATTTCTTTTCCGACACTGACAATGTTGAGTGTTTATGGGAAAAGTTCAAGGCAATCGTAAAATGCGTTTTAGACATGTAAGTGCCGAGTAAAACAGTGAGGGACGGGAAAAACCCACCGTGGTTCAACAACAAAGTTAGGAAACTACTGCGAAAGCAAAGAGAGCTTCACTCCAAGTGTAAATGCAGCCAAAACCTCTCAGACAAACAGAAGCTAAACGATGTCGAAGTTAGCGTAAGGAGGGCTATGCGTGAAGTGTTCAGTGAATTCGAAAGTAAAATTCTATGTACCGACTTGACAGAAAATCCTAGGAAGTTCTGGTCTTACATCAGTAAGTGGCTCGAAACAGCATATCCAGACGCTCCGGGATGATGATGGCATTGAAACAGAGGATGACGCGTAAAGCTGAAATACTAAACACCTTTTTCCAAAGCTGTTTCACAGAGGAAGACCGCACTGCAGTTCCTTCTCTAAATCCTCGCACAAACGAAAAAATTGCTGACATCGAAATAAGTGTCCAAGGAATAGAAAAGCAACTGGAGTCACTCAACAGAGGAAAGTCCACTGGACCTGACGGGACACCAATTCGATTCTACACAGAGTACGCGAAAGAACTTGCCCCCCTTCTAACAGCCGAGTACCGCAAGTCTCTAGAGGAATGGAAGGTTCCAAATGATTGGAAAAGAGCACAGGTAGTCCCAGTCTTCAAGAAGGGTCATCGAACAGATGCGCAAAACTTTAGACCTATATCTCTGACGTCGATCTGTTGTAGAATTTTAGAACATGTTTTTTGCTCGTGTATCATGTCGTTTTTGTAAACCCAGAATCTACTCTGTAGGAATCAACATGGATTCTGGAAACAGCGATCGTGGGAGTCCCAACTCGCTTTATTTGTTCATGAGACCCAGAAAATATTAGATACAGGCTCCCAGGTGGATGCTATTTTCCTTGACTTCCGGAAGGCGTTCGATACAGTTCTGCACTGTCATCTGATAAACAAAGTAATAGCCTATGGAATATCAGACCAGCTGTGTGGCTGGATTGAAGAGTTTTTAGCAAACAGAACACAGCATGTTGTTATCAATGGGGAGACGTCTACAGACGTTAAAGTAACCTCTTGGCGTGCCACAGGGGAGTGTTATGGGACCATTGCTTCTCACAATATATATAAATAACCTAGTAGATAGTATCGGAAGTTCCATGCGGCTTTTCGCAGATGATGCTGTAGTATACAGAGAAGTTGAAGCATTAGAAAATTGTAGCGGAATGTAGGAAGATCTGCAGCGGATAGGCACTTGGTGCAGGGAGTGGCAACTGACCCTTAACATAGACAAATGTAATGTATTGCGAATACATAGAAAGTAGGATCCTTTATTGTATGATTATATGATAGCGGAACAAACACTGGTAGCAGTTACTTCTGTAAAATATCTGGGAGTATGCGTGCGGAACGATTTGAAGTGGAATGATCATATAAAATTAATTTTTGGTAAGGCGGGTGCCAGGTTGAGATTCATTGGGAGAGTCCTTAGAAAATGTAGTCCATCAACAAAGGAGGTGGATTACAAAACACTCATTCGACCTATACTTGAGTATTGCTCATCAGTGTGGGATCCGTACCAGATCGGGTTGACGGAGGAGATAGAGAAGATCCAGAGAAGAGCGGCGCATTTCGTCACAGGGTTATTTGGTAACCGTGATAGCGTTACGGAGATGTTTAGCAAGCTCAAGTGGCAGACTCTGCAAGAGAGGTGCTCTGCATCGCGGTGTAGCTTGCTCGCCAGGTTTTGAGAGGGTGCGTTTCTGGATGAGGTATCAAATATATTGCTTCCCCCTACTTATACCTCCCGAGGAGATCATGAATGTAAAATTAGAGAGATTCGAGCGCGTACGGAGGCTTTCAGACAGTCGTTCTTCCCGCGAGCCATACGCGACTGGAACAGAAAAGGGAGGTAATGACCGTGGCACGTAAAGTGCCGTCCGCCACACACCGTTGGGTGGCTTGTGGAGTATAAATGTAGATGTAGATGTAGATATATGGCGAGTAGTAATCTGTCCTTTTCATAGTATTGTCTTTATTCCATCCTGGATTTGCCATTGTTTGATTTTACCTTATGGCATTTCTTCCTTCCCATAACCCAGTACTGTTTTCCTGTGTTCTAACACTACTATACTCAGTGCTCATTCTTTTCTTTCTCTTCTTTACTGTGTTCTGTCACCTTCCAACTGCAATGCACACGCATACCTCTGAGCCACACTGCAACAACCGTCTTGTCCACACACAACAAATGATTACAAGACTGCACTGAGTGTTAGTGCAGCATCTCATGTCCCTCATTACTCCTGCTGATATCATTAATCCTAGACTTTCAAAATGATCACTCTTCTTGCGTCACTCTCGCGTGTTACTTTCCGTACCTTCATGTGACACATGAGCTTTTACCTCATCTTACCAACCCCTATCCAGCGCTCACTCTATCTTCTCTCTTATTACAATCCACACATACTAATTTCACCTGATATAGGCACATCTCCTGTCCCTCTTCTTCATACGTATCCGCCCACTTCTATTGCAGTTTGTCATCACCTTTCCCTATTGGAGTTCTCCCTCAGGTTTCATCTTGTTTCCCCTTACTTCATGCATTCTGCTATTTTTGCGATTTTCACAAATATTTTGGTGTATTTTTGTGCATTCATTTGTGCATATTTCTACATTATTTAAATATTTTTACACGTTTTTATCCTCCACCATAGACGCTTTCCATCTTCCGTCTGCATCAATAAAGAAAAAATTCCTTATCCTTGGGCAAAATCCAGTCCCACATACTGTTCCTGCATTGTTGCTTGGCTCATGGAACTCCCCAAATGGCCTTACCATCAAATTATCCTTCTCCAGCTGCAACCCCTCACAATGACCTTCATCTGTTTGGACTGTGCCAGTCCTTAACTCTCATCAACATAGTTTGGCAAAACCAAGTCAGTCAGGCCCAAACCTCCTTGCAATACCTCCTCTCCATCCGTAAAAGTCTGCTGTTGTTCAATTTCAAATTTCTGGATCCCATCTTACACATTGAAACTTTGGCCTTCCAGGAACTAGAGCAGCATGCACAATGCCACCTCAAAAACTTCTCCAAAATGTTCACTTCCTACTCCCACCTGGACTACGACTATCCACCCCCAGGCAGTGATCTTGGAGTGTAACTGTTTCTCTTGGCCTCTTCACACCTAAACTGGTCACACGTAATGTGATTATTCAATGGAAAAGTAATGTATCTTACTGTCACCTGCTGGAATTACAGCACTACTGCAATTTGCTTTGCTCTACAAGGAACATGCTTTACTGATGACCATTCTCCAACACTCTGTGGTTATTGTGCATTTTGTTGAAACTATTCTCGACCCAAGAGTACATTTGGAGGGGTCTGTACACTGGTTCACACATATGTCATACATGAGTGGATTTCCTTTTGTACCATGTTGGAAGCAATAGTGGTGCAACTGAAAACAAACTTAGCAGTCACAATTTGTAACATTTATTTACCACCAGGCAGGCCACTTACTTGTGCTGGGTTGATCACATTAATTCAACAGCTTTGACCCTTTTCTCCAGCTTGGGAATTTCAATAAGCATCATTCCCTGTGAGGGAGTACCTCTTCGTCTGGTAGGGGCTGTCTGACTAACCAGCTCCTTATCAAGCATGATCCATATTTCCTCAGTTATGGTACTTCTACCCAATGCAGTGTCACCTACGGCACCTTTTCAGCTGTTGACCTAACAGTCTCACCCCCCAGTCTCGCGGCCTTGCTACATTAGTTATTACATGATGATCCGTATGAAAGAGACCACTTTCAGGTGAATCTATCACTTCCTTGCCACCACTAGATGGACCAACTTCCACGGTGGGTGCTTCGAAGAGCCAACTGCCAGTTGTATTCCTCTGCCATTACCTTCATCCTCTCTCTGCCACACTGCATCATTGCAGTTGTGCACGACTTCTCCATCCCGATAACCCGCACTGATGGAGCTGCTATTCTCCTTTCTACAGAACCTCTGCATCACCAGCTGGTCCCATGGTGGACCAAAGACATTGAACAACTATTCAGGATCTGTAATGTCTCTAGCGTTATCGTCCACAGGTCATAGGAGCACTTGTATGTGACTCTGAACTAAGGTTTGCTATTTAATTAAATGCACTAAGAAGGAATGCTTGGAGTTCTATGCCTCCTCCTTTTGAACACATGCATCTTCCTCCCACATGTGGGCCAAGCTTTGTACTTTTCTGGACCGCCAAAGTTCAATAGCAGTTTTGGGCTTTGTCCTTCAGGTTGGTCTTTGTACCATTGCATTGGTTCTTGATGAACAGCTTGCTGCCCACTTTCAAACAGCATCAGTGTCCTCTTCTTATACTACCTTTCTAATGCAGAAATGACAAGTTGAAGACATCCTCTTATTTTGCAGCCCCCACCAAGCCAAACGATAGAATGAACCGTTCACTTGACAGGGAACTACTTCAGGCTCTTGCCTCATCTCACGATATGGCTTCAGGCCCTGATTCAGTTCATAATTGATGGGTGTTCAACCATATTTGGCTTGAAGGTGTCTTTCCTTTGTAGTGACACGGTGGTATCGCTGGGCCATCATTAAATCAGGCAAAAACCCAGTGTGTCTCAATAGCTGCTGACCAATTAGCCTCACCAACATGCTTTGCAAATTGGTTGAAAGGATGGTAGCCTGCAGATTATACTGAATTCTCAAATCTTACGGCCTTTTCCCTCCCTCTGATGTAGTTACTAGGATGGGTGATCCACAACCTACAACCTTTTAGGTTGGAAACAGGAATCCAACAGGCTTTTTTAAAATACTATCACCAGTCTTCTTTGACTTACGTAAGGAAAACAGCACTGCTTGGTGTCATCACATTTTATTTACGCTACATTATAGAGCTTTTGAATCTCCCTACAGTTTCTTATTTGTCGATTTTTATCCCTTTTTGTTCTGGGTTAGAGTTGGTACTTCACTTAACTCTCCACAGGTCCAAGAGAACAGCACTTCACAGGGCTCTGCACTGAGTGTCACACACTTACTCATTACCATCAATTGGCTAATGACCTCTGGTGGATTGCTAGTCAGCCCCATGCTATATGCCAACGACTTTTGCATCTGGTACAGCATCCACTCAGTAGCCTTGGCTGAACATCAACTCTGAGCTGCCATCTTAAGAGCCTCCACTTGGACACTTTCCCATGGATTCCATTTCTCTCCTGCAGAAGTACAGGTCACGTGTTTCTGTTGTACTGTGGTGCATTACGACCCAGAACTCAACTTGGATACCCAGACCTTGGACGTTGTTGCACAGTTCCCCCCCCCCCCCTTTTTTTTTTGGGTGTCCTTCTTGATAAAAAGGTGACTTTGCTGCCCCACACTCATCGCTTAAGGACTAGCTGCATACAGAAGCTTACCACTCTGCTTCCTTCCCCATACCTCTTGAGGTGCAGATGATGCTACACTTTCCTGTATTTATTAGGCTCTGGTCTCATCCTGTCTGGTTACCAGGTTTATGGCTCAGCAGTACCTTCAGCTTTGAAATTATTGGACCCCCATCCATCATCATGTCACACGACTGGCCACTGATGCCTTCCCAACCAGTCGTGAGACAGTCTCTTTGTCGAAGTGGCAATCTTCCCTCTTTAGTTCTGATAATACCAACTGTTAGTGTCCTATGCAACTGCTATTCGATACTTTGCTGATCACCCAACATATTTCATTCTTTTTGCATAGGGAGGACATTGACCCCAGATACCCATCCTCTGGTGGGATTATCAGTTAGAATTCATCTCACAGCCGCCTGCTAGGACCTCAGTCTCTTCTCCCTGGAATGCACTCCCCATGTTTGCAGCACTTTCAGGGTGCTACCACTTTTACACTGAGGGCTCAAAAATTGTGGGTAAAATGAGATATGCTTTTACACTGCCTGCACAGGTCAGGAATACTATTCATTGCTGGAAACATACAATGTTTTTATGGTGGAGTTAATAACTATTAAAGGGCCACTGTTGACTACATTTTAATAAGTAGTGACTCAGTGAACAGTCATATTGGCTATTAATACACGCTTCAGCTCATTTAGCCCTTTATTACTGGATGACTTTGTGACTGTGTCCCCTGTATGCAGTTCTGTACAGATCGGAGAAGTGATCACTGTGGTACAATTTGTTTTGGACCCATCCACTATATTGGAATTTGGCATTTTTTAATCTATGACATATTGTCTTTTAGTGGTGGTTTGTTTTGATGGACAATGAATGTTGGGTAAAAAGATTCCTAACTTTTCCACTCTAATGTTTTAATCATATGTTCACCTGAAGATGTGACTTTTAGTGCCATGAAACCAGTAATGATCCAGTAATAAACGACTAAATACAGCTGAAGCAGTTATTAATACCCAAGATGAATACTCATAACTGTGGTTACCCCACCTACAAGATTTTCAGTGAACAGTCTCCAGGGCATTGACTGATGTTAACTATTGTCACCCTGTGGCCTCTGCTATTCTTGTTGAACATAGTCATACTGCTTGCTTGGTTGTCTTTCTCAAGATCTGAAGTCGTGTGGATATCCCTGGGAATGAAATGGCCAACCATTTGGCTAGAGGAGGGGTTTCTCACTCCGCCTCCCTCCATTCTCTTTGACAATACCAGATGTCAATTTGCAGATGCAAATAAGGCCTCTACTCACATAGAACAACATGTGGTGGGCTACTGTCCCCATTCATCAACTCCGCACTGTCAGGGAGAATATTGTTGTATAGGGCTCCTCATCCCATACCTCGCTGAAGGAATCCACTATCCTATGTTGCCTCTTAATCGGTCATACCGCACTAACCCGTAGTTTTGTTTTGTATAAGGAGCTGCCTCACGTTCTGGTTGTGGAACCTTACAGGCAGTAGAACATATCTTGGCAGAATGCCCCCTCTTTTTGGCCCTCCATGCTAAGTGTGGTCTTCAGAATTCTTTGCTTCTAATATTGACAGATCGTTGAAATGATTCCCTGTGAAAACGTTTTAATTCTCAGATGCAGGCTTCTAAGCTACCTTTTTTTGGGGTGTGGGGTGTAAGTTTGAGGTTGGGTCGTCCATTGCCTTATGCTGGGTCTGGGGAACACCCAACCCCCACCTTGTTTATCAGTTCATTTTTTGCTTCCTCTTTTACTCCATTTAATTGCTTTTAGATGTGGTTTGCCTCCTTTTCTGCCACACCCTATTTTCCTCTTTTGGGGTAGTATCCTGTTGAACAGCGAGTGTGCTTTAATGCATTGACTGTGTCTCCTTTTCTGCCACTCTGTTTTCAGTTTTAGGGGTTATACTCTGCTGAATAGTGAGTATTCTTTAATGGCTTGACTATATAATGGACCCCTGGATCAAGGGACTGATGACCTTGTTCTTCAATCCCTTAACCACCAATCAGCCAACCAACTTATAATACGCTCTTTGAAATTCTAAAGGTAACAAGGATAAAATACAGGGAGCGAAAAGTTATCTACAACTTATAGAACAGTAATGGAGTTCTTTTTGCGCAAAAAGCTGGATAGAAGATTTTATTTTTTTAATCTTGTGTGTATCGATGAGAGTATGTTGAATCCAATTTTCGAATCCAAAATCCTAGGGACAACTTTTTGTTGCCAAAAACTCAAGAAATTTTTGTACTTTTTTCAGGTTTTCACCTATAACTCGGAAACTATGGAT
Organism: Schistocerca piceifrons; assembly: GCF_021461385.2. Taxonomy (NCBI): domain Eukaryota; kingdom Metazoa; phylum Arthropoda; class Insecta; order Orthoptera; family Acrididae; genus Schistocerca; species Schistocerca piceifrons. The sequence continues at coordinate 216,854,813 of NC_060142.1, read as the reverse complement.
TATACTGAAAATGTAATTGAAGAAGCATTAAATATTGCGTCGAATTACCTACTTTAATATCTCAGTCGGTGCAGCTGTCTGGACGTAATCAGTTGTCAAAGTTCGTTCTTTTTACCAACTTGGCTAAAAAAAAGCGGCTCCAATACATGTAGCTCAAAAACGGCTACTGCAAATGAATAATGTCCAGTTATCAAAGTTGTAGAGCACGAAATTTCATGTTACAGAATCATCTAGCTTTTCAGTTTTAGGCACTATGAAGTGTTCATACGCTTGAAAGCCAAAGTAATTCCATTTTGTTTTCTTTCTTTGAAACCAAAGTTGCATGGTGAAATGAAATGTCCAATAGGAACACCGCTGTCTTATGAGTACATACGTGATATCTGTGTATATATCTTTAATTTTCTTCATTCATATGTATTTTTATCCATGCCTTAATTGGTATGTGTGGGTCGCTAAAATAAAAACTGACTACATAGTAATGGCCAATATGTATTTACGTATGAGTATTATAAAAATTTGTACATCTGAACAAAAAAGTGTATGACAACATTACAAAGAAATTTAAATATCAGAGATCAACATTTTATCAAATTACGTTCCATCAAGGTCGTTTGGGAGACTGCGGCAGGCCCTGCCCATCCTCAGATCTTCAGGATCCATTGTGACAGCTTCACCAAATTCCTCGTCCTGGAAGATATGTTCTAGCTCTTCCTCATCCTTGACGAGCACGATTTCTAGGCCGTTCTCGTAAGGTAAACCACAACAGTGTTTGCACATCGAGGAGCAGTTCAGTCCAGATTTATGACATCCACATACTGCTGTGCATTCTGTTTTGCATGTGCAGGAAATCATCTTCAGTAGTTTGGGTGGTGCCGAATCTTTCGTCATTGTCACGGGAAACAAGTCTGATAAATTTTTCTTCCAGCCCCAGTGGCATGGATAAGTTTTCTTTCCCCCAAAGACTGCACTTAATGGTAGGATCGCAATGGGTGCCACCTTGCCGCATCTGATGTTGACTATAGCCTTTCACGTTTGAAAGATTTTCTCAGAGCAGACCTTAGAAAAAGCTCGTGCCTGCGTTGTCCAAAGTCCCGTAGTTGGAATTCCCATGCAGTGCTAACAACGGCTGCTTTCCTATCTGTGCTCCTACGTTTTGAGGAACTAAGGATTTAACAAATTCAGCAGCTTGCGCTTGGGGGCGTGGCTGTTGCTCCATAAGGTTTAGTAAATTCCCTTTTCCTTGGCCAAAAAAAGAGGGTGTGATATCACATCCTATGAAGGGATGGTTGAAAAGAGTAAATGTGTGATCGAAATTGAAAGAATTACTGGAGTACCGCACTTCTGCCGATTTCGTTCTTCCTGGATCTTGGAAGTACAGGTTCTTGTACTTGTTTCCTCGACCCGTTAGGAGGACAGGCACGCCAATGTCTTCACTTACGATTGCTATACTGTCAGACTCAGCAGTTTGGGAAATAGCTGTTTCCACAATTACTGAATCCACATCTTCTCCTGCTTGAACCACTTGAATACCTCCATCCCCAAATTTCCCTGTGAGCATAAAGATCAAATTTTTGTTGTTGATCTTATTTGCGAGAAACTTCTCCTGTGAGACTGCAGCATTTGTACCTTCATCGAAAATGATATTTGATGAAGGACCTGGTGTCTTTAAACTATGAAATCTTTCAGAAGATTCTGTTCCGTTTTGAGAAGCATCAATTGAGTAGACAAAAATTCAGAAGTTGAACGTCTTCTTTCCTGATCAATGCACTTGTCAGACTCCCTAGTTGTGTAGGAAGTGATTACATTGATTTCTCCCACGGAATGGAAGTTACTCAACCTAAAAATCATGCAGATGTTAAAATCGACGTTACCAGAGATGAGCTGGATGAATCCTTTACTGGTTATGTTAGGATGCTCAAGTCTTGCAATCGAGGACGTCTCAAATAAGAAATCTTCAGTATATGGAGATCCGAATCCAACTGCACTAACAATAAAACCGGTGTTTATTAAAAATCAAATACCTTCTTGTATGATCGAAATTCGATGTTGGCGGTGCAATGCCTTTTACCAAACACGATCTAATTAGTTTGTAGTTACTGTACTTCTTGTGACAAACAGTGTGCACTTCAACTTAAGCCAGGCCAGTTAATAACACACGATGTGCTGCGATGTTCCTATCCTTACTGAACTATAGTAGCGTTTCCAGTCGTTTCTGTTTCACTTTAAAAACATCACTATCTTCCAAACTGCTATCACATATAAAACACACCTCCGTACGATCTGAAGCACCCATTTTAAATGCGCCTCGGTTGTTTAAGACACGTCAGTAGATTGAGATCTACAGATACATCCCTACACACGAAGATGGGGCATATTTATGTCATCTTATCGGAAATTTCATTTCATTGACTTACAAAAAAAAACAACAAACAAAACTACTTTGGCTTTCAAGTGTACGAACGCTCAATAGTACCCAAAACTGAAAGACTAGATGCTTCGTAACGTGAAATTTAATGCTCTACGCCTTTGATAACTTGACATTTTTCATTTGGAGTAGCCTTGCTTGAATTACAAACGTTGGAGCTGACTTTTTAGCTAAACTGATAAAGACGAACGAACTTTCGCAACTGATTCCGGCCAAACGGCTGCACCGATTTTGTTATTGAAGTAGGCCATTCGACGCAAAATTTAATGCTCTTTCAATTCGGTAAGAGTAACATTTTCAGACGTATCTACAGTTTCCGAGTAATAGGCGAAAACCTGAAAAAAGTGCCAACTTTTTTGTTTTTTTGGCCATAAAAAGTTGTTTTGAGGGTTTTGGAGGTCGAAAACTTGAATTCAGCATACTCTCAATTATATATACAAGATAAAGAAATAAAATCATCTATCTCATTTTTTGCAAGCAAAGGACTTTTTTGTAATGCTGTTACTGGACTATTATACAGAAACCAGATTGCAAATCAAATGTAAGGGTCAAAAGACTTGAAAGGGAAGCGGTCATTGGGAAGGGATTTCCAGACAAGAAATCGCAAATGCAGTCGCACAACTGAGACGACACTCAAGACATACAATTTGACAGAAGATACTTATGAGGAAGAGTGACAAATCTAGGAATATGGAATGTATCTGAGATTCCCTTTCGATAACACTCATTAGTTCATGTGAGAACTAGTTGGGTTTCAAAAGAACAATATTTTCTGAATCCCTGCTGACTATCTGTTAATAAGTCATTCAGAAAGCCGGGTTCCCACACACAACAAAAGTGGCGCCACAGCAAGTAGCATGACGGCTAATACGGCGATGGCGCTGTGTGCTACTGTTTCCACATACTCCAGCCAAAATTCTTGTAGCACTCTTTTCAGCATGTCGGCTGAGAATATTCATATGGACACAGGTGTTATCATTCAGGTTATGGGATTAGAACTAAGCAAGAATCCAATAAGAAGAGAAAACACAAACGTTGCATTTGGAAGTGGATTTTATGTAGAGATAATATAGCAGCATCAAACTAACTTTTAGTGGACATGGTGCTTGTAAACTAAGACCCGTTCATGAATCACTTTCGAGTTACAAAAATTCAGTTTCGAGTACTTATTGAGCCCGGACTCGAGCTCTATTAAAGTATCTGATACTCACATTAAAGACGCAGTCCCATGTCAAATGAGACTAAAAGCGATATTTGACATCTGGAGGTTAACTCTCATCTTTCTAATATTTGTATCACATTCTGAAAAGTAAAATTTCAAAGTTCTTGTTTGATATATTGGTTGCTGTATACGATAAAAAAATCTCATTACAGCCTGAAATTTTTAAAACTATTATGAAGAAACAAGCAAAACTGACCAGTCAGCAAAGTTTACGTCTGGCTTCGATGGCAGCAAACTCCTTAACCATTTCTTCATAGTTGAGACGGCCACCAGTTAGGTCAGTATCGATGTGAAGTACGGACTAGGTGCTCAGTCTCTCCTCAGACAAGGGACGTAGGTATGATTTCAGCCTTTTAAGAGTAAAAAACGAGCATTCCGCTGAACAATTTGTAAGTGCCGTACATAGAAACATTCTAAGAACAATGTCAACATTCGGAAATACGGACTGTAACCGTTCCTTCCGCAGAAATTAATCCATTTCGAATGGTGCGTCACTAATCTCACAAGATTCCAAAAGTGCTGTGAAATGTACACATTCACTTAGGACGGAAGATTTTAAATCAGTTTGGTATCACACTTGGAATTTTGCTGTGCGTTCAGAAATAACATCTGGTAAACTATTCTTAAGTTTACTGAAAACTATGAAGGACTCTTTAACAGCGTATTATAACTTCACTTTGTCCTTACTAATTCAGCGCACAAGTTGTCCAGTACGGGGGAAAATATTTCGATTCACAAATTCTCCGTACCTGTCAGAAGAACTTTTTCAGTGTCCGCTTCTCGATCAACATGAAGTTTGCGTTTCCTTTATCTTTTATTGGTGCGTTCTTAGTCTACTAGTATAGAGAAATATTTGGCCTGTTTGATATCACTTATGATAATTATTTTTATTTGTTCAGAAAGCATCTCTATTATTTCATTACAGATTGTTGAAAATGCCTAACTTGTGCGCACTGGCGGATTAAAGGGGGGGGGGCGGCCTCCGCCCCCCCCCCTCTTTACTCTGCTTTACCTAAGTGAAAAAAGTTCGCAAGTCTTCGAGTAACTAGAATTTCATCATGTTATATTTTCGCCTGCTGTACGCTCTGAGAATTTTTTTATTTAAAATTAAAATTTGGACTCTTAAGTGGTACCCCATTTTAGCCAGATCTAGAGTGTATCACTTTGTTGTTCTTATCTGCTTTTCTCTAATCTCTATATTTTTGATCATGTCTATGTTCTATTTCAGGTCAAATTTTGTGTCCACGTACTGCTTGTGACTTATCCTATACAACTGTATTAATCGAAGTAGAATCACAGGACAACACCCACATCCATGCCCATGGGGGGATTCTAACCCCCAGCCAGAACAGCCCAGCCGTGCACAGCACGACTATCCTGACCGGCTTATCTGGGAACTGCCCGCTGGGATTTCTTGACTTCCGTGCCCTCGACCAGTGGCGAGCGCTGCGCTAAGCCCGCACCGTGCTTGCTACCTGCCGTGCCTTCCTTATTGTCAGTGTCAGAGTTGTGCTCTTAGACATCTCATCTCGGGCTGAATAGCTTATATGAACAGTTCCTTATACTGGTATCGACTGTTTCATTTCTGTCACCTGTTTACCATGAAACGAGCTTCAAAGATAACATCTTTTCTTTCTAAAAAACTGAAGACAACAGGTGAGTTCATTATAGCGTAAGATTATGGTTCGTGAGGTGCTATATGGACAAAAGTTGGTTGTTCATGTATATGTATTTCTTAATTTTGGAATTGAGTTCTTAAAGTCAAGCTATTTGAGATTACACTACAATTTTTATAGGAAGAAGCGTTTGGTATATTTTCTTCCATAGTTATTAATTTGTTTTCATATGCTGCGGCTATCTACTTAAATTGGAAAGTAGACAGTTTTTCTATGTATGTTACTATACTTACTGGGCATAAAGTATTTTTATGGCGACCCATCATATTTGTGATCGATGAATCAAACCAAATTAATTTTATGGTGGAGACTGCGGCAAGTAATATTTTCATGGGCAGAAGTACTTGTTTTAAGGAGTCTTTTTGCGGAAATTGTACGATATTGCAAAGAACAGTCTTATCTTTCCTGTTTCCTTGTATTTTTACGAACTGTTAAACTTGATACCAAAGACGTCTACGGGAAGTACCTTTGCCTCGGAAATTATTTTCAGCTGGGGGAGGGGGCATTCTGATGATAAAATTGCCAGTGTTCGGTCTCGTTTGAGATCTGCATGCAGGTTGACCGTTTCTGAGAGTACATAGGATGGTCACAATTGAATATGAAGTCTCAACAATGTATTATTACGAAAGATTGTTGCTTCCGCGCGTCGTTCCTAAAGTAGCAAGCAAGCGACTGGCATTGCGCTTGCGTGCCAAATTGCAGGCTCTGCAAAGAATTGCCTGCTTAACTTTTTTCTTGCCGATAGATATAAATATGATACACTACAATTGCTACACTACTGGCCATTTAAATTGCTACACCACGAAGATCACGTGCTACAGAGGCGAAATTTAACTGACAGGAAGAAGATGCCGTGATATGCAAATGATTAACTTTTCAGAGCATTCACATAAGGTTGGCGCCGGTGGCGACACCTACATCGTGCTGACATGAGGAAAGTTTCCAACCGATTTCTCATACACAGACAGTAGTCGACCGGCGTTACGTGGTGAAACGTTGTTGTGATGCCTCGTGTAAGGAGGAGAAATGCGTACCATCACGTTTCCGACTTTGATAAAGTCCTAGCAGAATACGGAATCGGTGGGTTCAGGAGGGTAATACTGAACGCCGTGCTGGATCCCAACGGCCTCGTATCACAAGCAGTCGAGATGAGAGGCAACTTATCCTCATGGCTGTAACGGATCGTGCAGCCACTTTTCGATCCCTGAGTCAACAGATGGGGACGTTTGCAAGACAACAACCATCTGCACGAACAGTTCGACGACGTTTGCAGCAGCATGGACTATCAGCTCGGAGACCATGGCTGCGGTTACCCTTGACGCTGCATCACAGACAGGAGCGCCTGCGATGGTGTACTCAACGACGAACCTGGGTACACGAATGGCAAAACGTCATTTTTTCGGATGAATCCAGGTTCTGTTTACAGCATCATGATGGTCGCATCCGTGTTTGGCGACATCGCGGTGAACGCACATTGGAAGCGTGTATTCGTCATCGCCATACTGGTGTATCACCCGGTGTGATGGTATGGGGTGCCATTGGTTACACGTCTCGGTCACATCTTGTTCGCACTGACGGCACTTTGAACAGTGGACGTTACATTTCAGATGTGTTACGACCCGTGGCTCTACCCTTCATGCGATCCCTGCGAAACCCTACATTTCAGCAGGATAATGCACGACCGCATGTTGCAGGTCTTGTACGGGCCTTTCTTGATACAGAAAATGTTCGACTGCTGCCCTGGCCAGCACATTCTCCAGATCTCTCACCAATTGAAAACGTCTGGTCAATGGTGGCTGAGCAACTGGCTCGTCACAATATGCCAGTCACTACTCTTCACGAACTGTGGTATCGTGTTGAAGCTGCATGGGCAGCTGTACGTGTACACGCCATGCAAGCTCTGTTTGACTCAATGCCCAGGCGTATCAAGGCCGTTATTAAGGCCAGAGGTGGTTGTTCTGGGTACTGATTTCTCAGGGTCTATGCACCCAAATTGCGTGAAAATGTAATCACAAGTCAGTTCTAGTATAGTATATTTGTCCAACGAATACCCGTTTATCATCTGCATTTCTTCTTGTTGTAGCAATCTTAATGGTCAGTAAAGTATCTTAATCTATAAAATAAAATTGTACAGTTAACAAACGAAAAGAAACAACTCATGGTAGCAAATTTACAAAGACACAGAACTGGATTCTTTCTTCATCATTTTGTCAGTATCATGGCAATTTACCTATCAGGACACGTTTAAATCTCATCTTCCATGCGAAATGATCCAATGTGTGACCTTGAGGCCTAATTGCAATTATCACTTAAATGTGATAATTTATTTTTTTCGAAAACATTGGAAGGGTCTACGGGTTGCATGCAGCCGTACGGTACATAACGCGCTTGCCAGCTGGTCCATCTGGAATGATGACAATTTGCTTTGTCACAGTACACGTCTGTCCGGCCCGCAGTGCGACGCAGGGAGTAAGTGACTGGACACCGTCCGCAGCGTGCGGCATAACTAGCGTGGCCTAGGCGCGAATATGTCTCTCTTAGCTCACCACGGAGCCTTTCGATATGACCGTAATTAGCCGGTGTTAGGATGTCAGCCACAGTGATGATGGGAGCGCGTTGTGTGCGTGTTTTATAATCAGCCTTTGTTAATAAAACTGTTTAAACTTACTTCTCGGTGTTCGCATATTGCCGTACCTCAAGGACCCACCGCATACAAATCCTGACAGATATTTCGTGTAATTATTATCCGGGGCAACAACACAAAGAACCCCCTTATAGAAGTGGTGTCAGAAGTGGGATGATTATGGGAAACCTACAGTTCTTAAGAGGTGCAGCACAACGTGAAATTCGAGCAGCAGTAGCATGAACATCTTTCGACGACGCGGGGACATCCGACGCTGGAATTCAGGTTGGTCTACTCCAGTTTGGCTAGAATACGAAAGGCAGTGGTGGATTTTTATTTTACATTTGAGTGACTCATTGGCGTTAAATTAGACGAAATGCTGCAATCCAGTCAGAGTAACGCTGTCGATCTACAAACTGTTATTAATGAACTGCAAGAAGAGATTTGGCAGTTAAAAGCAGAAAGAAGCGAGCGTAACATTCCGAAAGACTTGTCAAATGATAGTTCATGCAGTACAGGTACAAATACAATAAATAATTTTTCATTATTGCCATCAGTACCAGTGTTTAGTGGGAAACCCGAAGATGATGTGCAAGTGTTTTCTCGTAAACTTGAAGGTGCCGCCCTGTTAGGATCCTCGACAGATTCCGGTAAGCTAATAGTTGCCAAATTAAGAATTCAGGGAGCAGCACAAGATTTCATTAGCGCTGAGCCTACTTGCGTGAAGATAGAAGATTACAATGAGTTTAGAACGATTGTTGTTCAGAGATGTAAACGTAAAAACGCGATCAGATTTTGCAGAGAACAGCTTTACAGTTTGCGAATGCGACGAGACGAATCTATCGAGCGGTTTGCCGACAGAATTCGAAACATCAACGCTCAAACGTACGAGTTAGTAAAAATTGAAAATCGCATTCAGTTGTTCGAAGCCGACCAGAGAGCCTTGGACACATTTATTCATGGGTTGTCCGGAGAGGAAGTAAGCAAAGCTGTTCGATTGGCACGTTGTAAAACGTTTCAGTAAGCAGTAGAATCAGCTGTTGGTTTCGTTGAAGCACTAAGACGACCGAATGAGATGCAGAAAGATGCATAAACAAGAACGCAGAGTTTTCAACACAACAGTACAATGCTGATCCAATAAGCTGGGTCACAAGCATAAGAATTGTATAGAGAGGAAGTCGTTCTTCAGATCGTACTCAGAGGAGCAGCAATACTGACGTCGTGGGAATGGACCGCCCAAACGATGCATCAGTTCAAACCGTCCAAGCAGATGTTCAAATTGATCAGCCTCAGCAAATTCCCAAGTGAGCAGGAAAGACAATCTACGTTGAAGTTAAGTCATCCCGATGCAAGGAAGGAACTTTGTTATTAATTGAGCGATCCGAGAAAAGTGAGTTACTGGATACAATGGATTGTTATGTTGCTAGAACTGTAGGTGTCGCTACAATGGTGAGACAATGTCGCCATAGTCCTGGTTACAATAACAAATATGAGCAATGAGGATGATGTTTTGCCACGAGGAACGAAAGTTGCTGAATTGTCGAACGTAAGTAAAAGTGACGTTGTACAGATTCCAGATGAGGTAACAAATACAGCAGTTATAAACACAGATTTTTGTAACAGTACCGCAAAATTGCAATGAGGAGACGAAGTTAATAATAGTTAATAATGAACTGAAGCGCAAGATTTGGAAGAAGAAATAACATTTGACAGCTTATGAACAGAATATTTTAGCTTCTGTTTTGTTGGAGTATTCCGAGAACGTGCAAATTTACCTGTCACTCATTTAGTTCAGCATCATATTCATACATGGAACGCAGCCCCAATCACACACAAACCTTACCGAATACCATTCAGTCAAAGAGAGTTGGTAGAAGACATGATTAAAGAACACTTAGAAGCCGGAATTATAAAACCAAGAGATCCTTCAGACCCATCATGGTGTTCGCCTGTTGTAATTGTAAAGAAGAAATCAATTTCTGGAGAACCACAGTTCCGTTTTTGTGTTGATTACCAATCTTTGAATGCTGTGACCACACCCAACATTTACCCCTTACCAAATTTAGTGGAGACCGTGGATTACTTGGGCAGATGTCGATTTTTTTCAGTATGTGATTTAACAAGTGGTTATCACCAGTTAACAGTGCATCCAGATGATCAAGCAAAAACTTCATTTGTAACAGCAACATGAGTATACAAGTATCTCCGTATGCTGATGCTCCAGCTACATTTCAACGCCTGATGGATTCAGTTTTATGAGGGCTCACCCCAACACAAGCACTTGTTTACCTTGATGATGTAACATTTTTTGGTGAAAACATTGAAGCAGCATACTGAGAGGCTACAAGCTGTTTTTGAGTGTATAAGAAGTGGAAACCTGTCTTTATCAATAGATATCTGTTAATTTGCACAAAGTAAAGTTAGTTATCTTGGTCATGTTGTAACCAGTGAAGGTGCTTGACCTGATATAAAATTAATTGAAGATGTAAAGAATTTTCCTAAACCACAGAATTTGAAAGAACTACAATCATTCTTGGAATTGTCAAATTTCTACAGACAATTTATAGCTGGTCATGCGAGTATAGCACATCCAATGACACAGCTACTGAGGAAAGGAGCCACATTTAATTGGTCAACAGAGTGCAAAAAGGCAATGGAAGAACTTAAAACTGCTCTAACCGCAGCACCAGTGTTAGCCTATCTAGATTTCAGTAAACCTTTTATTCTTTCAACAGATGCATCCAGTTTTGCCATATATGCAAACTTGTTTCAAGAAGTTGATAGTCATGAACATCCAATCTCATTTGCTTCCAGACAATTAAACAAAGCAGAATGTAATTATACTACTACTGAGAAGGAGCTTTGTGCTTTGGTTTTTGGTATAACACATAACAGTTGTTTCTTGCACACTGGACTCGCATTCGGGAGGACGACGGTTCAATCCCGCGTCCGGCCATCCTGGTTTAGGTTTTCCGTGATTTCCCTAAATCGCTCTAGGCAAATGCCGGGATGGTTCCTCTTAAAGGGCACGGTCGACTTCCTTACCCGTCCTTCCCTAATTCGATGAGACTGATGACCTCGCTGTTTGGTCTCTTCCCCCAAACCAACCAACCAACCAAGTTGTTTCTTAACGGGAAGAGACTTCACGGTTATTATAGATTATGCCGCACTTAAATGGTTATTGAGCTTGAAGGATCCAAGTTCCAGATTAACAAGGTGGGCTTTAAGACTGAGTGAGTACCAATTTAAGGTTATTAACCAACCTGGTAAACAACATGTGAATGCTGATGCAATGAGTCAAAAAGTCAATGTTTGTATTTCAATAAGTGGAGAAAAATAGTTAAAGGCAACTCAAGAAGAAGATTCACAATGCAAATTATGGACAAATGATCAACGTTTTGTCAAAATAGATGGATTATTGTACAAAATCACTAGTAAAGGAAACCGCCTAATTATTCCAGAAAGCACGAAAGAGCAAATCATGAGAGAACAACACGATTCTTTATTATCAGGACATTGCGGTAAAAAAAGAAACAAACATTAAAATACCTCAAATGTTTTGGTGGCCGAGATACAAAGCTGACGTTTTCGAGTTTGCCTCACAATGTGATTCCTGTAACTGACTGAGTAATGTAAGAAAAAGTAGAGCACCATTGCAAGAACTGTCAGAGACAAGTGAACCATTTGAACGAGTAGGACACGATGTTGTAGGACCGTTGCCTAAGACTAAAGATGGAAACAAATACATATTGACAGTGTTAGATCATTTCTCTAGATACCTTCTCATTATACCAATACCTGATCAGAGTGCTGAGACTATAGCTAAAGTTTTTGTAAAAAAATGGATTCCTAAGTTTGGATCACCATTAAGTATAATTAGTGATCAAGGAACGAATTTTATGAGTGAACTGCTTAAACTGACTTAATGCTCACGCAAATAACTCAGTTAAGGACTACACCAGCACACCCTGAAGGAAATGGAAGAGTCGAGCGAGTCCACAGAAAAATTATTAAAATGGTTAGCCATTACATGAGCAGCAAACACGACAATTGGGATGTCTGTTCACCGTACTTGGTAAGTTGTTAAAACGCCAATATGCACAGCTCCACTGGCCTAAGTCCATATGAGATTGTCTATTGAAGAAGAATGCATTCACCCTTGGACTTTGCATGATCGACTGCCAGAATCAGCAATGAACACATAAGGGATCTAGCACACAAACTAAAGGAAGCTTGGAGGGGAGTGAAACCGCAAAATCATCAATTCTTTCTTCAGCAAGCAAGACAACACGACCGCCAAGCAGCAGTGCCACAGTATCGAGTTGGAGATCTTGTGTATCTGAGCAACGTGGTGTTAAGGAAGACTCAAGTCAAAAAGTTTAAGTTTTGGAAAGGACCATATCCAATCTTGGAGGTGTTGTCGCCTGTCACTCTTAAGCTCCAACTGCCCTTTCATTCGATTGTCATTCATGTCAATCGTGTAAAACCAATTCTGAGTAGATTTCCTGTAGAATTTTGCAAGACAACGAGGACCGACTGAGAGGCAGACCTGCTGTTCTCAAATCCAGGAAGCGAGAATCGCGAGCTCGCAGTCCAGACTTCAAGGCCGAGGCATCACCATGTTCCGAGTGATCCTATTCCAGACACACCTATAATATGTGTAAATGTGTGTAGTTTGCATGAGTGCACAAGTGAAACTAAACTTTTTATTCCACAGGTTACCACAAGAAACTCATTTATTTTATGTTCATTGTTAACTCCAGTATTTAGAACTAATTAACCATGTTCATTTTAATGTTTGCTATGATAGTGTATTCTACTAATGCTTTAGTAACAGTACCACAGAGTACAGATGTTTTGTTTGAACCATGATCAGACATGGTAGTTTCAATAAGTAATGCAAAACTTGTCCTCAAGTACGATCTGAGTGAAATCCAGCAGCAGCAGTTCAATTCTGTAAAGAAGCAAACTGATCTAATTCTTCAGGCTTTCCTGGCGATCTAATGACATCTTGGGTTGTCGGGTGTTCTGCCAGATATCAGCGTCGTAATTGCATGATATTTCGGTAGCATAACTCGTTACCTTCATCAGGGGCAACCTGATGAAGGTAACGAGTTACGCTACTGAAATATCATGCAAGTATGACGCTGATATCTGGCAGAACACCTGATAACCCAAGATGTCAAGTTGATCTAATTCGTTCCATTAAGGGTACTGACACAATTTTGGAAATGAGTATATCTTAGTATAAAACTGGATCACAGCCAAAATGCCTGTAGAGTCTACATTTTCTAATTATGAAAAAGAGATTTACTGTTTTTAAAAGCTTTTGTCACACAAAACTTTAATTAGGCGTAAACGTGCCTGGTTTGATTTTGGAGGGCGTATCCTTCACATTGTATTTGGTACTTTAACTAGTCAAGATCTACTGAAAGTTAAAGGCAAAATATTAGCTGTTGAACAACAGTCCAGTACAGATTCAACTAACCTCTCTAATGAAATTATCATATTAAAGAATATGCAAAGAACCATTACTAATCACACAGTTTTCATTGAACAGATTTAAAGCAATTTATCTCACATTTGCATGTAATTAGTAATGAAACAAATGCAAATATCCAGGAAGTATTCCAAAGATTAAATGCTGTGAGTGCACACTTAGATTTAAACACTATTTTTGTTAAGGATTACTGATAGTTTATCAAATACTAGAATTGATGCCCTTAACTTAAGAACAGCCTTAGAAAGTAGTTCAAATGATTGATTGAGCAGCGTATTACTGCATCCAGAACAATTTTTACAGATCCTACTATCAATTGAGCGAAAGCTAGGTCCAACCTATACTATGATTTACCCTGTTAACTCTTACAATTTATATGATTACTGTAAGTTAATATCACACACTCTTTAATGATTGAAGATGAATTAACTGTTATTGTTTCTATACCCATTGCTAGATCAAAGCATAATTCTGAAATGTATAAGATTTATACTTACCCTGTGAAATGGGGACAGGCACGTATTCATGTAAAGTACATACTGAATGATTACCTATTGATCAGCAAGGATCGAAGATATTTTGTGTCCCTAAATGAAAATGATTTGCATATGTGTAAATGTAGTCATAAGTTAATTTGCCCTGACTCGACAGTATTCTTAGATAGTAGAGTGTACAGATGTAAGAAAGAATTGTTTATGAATCATCCCCCAAGAGTTGATTGCCCATTAATTTTAACGCATCTTTATCACCCATTTCTTAAACAATGTTCTGAAGGTATAATTTTCTCATTTAACTCCACCCTTGATGTCACATTTAAATGTAAAAATTATGATACACCTGAGCTACCCCTTACATTCAAAATGAATAATAGTGGATTAATCTTGACTGCCACACATTGCGATTTATCATGTGAACTATTTGATATGCCTAGTGTATTGCCAACTGCATTTCATGCAGCTGGACATTTGCCATTAATGAGAATGTTATCTGTTTATTACAATGATTCATACATATTAACATATGGAAAGCATTCCTTATCAAGTTTTTCTGAAGACAATAATTTAATTAAGGACATCCATGAAAATTTAATTTCTTCCAATAATGAGTTAAACGTCATTGAAGCAGCAAGTAGAAGTAAGTCCTTTGATTTATCCAGTAATGTTAATTCATACTTGATTGTCAGTATTGTGTTTTTATTGCTTTTATTAATTTGTCTTTTGTCAACAGTATTTGTCATGTATGAAATTGTCATCCTGAAAGCACGCTTCTCTGTACCAAACATTACTGTGTGTGCAAATGAAATACATTTTGCAATGCCTTCGGATGCCACAAAATGGCGAAATAGATTCCTAACGCCCAGGAGGTTGTTTTGAGCCACCTGTGGTAGCCCTTTTTCTCTGGAGAGAGTGATGTAACGTTCTACGGGTTGCACGCAGCCGTACGGTATGTAACACGTGCTCACCAGCCGACCTGTCTGGATTGCTGACAATTTGCTTGGTCAGTACACGTGTGTCCGGCCGCAGTACGATGCAGGGAGTAAGTGACTGGCCACTGTCCGCAGCGTGCGGGATAACTAACGTGGCCTCAGGCACAAATATGTCTCTTTTTCTCAGCTCACCATGGGGCCCTTCGATACGACTGTAATTAGCCGGTGTTAGGATGTCAGACACAGTGATGATGGATGCACGTTGCATGTGTCTTTTATAATCAGCCATTGTTAATAAAACTGTTTAAACTTACTTCTCAGGTGTTCATGTATTGCTGTACCTCAAGGACCCACCGTTTACAAATCCTGACAAATATTTCGTGTAATTATCATCCGGGGCAACAACACAAACAACCCCCTTATAACATGCTCATTTCTTGCACACTGTGATCTAAAACTGAAATATTTGACTACTAAAAGGTAAGATACTTTGATGCAGTAGAACCTGAAATACCAGTGTCAAACGGAAATAAACACAAGTGTATTTTTTTATATGCAGCATGTATATATTTTTAAAATGGTAAATACACCTTTGAATATGTCAAATGGTTCTGCTACAAGACAGCAGTTATTACCACAGCTTAGATGTGCTTCAATCCAATTTTCTAAAGCCCCCTTATTTCAGTCAACTAACTAGAAGTTCACAAACAGAAGGGTCTTTGAGGACTTCCACATCTACTAAATTATGGCGTAAAGCTCTGTGTCATATGTGATGTCTTGACTTGAAGCTTTATTCCATCACTGACAATATATAAAAAATTATCACAAATTTGGGACCACTTATGCGACTGATGAGAATCTTTTTAATTAATAGATAAATACTCTGGCTATGTTTTAGTATTTATTTTGCTACTTTAGGTAACAAATGGAAGAAGCAATGTTGATTATTGTCAAGCCGGCCAAAAATTTGATGCCAGTTAGCCAAAAATTTGATGCCAGTTAGATTGTGTACTCTTTTGTGGTATGCTGTGTGAACCTTAGGTTCTATATAAAATTACGCAGTACAGAATTAAAGATCTCAGCAAGATCTAGATTTTAAAAAATGTCAAAAAACATCTTAAATCTCTAAAACACAACAAAGTTCCAGGGCCCGACGGAATCCCTGTCACGGAATTTGAGCCTGTTTTTTGACCATAATTTAACGTGTGTCTTTCAAAGAAGGAGTTATCCCCAGTGAATGGAAAAGGGCATAAGTCACACCGATATACAAAAACATTTCGGCCAGTAATATGGAGGAAATGTGCTGGGCCCCTATCAGGTTGGACTAACGGGAGACATATAGCAAACAAAAGAAGGCCAGCACGAATGGTAACAGGCTTGTTTGACTGGCAAGAGAGCATTAGTGGCATGTTGAGAAGTCAGAATTGGCAAACACCCAAAGAAAGACTATTTATCAAGCCAGAACCATCTTGAAAAATTCCACACGCAAAATCTTGGCAGAAGCGTTGCATATTCTCCTTCCCCCTACGCATATATCTTACGAAGACAAAATTATGTAAGGAAGAGACTAAGAGCTCACACAAAGGTGTTTCAACAGTCATTCTTTCCATCCTGGAATGGAATAGGAAGAACCTTAATGTATGGTACCCTAGAGTACCCTCTGCCACACACCACATGGTGACTCACAGAGTATGGATGCAGATGTAGATAGTATTAAGCCTTTGATGCACATTTAGGCCAAAAGTCTGTTAGCAGAGTGAGCAGCCAAGCATTCATTTATGCCAACAGCTGCTTGTGCATACTAACTGTGGTATGGCATGTAAGTTTGTGAGGCAGGAGGGTTAAATACATATCATTTATGACTTTGGTGCAATGTATTCTTTTCAGTTTCCACATCAGTTGAGCATAATGAAATTGAGGACACAGCACCGCCAATGCATGCCGTTTCGAATGATCCAGGTGATCAGATGAGCTGCACTTCAACTTCATTACATGCAGATATCTCTTCCGTTTTAGAGGTACATTACGAAAACGACATTGGTCTACATATTGGGAGTAAACCATCTGATAGTGTGCTTGCCATCATACTACAAGAACACTGACTGCTGAATACAGTTACCCACATTCTACTCATAATAAGGATGGGAAGACTGAAAGAAGGTTTCTGAAAAAAGAGCACTTAAAGCATGGTTTTTTTTGTCTCCGTCCATAGAAAGTCTATTTTGAAAAGTGTGTCCTTTCTTTGCGCCTACTCTTAAGGGTGGGAATCACGTGGGAATGAAGTTAAACACATTAGTGACTGTTCCTCTGACAACATTTGCTAAGTTATTAGGTAAAGATGGTGACCTGGAAAATCACAGTAGAACAGTATATCAACAGCAAGCTTTAGGACATGCCGAACATTTTGGTTTCTTACCAAAATCCAGATAAATCGTTTGAAAATCAAGTTGACACCTACTGACTTAAAGAAAACGGTTGTCATTTCCTTTGCAAAACGTCATATTTCTTGGAAGGCAGACCATACCTTTTAGAGGACATCAAGATGATGGCTCTATTTTTTCTAACAATCCTGGACTATTAAATAAAGTCGACTTTAAAGAGTTGATGAAATTTCATGATGAAGAATGTGGGGAAATTGAATTAGAAGCACATTTTTAAGTAAAACTGTTGATTGAATGCTGTGGCAAAGAAATTATTTCTCAGATAATAAATAGAATTGGAGAAAATAAATTCTACAGTATTGGGTTTCATGAGACAACTGACATCAGCCACAAAACTCAAAAACTCAGATGTCAATTTTTTAAAGATATGTTTATAAAGATGTGATCAGAGAAGGTTTCATAGGTTTCATCAATCCACGTGAGCCACAGACAAATCTGTGGAAACAAAACTTCAAAGTTGGATCCAAAAGTAATAAAAATGAGGATTTCTCTTCAACATCTGACGATAAAAATGATCAACTTGAGTCTTTTGAAGATGGTTGTGATTCTAATAAATGTAACAAAGATAGAGCAGATGAAGAGGATAAAGATTCCAGAATGACTGGAATACATTTAGGTAAAACTGTGATAAACACTATGTGACATCTTAATCTCCACCTTAGTAAATGTATTGGTATTGCAACCGATTGCTGCTCTGTCATGAGTTCCGAGATTGTTGGAGCGGTTGCCACAATAAAGAAAGAATGTGTTAATGCTGAAAGATCTCAATGTTTCAATCATTCTTTGAATTTATCTATTTCTAAGTGTTCTGGTGTGCAACAAGTGAGAAACTCAATTGGTATCATTAAGGACGTTGTTTCATTTTTTACAGCCTCTCCAAAAAGAAATGCTGTACTCTTTAAGCATACAGGCAGTCAGCATGTCTCCATGTGTGAAACAAGATGGGTAGAAAGGCAGTTATCTTTAGTGTCGTTTCTTTAAAAAACTGAAAAAATCATGTTGTGCCTTGAGGAAATATCACAATGGTCACATTTTTCAAGTGATACCTCAAGTGTAACAGCTACAGCGCTTTTATGTGCTATCAGGAATGGAGAATTTATCTTAACTCTAGTGTGCCCTGCTGATGTGCTCTGTCAAACATTGCCTCTCAGTAGATTTTTCCAAAAAGAAACCGTTGATGTTACAGAAGCAGTTGATACCGTAAACAACACTTTTATCAGTCTTAAAAACAAAGTGAGATAATGTAGTTGCAGAGTTCAGTCTCCTTTATGATGAAGCCAAGAGAATCACAGATATTGTTGGAAGCACCATCCAAACACCCAGAATTACATCTTGCCAAATTAACATATCTAATGCTGCTCCATCAAATCCAGAAAGTTATTTTAGGGTTAATGTCTTCATTCCCATTCTTGACACAATTAGCGACGATCTTGAAAGCAGATTCTCTAAAAACGTTCTATCTCTCTTCAACCTGAACACGCTTCCATGAGTCTGCTCTTCATCAACAAGGTCCATGGAGTCAGTGATTAGTGATACTGAAACAGTGGCTAGAAAATATTATAAACTGTTTGGAAAGGTTGAAAGTGACTGCATCTCTAATTTGAGGGCAGAAGTCAAGTTGTGGGTGACAAATTGGAAAAGGGAAGATGCAAAGAAAACACTTCTACCAAGCTCTGTAGTTGAGTGTTTGCAGGTTTGTACTACAGACATTTTCCCCTTGATTGCATCTTTAATGTTGATCCTTTCTTGTCTTCCTGTTTCAACTGCAACAGCCGAAAGATCTTTCTCTACACTGAAATTGATTAAGACTTGGTTAAGAAATCATTGTGGGCAATACTGCTTACTTTATTGTACGTACATAGGGACATTGTTATTAACAAAGAAAAAATCATAGATAGACTTATTGCAAAGGGTGGAAAGAGGAGAAGATGTATGCTTTCTGAGGTCTAGATGTTGTAAAGCCAGCTGATGAGAAAAGATAGAGTAATTAATAATTTCGAAACTATATTAGTTTTTGCACTTTTATAAGAACTATAATAACAACAAACCTCCTGCTAATATGCATAAAATGAATCAAATATGTACTCTACAAATAGAGAGCCAATACAAAAATTGTTAACGGAACTTCTACAAAATTTAAATCACTCACTACACAGAAATATATCATATTATATTCAAAATTATTGTTTTATGTCTCTTATATAAGTTTGTAATGACTATTGTTCATACTATTTTAACAGAACTAGAATCATTCTAAACTGTTTAAAAATTGAAAACGTAAAAAGAACTATGGATTGCAGCTTTACTAATATTGTTTTAAAATAAAGTATTTGTGTTTACAAAACATTTATGTAACTTGATACTTTCCTGTTAACAATGATGTAAATGTAAATACGTATGTAACGACTTTGAAGGCCAGACATTTGAAGAAATTTTAGATGTCTGTATACCCAAAATAAAGCATGTCTATCCCGCGTCTTTGATATGCATTTTAAGTCTCAGAAAGCTTTAAATGCTACAGTTTAAAGACTTTTTTTTTCTTTCTTTCCTGGGGAATACCCCCAGGTTCTCTTTCTCTTTAGGCAGCTCCTCCCCCATAAAATTCCCTTAATCCGCCACTGCTAGTGTGTCCGTGGCCCAGATATCACTATCGTTCAATATGGTCTGTGAGAAAAAGATCGAACTGGGTTATAAGTTCAAGAAACATCATAAATTGAGTGTTACGTAATGAATGGAATTTTCAATGTTTCAAAGTAGAAGGAGGACACGAGTTGTTAGCTTCTTCACTACTGCAAACACCCTTTTCAACAAATTGAGCCAGTACATATGACTCAAAATGGTTTCCTACTGTTCCAACTGATTTTATTCTTGCTAAAAATGATAACTCAAAATTTTTGTGTTCAAGTGAATTTTCATGAGATAAAATGTAAGCAATATTTATGCAATCTGAAATACTAATAGCAGCAGTCACGGTCTTAGCTCCGAACAATTTACATGTTGCACAAAAAATATCACTGGTGCTAAAGAAGTATAATAAGTAATCACGGAAAGTTGATTCAAGATTTATAAGTTTACAATAAAATAAATTTTTGTTCAAATACCTGGTTTTATGGCCCACTGACCTTTGCAAATTAGAAAAATCACCGTTACAATTTTTTTAATGCCACAGCATTAAAGAATGGTGATTGTTGATTCATTAGTACAGAATTGTGCAACCTCATCACTAACAAGATTTTTATTTTTCTAATATCTGATTCAACACTTACCAGTAAGCTTTTGTGGACTCAAATTCAGGATCAGTTTCTTTTTCTTCGCATTTACTTCTTTCACTACTGGTACAGCTGTAGTTCTATAGTTATCAATTTGTCTACTCTGCCGAGCAGTTTTAGGACATTAGCTTCTCGTTCTCACTTTCTCAAAATGCTGCAACCAACACCAACAAAAAAGAAAATAAGATTTTAAATAAGGACCATCCAGTTCAAAATCGTTACCATACGGCACATGAGCACAAAGCTTTTTACTTTAAACATGACAGTAATCAACTGACTACCTTGCACTGAACTCTAATATGAAATAAAATCGTTAAGACAAGAAAGACAATGAAAAATAATTTAGTTTCATTGTTGCCCCTTTCTCTGTTCTTAATGAGCAGAAATTAGAAGCCGACAGCATTTTCGGAGTAATAACATTTCAAAGCTCGTATTGTCAATTGTTGTCCTGATAGCTTACTTTAAAATGTTATTGAACAATTTCATAAACACGATTCCAGACATGAAACGGGTGTTTGAATTTCCATTCAGTCACCAAGTAAACTAATAATATTTCAAAACTTGTTTTGTTGATTCTCTTCATACAGCATGTTTGAACTAGCAAGTTATTTCACAGTACAAATAATTTTTCTCATTTATATGAGCAGTTATTTTAAAAAGTATAATATTACAAAAAATACAGTGCAAAAAAATATTGCCCTCTAAAAATGCCGCCTCTAGGCACATGCCTAGTGGGTCTATATGAAAATACACCTTCACTGATGTTGGCAGTACTAGAATCTGAATATACTCTTAGTATTGCATTAATTTTTGCCATTTATAGAATTAAGTTAGCTGCCGTGAAACTAAAATCACCTTTCTCTAATTACACAATAATACTTGTTTACTCACACACAGATCTTATCCATGCATCATATAGTAGAAATATCATATACTTTCACTACATAAATTACCATTATAATTCATTGTAGCTGAAACTTTTAACTATAAGCAGCCTCGAGTATAGAAAGTTAACATTATGTTCTCGTTAAAAAACACACCACATTGTCATGGTACAGGGCACGTACTGTGACATACATGTCATATTGTTATAGTTTCTTGGTACTCACCATAAATACTGAAATCACACCCCACATCATTTTGTAGCAATTACAGCTGTGCACTTACCATACAGCATAAAATGATCAATTTTTTGTAGTGGGTTAAATACAGTAATAGCATTATTTTTATCAAACTTTCACAACTACCTCAGAATTATTTTAAATAAAATGCAGGATCTTTACTCTAAATACACACAAAAGAAAGTAATAAGCTTTTTAAGTAGAGTATAATTTATTTTATTTACAACTACACAATTTTCAGATATCAATCCTCTTGGGTGTCTGTTGGACCTGTCGATGCGCCATTCTTATAAGATTTTAACACTTCCTTGTGTTGACTGAATTAGGCATTACGAATGCTTTTGCAGTATGTAAGTCCAGGTTGTGACATGTATGGATTGGAAATAATCTAGAGCTCAGGCTACACTACACCTCAACCTGTCACCACAACCAAGATTTCAAAATGGGGGAGGGGGAATATCATACACTAGCCAAAACGTTGCATATTGTGTCTTCATTCTGTTTCATAACCAACTAGTAAATAACACAAAAAGCTAAATTCAAGATAAAATCTGTACGTACCGTATCATATTTATCCACTAAAGTCATGTTTTCCTATACTTCATAACAACTATTGTACTAAAAGACACATTTTGGGGAGAGATTTTACTCTGTGTATGGTAGCTTCATTGCATGCATAATGTTTTTCACTTTTTTCAGTTCTAAACCTAAGAGATTTAATGCTTTGTGTGTGTTTGTTCTATGATGTTCATGAGTTCACATGACGAAACAATAATGTTTTCGTGATGTCATGGGTCTTGTGCTGTGATTGTGATTTTTGGATGAATACTTTAGTATTAAATTGTGATTGAATCAAACAGTGATACAGAAAACAATCTTTGCCTATATTCCTTAGCATATTGACACAGTGGAACAAACTCACTTCTGAGAAAGAAAGCTGTTTTACTTACATAGCTTCTAATATTACAGAACTACTTCTGTTAAATTAATAGGAAAGTTTCAGAAAATGCAAAAGTGAGTAAAAACAATTTAGAGACAAAAGGACCCAAACCCACGAAATCGACACCGTTAACTCCACAGCACATGGTTATATCCACTACATTACAATAATCTTCTCATCTTATATAATATAATCTCTGATGTGAATTAGTTGACATTTTATTACAACAAATCATCCCAAGAACAGTGCAATTTTTTCAATGCACTATTGCCTTGGAATGACATACTTTCAGTGCCAGCAGGTTGACTGAATGAACGAAACAGTGAAATATAAGTATCTGTTAATCTCCAATATGATGTTTCTCATTATTTTCGTACAATAAAGTGACCAATAATGCATTTTTGAGAGCTCCTCAATGTGCTAGTGTTCTGAAGCAGCATTTATTCATAGGATGTAAGCCATAAAAACCAACCATTATCCACTTCATTTGATCAAGATGAAACTCAATATGCCACCTACCAAGTTTAGCTTGTGACATAGACATGATGTAGCATGATACAGAATGGCTGGACTGAAGCGACAGCCTTTAGGGAGCCCGTAAGGGCATTGCTTTGTAGAAGCCACACCCCTAAGTCTGCTACATAGAACTAAGTGGCGTTTCAAGGTGCAGCCTTATGACTAGCTACTGTCTGTTCAAAAAAGCATCACTTGATATCAGATATCAACAGGTCTAAAAGCATTGACTGTTATTATGTAAATTTGTGTTGGAAATATTCTAAATAAGTCCTCAGAATTTAAATTTGTAACCTATTATTGTGAACTGTATTTCTGTATATATTTTGAGGCAACTCAGCCTCAGAGCCTTTAACTACGAGTTATCCTGTGTAGATCACAACTGCAGGCATTTTCTTACACACCATCAACAATTTTGAGCAATGCTCGGTATCTTCCCTTGTAGTACTCATTTTTGTTTTTCCATAAACAAGATCACTCCTTGTACAGTTCAATAAATTATACAGCTGTTGCTAACAACTACTTTTCAGACTTTCTTGAACACTGTGAAACACACAGCGGCAAAATTATTGACATAAAAACTGAAACACTACAATGATGCTTCGAAATTCAGCCGTGAGATGGCAGTGTTGAATGACGCTAATCGGTGGTGGGGGTAGGAAAATGGTGTCCTGAAGTTACCAAGCAGGTGAGCTGCTTTTGTTGAGTGAGCAGTTTCATATGATCTGCAGTTAAGTGTCTCTGTTGTTAGTAACATAACCATTGCTATTTCACAGTGAAGGAATTTATTGCATCTTGCCACTGGTGTACTTGAGATATAATCAGAATCTCTTTGGATTTTCTGCCAGATTTCAGGACAGAGTTTCATTAAGAATATCTCGCACTGAAGCCTCCTCTACATATCGAGCTTCTGTGAAACATCCCCAATCTTGGAGTTTTTTGTTCTTTTAATTATGGTATGCTTTTTTGTCGGCTCTGCAACAGTGTTCTAATCTGTCTTGAATACAGTGAAGGATCTGTTTTGTCACTTATTAATTTATTTGGTAGAAATCTCTCAACTGCAGTCAATACTATTTCTTTGAATTGAAGTTACATTTGATCTACACCTGCATAGTTAATTTGGAAGGATTGGAGACTGTCCCTTAGAAAGCCATCAATTGAATTTTTATCTACTTTTTTAAATAGGTATGTTTTGCATTTATTTTTGGTGTTTTTGGATGCTATGGTGTTCAGCCTCCCTACAGTGATCTTGTGGTCACTAATTCCTGTATCCATTATGATGCTCCCTGTTTGCTTAGATTATTTGTTGCTAAGAGGTCAAGTATGTTATTGCCGGCATGTACACCTCAAGTGGGCTCAGATATTTAATGCTTACTGCCGACTTTAAACATTGGGGTAGATTGAAATCACCACCAACTATAATCGTATAAGTAGGATACCTTTTGAAATGAGACTCAAGTTTTCTTCAAACTCAAGCTTTCTTTGAAACTTTTGGCAAATGTATCGTGTGTTGGGGGGAGGAGGGGGGGGGGGGGGGGCAGGGTCAGTTATAACCTCTAACCATACTATCTCACATGAACTATGTACTGCAATTTCACTACAAAGATAAAGCACTTCTAACAGCAACAACTGTATTCACTCTATCATTTCTGAACACCCTTAAAGCCTTTTGTAAAAATTTCAGCTGAACTTACCTCCTGCTTTTGGCCAGCTTTTAATAGGTACTTATGATGATTTGAGCTACATTGCTTTTTAGTGGTGCTTGGAGATCTGGGTTCTTTCCCAGTACAGCTACAACAGTTTTCATTTACGATACTGATGGTCTCCCCTCATCCTGTGTTTGACCAGCAGCCTTTTAGACTGAAGACCTTTTTGTACTTTCCGAGACCCTCTAGCCTAAAAAATCACCCAGTCCACTCCACAGAGCCCCACTACCCCTGCAGCCACCTTCTGTATGTAATGTATCCCTGGCCTTCCCTGGCCTATTAAGTGGAACCCAACATCTCTCCACCGAATGAAGCAAGTCAAAGAATCTGTAGCCTACACAGTCGCAAAATTGTCTGAACCTCTGATGCAGACCCTCCAGTTAGCTCTGTATTAGAAGTTGACAATTGGTGCTGTCAATTATGCCACTGGTGTTGAGCTCTGCCTTTATCTTGCAGCTAAGACTGACAATCTCTCTCTCTTCAGACAACCACAGATAGCCCCACAGTTGGCTGCACCATGTGTTCTTTGTGGCATCCAGAAGACGCCATTCCATTCCTGGGGATATGTACTCGCCCCCCCCCCCCCCCCCCCAATCATTTAGCCCCTGGTGTGCACACAGAGTGCACACTTGATTTCTTCCCCTCCTTGGCAGCCACATCCCTAAGGAGCCCCATAATGCTCCTAACACTGGAACTTGCAACTACCAGTAATTGCACCCTCCTCTATGACGGAGTACATCGAAAAAGTTCAAAGAAAGGCAGCACGTTTTGTATTATTGCGAAATATAGGAGAGAGTGTCACAGAAATGATACATGATTTTGGCTGGAAATCATTAAAAGACAGGCATTTCTCATTGCGACGGAATCTTCTCACGAAATTCCAATCACCAATTTTCTCCTCCGAACGCAAAAATATTCTGTTGACACCAACCTACATAGGGTGGAACAATCACCACCATAAAATAAGGGAAATCAGAGCTCATACGGAAAGATATAGGTGTTCATTCTTTCCGCATGCTATATGAGATTGGAGTAATAGAGAATTCTGAAGGTGGTTCGATGAACCCTCTGCCAGGCACTTAAATGTGATTTGCAGAGTATCCATGTAGATGTAGATATGAATGCACGGATCTCACAGGCCAAGAGGCATCCTATGAAACAGTGCAAGCAACTGCATCTGGCTCAGAATCTTTGACAGTGACTTATAGCTCTTGAAAGCTGTTTGTTAGACAAACTGGGGAGGTCGTTCGACCAGTCTCCCAGAAAGTCCTTTGCTACCTTCCACATCTTGAAATTACCTCCAGGACATGGGTGAGAGGTCAACCTCAGTGTGGGCAGTAACCAGACAGTGCACTATAGTGGACCAATTGGGGGACAGGTGGAATGAGCTGGATTTCTCTTGGTTTTCTGTGTCCAGCCCTCATAGTGATGGTTGATGGCAACAGACTCAAGCTGCATGACCGAAGCCAGCAATACCTGGGGTTTTGAGTGTAGGGCCACCAATTAAGCTCACATTCAAACACAGCATTTATAGTTGGTGAAAAATGACACTAGACAAGTATTAAATTGCAAGACTGTATGTAGTTAATACGCAAACATGCAAGAAATTTAAGGATTAAACTACAAAAACACACAGTTGAAACTAAAAAAGTTGCTTCTTGTTAGAAGCTCATAAAATAATATACAAACAAGTGGTATACTGCTGCTGCTGCTGCTGCTGCTGCTGCTGCTGCTGCTGGAACAGAGGCTATTGTCTGCCTAACATCAATTTGACAAGTCATTATTCCCTACCCATCAGATTCATCTCACAAATAAAGAGAATAGAAGTCAAATTACAAGAAAGAAGGACTAAATCACTTATATAATTAAATCAGAGTAGAAAGCATTAAGTCCAATACTACTGTATTTGGCAGTGCGAAATAATGAAATAAAAACATTCTTTGTATGGTTTAAGACAATTAGTGATGCATTCATTGCATATAAATGTATTGTTTTTCCACAAAAACATGAACATTCAAAAAAAATCTAACTGCTTAATCTACAAAAAGTCTATTAATACTGTGTGCCAGGTCATTAATATACAACATAAATAACAAAGATTTCAATGCACTTCCATATGGCACAACTGAAGTTACTTACACTTAAGTCGATAACTTTCCATCCGAGATAACACGGTGCGTACTGCCTACGAAAAAAGCCTCAGCCTAATAAAATTTTTTTTTTATACCCCATATAATCATACTTTTGTTAATAAATGTTGGCATGGTACAAAGTCATGGCTTTCAGAATGTAATGTCAGAAAATTGCAAGTTGGGATTTACATGATTGACATTTTCAAAATCCATGGTGGGGGGCATTGAGGAATAGATACCACACCATCTCTAAATTCAGAGCAGATGATTGTCAATGAGCCTGGACTATAATTTTGTAGCTCACTTCCAATACCCATCTTGGAGATGGCTGTCACCTGTAGTTTCTTCTGCTCACTGGCTCCAGTTTTTTGTTTGAGGGATATATGGTGTATTATGGTTAAAATATAAACTAACTCTCCTGCAAATTCTGTATCAGATCTGACAGGGATCCCATCAGGCTCTGGAGCTTTCTTTAGTTATGATTTTAGCTGTTTCCCAATGCCACTGGTACTATTATGTGTATAGTAATTCCATGATGATGTTACATTCCTTCAGGGATGATGGAAAAGAGTCAATGTATCAATTTGAGGAAATGGGCTTGGCCCAGAAGTGGCAGAATCGAAAGCTATAACTGAAAAGCGTTCTTATACCTCTGACAGTGGAATACATCTACCAGTACAATTGTTGCTATTACTGTGGAACAGACAAATTTCAGAGGTGGTAGTATGGACCAGAACAAGAAAACAGTTTAGTAAATATTGGCTAAAATACATACTTTAAAAGCTCTGAACACTTGTTCATTTTTGCTAATGTGAAACACATCTCTGCTACTGAAGAAGTGCCTATAGTTCTTAAAGTATACATTTTAGAGCCCACATTTATTAGGCATTTTATCCTGCTTTGCAGCCCTTAATTTCTGTTTCTGTGTCATCCACTTATGTGCCACAGACAGCCTTTACATATGGCCACAATATCTTTATGTTTTGTGAGAGATCTTTCAAATAGTTCTGCTGCAGTAGTCACTGAGGAGTTCATGCACTGCTCTGTTGATAACCAAAAGTGCATCTTTATGTCTAGAGTTCCATATTTTGTCTATCACAGTAATTTCAGTTTCTTTATAAGGTTATTTACAATGACTATATATCATGGATTACAGGAAGAATAAATCCTGATACTGCTCAAGAGACACAATCTGGTTTACTGATGGGTGCAGTGTAGACTAGAGAGAGTAATCGCTGTAGGGAACCTGGTCATGGTATTCCAGAGCAGAAATATCTGCTATCAGATTGTGCGTGTTGGAGAATCTGAGTAGGTGATACGAGGATTATTGCATCTACATTCATTCAGATAGCCATACATCTCAGAATTCTGTGTCAGCCGACAAAACAAGGTCAAAGATCATTGCAGAGTATCCTAAAGCCCTCGTGGGGCTAGGAGAAAGCAATGGGGTAAACCTGCTGTGGGTCCCTGGGCACTCAGGAATGCAAATGAATGAGCTGATAGACAAGCCAGAGCAAGTGCAACGATCCATTTGTTGGACCACAACTTGTTCTAACCATCACTAAAGGCAATGGCAAGAATAAAAGTATGTAGCTGGATTAGGGGGTAGCTTACATAATATTGGACTAACATGAAGACTGTGCCTACTCGCCATCGCTTATGTCCTCCAAATCTATGATATCTGCAGGACTTGAACAAAAACAAAAGAGACAAAGGTGGGAGCTCCAGATGGCCAGGCATGTAGAAAAATGAGCCATTTGTTAGCATAGTTTCTGGTGCAATGGAAAGGGCACAGAACAATAATCCAAGGGTTGTGGGCTCAAGTTCCTATTTGAAAACTTTTTTTGTTTTCAATTTTTGTATTACTTACACCACAAATAAACTGAAATAATGTTCAGTATAATGTATTTACAAATATTTTCATAAAAAGCATGAAAAGGAAACGCAAATGAAAATTTTGGACTGACGATTCAAAAAATGTTGGATGAGTACATGGCAAATATAGGAATGTCGTCAAACAATGGAAACTCCAAGTAGAAATATCAGCAATGTATTATGCCATCAAAATCTGGGTAACTTACAACAGACATATACAAAAGAATTTTAACTGATGTTAAGAAGCTCTATGTGCAGGAGAACAAATATATTCTGTTGATTAACGTGTGGTGAGGACAAACATTTCCACAAATGTATGATGAGAATTTTCAAGATGGAGAAGAATTGTCATCATGTAGTATTAAAACAGTTCCTCCACCAATGCACTCCAATAATGCAATCCTGTGATGTCTATTTGTATTGTCAGGTAAATAATTTGATCATCAAACAGCTTCAAAATTGGGTGGGAGGGGGGGTGGTGGGGGGGAGCTTATTTACTCATTTCCTGAACTATAAAGGTTGGTGTGGGGGGCTGGGGATGTGAGGTGGTTCCTGCCCCATGTCACCAAACTGACTTATAGGTGAAAATTATCTCCAGGCAGAACCAACAGCAAAAATTGTGCTGTGATTACTATTATGGTTGACAGCAATATTTACTTATCACTGGATCAAACTGTCACAACCTTAAAGTTACTGTCTGTCAGACAATGTTAAACATCGTATACCATCAAATATCCTGGACTAGTCCTCCCTCCCTTCATTCCATGCCTCTTAACTCTCCACGAATAGAAGTGCTAATGGGAGACAAGCTCTGTTGGTATATGAAAAAAAATCTAGATACCACTTTTGTGTGTACAGGTGAAACAGTAGGGACAGTATAAGCGAATTATATAGTGATGGCCAAATTTTGGAGGAGCAATGCCAAACTTAAGGGAAAAATTCTGAAACTTTCAAATTGGATTTTCTGTCTCTTTGTGTTGTCAACAGTGTTCTTGCTGACGTGTCTAATAACATATTAAAAAAAAAGTTTGCACCACCTTTGTGGCTTGCATAGTGTGAGTTTTCTTGAGTGGAAAAGGACTTTCTGAATACTCTTTTGCACACAGGAAATCATTATGTTTTAGTTTCATTTCCTGCTTCCCTTTATAACATTTTTCTAACTACTCATAATAATGGGGTTGTTCACTCTTTATCTGCTGCAGTCGTCGTCTTGAATACTTTTACAGTCACTGTAAATTAACTACTGGAGAGTTAATGTAGTTTAATCTTGCATTAAGTTTCATAGTTTTTTATTATACTTTCAAAACAAAATTAAAGTATTATTACAAAGGCAAACAATACTTACAATACAAAAGGAGCAGCTACACGCTCACTGCTCAAAAACCAAAACCAGACTGACTCCCTTTGCCAACGTGGCAGTAACTATTTATACTTTCTTAACAACCCCAAACAATCCTCAGCATTGTTTAAAATTATTATTTCATTGATTAACAATTAAAACTCTCATCCTAAAACCAATGACATATTTTAATGACTACCTAGATTCTTGTATATTAAACACGTGACTGAATTCTAATCTCTATATAAGCTGACGCGTGTATAAACACTTAGGATCAAATGTTAACAATAAACTTGTTATATTTACTAATTACAGAAGATTCATATCATATAAAATGTTCCTACCAATTAACGGACTTCTACACATGAGTGTAATTAAGATTCTGTAATTACTTTCTTAGTAACTTTTTCACAAGTACATATTTCCATACACCTCTATGTCAGAACCTACTGTTTATGGTTAAAATTTATGCGTTTCTATTAGTTTTGATTGGACTGCTACGTTTCAACAACCCCCAAAAGGATTTGTGCAACTGAAAGTTGAACAAAACCTTTTCTGACAAATCTACGTAACAGTACTCGTTTTACAATCAAGTGGATGAACAAATAATTTACAAAAAATTAATATAGCCAAATATGTAACATTATCATAGATTATTTTTTATCATTTAACTAGGTTAAACAAAATATTAAGTAATAGCACAAAGAAAGAACACGTTAATTTGCACAATTTATCTGCAGCTTATATTACAACATGAAAAAGAAGATCTATTTCAATCAGAAAATTATTTATTGGAAGTTAGCTGAATTGGTCTTGTTTCTGTATATTTATGTCTGTCATTAGATCCTCCAGGTTCTTCTCAGTGCAATGGAGACACTGGTGTGTATAACTCCTTCTCAATATTGACAATGCATTGTGGAACAAGCATTAGTATCAGATACTCAAAATCCATATTAGTTTGTATTTAGCCACCTCCTATCTTTGGCAAGTACACCAAGTATTTGACCATAATATAACAAAGTATTCAGTCTCCTCTACGTGCAATGAAGAGCACTGAACTGAAGTACACTGTAGATCTCAGCTCATCGGAAGTTCTTCATTGCAAAACCTGAAATGTGGCTCATACTCCACTCCTTATGACCATCATATATATTGTGTAATTGATTGTTTTGAATAGAATAGTTCAATTCAGCAAAATTCCAACTGTTCATAATTAAACATTTCCTGTCTTAAATATCATATTGTAATTTTAACTTGTTCTTTGATAACATATCTCTAAAATCATACTAGTACAATTTTTTTAAAAGTGCTACAGCATTATTCTCTGCAATTTATATTGACATTTACATATAGTACTGAATAACAAATATATTATCTTAATATAGTACAAGTAAATTCTTGGAGTATAGTTCCTCAGCGGTTAACATAATTCACTCTACATATATAGAATGAAATGTCTGACCAATGCCCAATATTTCCATTTTTTCATTTGTCAAGACACTTCCAATGTCACTTTCCCACTTTACAACCATTCGAACATTAATTAACAGAATGATATGTAAGATTGCAGTTACATATAACTCTGAGTGACAATATAAGTGATTGGTTGTGTTTTATAAGTAATTGAAACAGCACCAACAACTATGTGGTTGGGCCTTATATAAATGAATCATAAATAATTGGTACATCATGACAAAACATGGTTAGACATTATACATTGGTAAGTGTTCACCACTTAGGTGTGAACACACAATAAATGAATCATAAGTGACAGATACATTATGACAATAATATGAATAGGTTTTAGACATTGGTAAGTTTGTTTGAGCATCTTCAATAGTGCAGAAATACTAGCTTGTTTCCCAGATTCTCCTATAAAATAGGCTTTAGTCAACAACGATAAGTGTTGGACACTGTAAATTAGAATAATATAGTGACAAAGCATACATTCTATAAGTGAGTGTTCACAATTTTGAGTTCTGGTACATAAAAAAAATACATACAACAACCTTGGACATTGATAAAAATAGAGAGTAGTATGAGCCATGCCTCACGATGATTACAAATATTAATAAGTGAGCCATTCCTCACAATAATTACAAATATTAATAAGTGTTCACAACTCTGAGTGCTGGTATGTAGCAAAATAAATACATAAGTAGTTTATCAATTTGGTGACAACATACAACAAAATTAGACATATATTAATAATATAATATGACAGAGTATGGTTACATCTAATAAGGCAGAAATGCTAGCTTGTTCCCCATAGCCTCCTATAGGTTTTAGTCGCTTAATAAAGCTGACACGGTAAATTATAAGGGTCTCAGCAATAGAGGCATATGCATGTGGACAGAGGGAAAGATAGCTTGGTACACTAATGAGAAGTATGAAATGAAATAGAAGGTTTGGAGTGTTGGAGTTGAAGAGACCCCAAAGACAGGAAACCCCCCTACCCAGGACACCCCCCCCCCCCCCCCCCCCCCACTGTTCCAGTATTTCACTGTGGCACCAGAGGGAGAAGAGTGTTCGGCATTCCCTGCAGAGAACAGATTTGCCACAGATTCACCTTCCCAGTCCCCAAAAATTAACCCCAACACTCCCTATTGATTGATCAACAAAGGGCGAACAAATAGCATTCTGCTGGACAGAGTAAATGACAAATACAATACTGTATTGGTTATCCAAGTAACAAATGCTAGATCCTACCAGCTGACTTTTATGCAGTCCCTCTAGTATCTGGGTTTGATCAAAAATAATCAAGTACACAAACATAAAATATTGAAACCTGTGACATATCTGAGACATATACATGAAAATTACTAAAGGGAGGTACAGAATTACTGTTTTTTTCTGATATCTATTGTTGCTCAAACATAAATTATTATATAAATATAACAATATTGAAATAAGGTAGCCAAATGTATCGAATTACAGCATATCTCATATCAAAAAAATAAACAAAGTCAATTGCCTCATAGGGCAGGTCATTCAAGTGTTACAATGTTCACATTATGTGAAGTACTTCCATATGCATGAATATATTAGCGAAACACTACAGAGTCAAGTGTGACAATGACAAAAGAAATTTTTGTTACATTTTCAAAATTAAGCAAGAGGCACGTCTGAGATATAAACTTAAAGTTACTGGAATCTCAGCCAAGTGATATAGAAGTTCCCTTTCCAAATGTCATGGCATTTATAAGTCTTACATTAAATTCAAGGACATATTTCAAGATGTAGATTAATTATAGTAAGTGCATTTCTTTTGAAAGGAATAGAGCATTGATAATAAGTGATTACTGAGAACCATGTTGCATGTAATAGTACATCAATGTGTTGAGTCTAGACAGACCAGATTAAACAGATGATCATAGTATGCATCGTATCATGGAAAGGTAGTTGTCAAGCAATTTACAAGAAACAGTAATTGTTAGCCTTTCAGACATCTATTTTCATGGGAAAATTATGTCAGTTTTCAACTGTTGAAATGCACATAGACATAATGACTGTACCACTTGTAGGACCAAACATCCTCATTTCTTTACAAGTCAATCTCAGACTTTAGAACAACTGAACCGACATGAACATTTCAGGTCAGGAAACTACAAGGATGGTTAAAGGGATTTGCCCACAATAACTGTCAAAGGCACCTTGTTCTTGTAGCTTGAAAGTTGTCATCCCAAATTTTTCAGCATCTTCTCGTAGAGACTGAGAGCCACCATGACCACATGCCACTGTAGAATCAGATTTACATTGGCAAATTAAATACCAGCATGTTACTTACAGAATACATACTGCTCAACAACTAGTTGACAGATTTCTTGTTGACATCACCACATTAGATTTGATGTAGCAACATCAGATCAGACAGTGAATAAAATTGGGCACTGACAAGATAAATTCAAACATAGGTTTAGGCATAGGGTAAAGCACTAGTGGTTAAATATGAATGGGTTAATACTAGGAGTAAAATGGTTAGTTCATCTACTCTAAAGGTATGATAAATATATATTCCCTCATCAGATACGTATTAATGAATAAACTAGATTTCAATTGAAAGTAGATATCTGCAAGAAACACAAATATACCATGAATTTTTTTTTCTATTCATTACACATGAATCATTAGTGATTATCAGAGTATTTTCAATAAGATGTTGGAGAAATTTAACCAGTTTTCATTAATAATCAAATAGTAAGCTAACATTTGTATATATTGTAAAGCATTGACCAAAGAACACCTCATATCTATACTGAGGAGAAAGCATAACTTGTACAGACACCAGACATATAGCAAACATCATCCCTATCTTATTGTACTTAGCAAACATTATCCCTATTTTATTGTACTAGGATGGCAAAGGAATAATTAAATATGACCAACAATGGTTTGGTCATTGATGTTATAGAAAAATACATGAAAATAAAACTGTGTGAATCTTAAATCCTGGGAATAAGAACACTTTTGTCCCAATAACTATCTCCAACATAAAATTCCATTTTCTTTATGTTCCACAGATGAATTACAGAAGTAATACAAACATAATAAATTTCTTTCTGATAAATGTTCCTTTTCCAGTTACATATTAGATCTGACATGTTAAGGACAAGATCATGACAAAGTATTTTCATACTTGATAGTAAATCAACATCTATCCAGTGACTTTCACATAATAGGTATAGTAACTGGACCAACCAAATTAGAACACAAATATAAGGCTACAAACAGTCTGACATAATTGTAATCACGTTTCAGTTGTAAAGTAATAGTATATTGCTATAACAGCACAGATATCTTAAGTAAACTTCACACCAACTCTAAACATTTTCTCAACTTTACACAAAATCATCAGCACAATGAGAGTACAACATTATCATCACAATGAAAGTATCATACGAAAATGTAAATTGACACAACTACATTATAACTGCACAAACATCAAAAGTAATTATCAAACCAACTCTCTTCAAAATTCATACTCTGGTTTTATTATTAAACCACACATTATTAAACCTGCCCAGAGTTTGTACTTGTATCCAGATAACCAGAAAAAGGCAGCTTGCTTAGTATAAAATACGTGCACCAGTTCCTTTTGGCATCCAGTCTCTAACTATTTGTCTGAATCAGAAAGTGGAAGAGGGTGAGTTTGTACAGATAAGTAAGAGAGAATGTAACTTGAAAAGGAAAGAGTCACACCAGCTTGGAGGCTTGGGTTCACCACCCCCAAATTGCAAAAAGAGCTTGCAACCTCCTGAGGAAAGACAATTCTTGTGATGTTATATGAGTGATGAAGATCGTTTGTATAATTTCAGCTGCGTAACATTCCTGAGTCCAAATAATCTTTTGGACTTAGGATATACAAGTCTATAAGGATTTGGGTGTGGGTTTTCAACAATTTCAAATGGTCCTATATAAGAATCAAAAAATTTCTTTATTTCTCTATTTAGTGTTTTAGATTTGCTGTAACTTTTTGTCAATACTAGATCCCCAACTTTGAATTCCAGGTTTTTTTTATGTTTGTCATGCCGTTTCTTTCTTTTTCCACAACAATCTTTCATAGTTCTTCTAACTATCTCCTCTCTTTCAACTGCTGTTATACTTTTACAAGCTGGAAACTCTATGATCTCATAAGGAGAGTATCCTGTGGTAGTATGTTGTAGGCTATTCGTAATGTCTTCAAATTCTTTAACATAACATAACCAATTTGTGTGATCTTTCTGACAGTAAGTTCTACACAGTCTAGCAATTTCCCTCATGTACCATTTAGTTGGGTTGCATTTAGGTGACTAGGATGATGTTAAGATATGTCTGATGTTATGTTCTTCTACAAATTCCTTCCAAAATTTAGAAGTAAATTGGCTCTCATTGTCAGATAAAATGGTCTTAGGTGTACCCACCTTAATAAAGTAGTCCTTTACAAACGTAGAAGCTGTCTTCTTACTAGTTGCTTTCTCTAAACGATAAAATTTCACATATTTAGAAAACAAATCTACAATGACAGAAATATACTGAAATCCCCCTTTAGCTCTTGGAAGTTGACCATACAAATCTATCCTTACCAAATCCAACTGTTTATGTGGTACCACATTTTGTAAAACTCCCTTGTTGGTATTGTTATTAACTTTTGTCCTTTGGCATCTATCACAGCAGGTGAGTAAGGTCGTAACTCTCCTGGACATATTACGAAAATATATGCACTCTTGTATTTTTTTAAATACATTTCGGTGCACCACAGTGTCCAAAGCTTTCATGTGTGTACTTTATCAAAGTATTTATGTGAGAATCTGGCTAGCAAATGTTCCAAGCATCACTATCTGTGCTGTGTCTATAAAATAGAATACCTTTGTAGACCTGATAATACATTTGTACTTTCTCATGACCTTTCTTCCCTAAACAACTTTTAACAAGCTTCCAATGATAATCACCATTTTGATATCTTCTCAATTGATTACAGATTTTTCTAATTTCACTTTCCTCTTTGACATCTTTAAAATGCATTATTTTAAACTTTCCCTCCTGACTATTATTTCCATTATCATTTCCAGTGCCCACTGGCATTCTTGACAGGGCATGAGCAATAACATTTTCCTTACCCTTTATAAAATGAACTGTGTATTTAAATTGCTGTAAGAACATTGACCACCTGGTAATTCTCCCATGATACAATTTACACTCTTGTAAATAAGTTAATGCTTTGTGATCTGTATAAACTTTGACTTCATGCCCAAACAAATAATTTTTAAATTTTTTGAATCCCCATACAATTACCAAAATTCCTTTTCAGTTAGCATGTAATTTCTATCATGTTTTTGTAAGGTTCTGCTTGTAAATGCTATAGAATGATGTTCAATTTTCCTGTTAATTTCTTTCTCTTGGAATAAATGTACTTTCAGTCCATAATCACAACTGCCTGTCATCAAACAAAATGGTAAAGATAAATCAGGTCTATGGAGGATTTCACTTTCTGCCAATTCTTTCTTAATTCTGTAAAAAGCTATCTGGCATTCAGCAGACCAATCCCACACTGCATTTTTTTCTTAACGGGTTCTTCAAGCATGGTGCATTAAGTGCCTGTGTTTTCACATATTTTCGATAGAAGTTTACTAATCCAAAATAATATTTTAAATCTTTTTTATTTCTAGGTTTAGGGAATTTTGCGATGGCCTCAATCTTTTCTCCATCAGAAAAAATCCCTTTTCCATTTATGCAGTGGCCAAGAAATTTTAATTCTTTCAATGCAAACTTACATTTTCCTAATTTCAAAGTCACACCCCTCTGTCTCATTTTCTCTCCAATTTCCTTTAAAATTTGAATATGTTCCTCTCAGGTCTTACTTGATACCAAAATGTCATCCACATAAATAATTAACTTTTCTAAGAGCTCTTTACCCAAAACAAAGTCCAATCCCCTAATATATTCTGCCACATATACATTTAAACCGAATGGTACAACACAATATTGAAAACATTTCCCATTAAACAAAAATGCAGCGTATTTTCTAGAATCTCTTTCTAATTCAATCTGATGAAATCCCAAAGTCAAGTCAAGGCTAATCATATATTTTACATTTTCAAACTTATTTAGTAATTCACCTACACTTTAAGGGTTGTCAGTTTCTCTCTCCATAGCCGGCCAGAGTGGCCGTGCGTTTCTAGGCGCTACAGTCTGGAACCGCGTGACCGCTACGGTCGCAGGTTCGAATCCTGCCTCGGGCATGGATGTGTGTGATGTCCTTAGGTTAGTTAGGTTTAAGTAGTTCTAAGTTCTAGGGGACTGATGACCTCAGCAGTTGAGTCCCATAGTGCTCAGGGCCATTTGAACCATTTTTTTCTCTCTCCAAATATTTATTCAGGTGTCTAGAGTCAAGCACTAAACGAATACCCCCATCTTGTTTTGAAACTACAACCAATGGGTTATTGTAAGAACTACAACTTCTTTCTATTATTTTCCACCTTTCGATTTTCTGAAGTTCTCTTTCTACCTCCTTTTTCTTACAGATAAGGATAGCATACGGTTTTATGAAAAATGGGTCACGAGCTTTCAATTTTAGTCTACATTGATACCTTTTTACTCTCTCTGGTTTTATATTAAATATGTCATTATAATCGCACAAAAAATTTTCAAGCTCTCTTCTGTTTTCTGCATTAAGGCTTTCACTTTCAGATACCTTTTTAGCTGCTAGTTTACTGTAATAATTAACGCTACCCTCATCAATACCAAATTCTTCCCCTTGCTCACAATAACCAACACTGTTAGTCTCTTCCGTCTCTCTAATCAGATTACTTAGACCATGATCTTCCATTACAATATTTGTTTCCACATGAATTCCACTTTTTGTTTCAAAAAATGTTATTTTCATATCACCCGAGATAAAATTTACATTAGCCTAAACAATCCAGTTCATACCTAGTATCAAGTTTTCATTTAAATCATCAATTACTAAGCATCCTTGTATAAATTGTAAATTATTAATCTTAAATTCAAGTAAGACTTGTCTGGTAATCAACTTACTGCTTTTTCCTGTTGCCCCTTTTATCCTTACTGCTGTTACTGGAAATTATGTGAAATTTTTATTATTTTTGATCCTGTCTCTTAGCTTTCTCGATATTCCTGTAATTAAGTTGCCTGTATCCAGAAGACAGTTTCCTATCCAATAATTAATCTGTACTGCAATATATGGACTTCCAAATTCTTTACCCATTTCATTGACCTCATTTTCAAATAACAGATCCACTTCTATGCCCCGAAAATTCATCCCTTTATCACAGTCACTACCTTTTATTACAGATTCTACACATTTACTAATCATATTACCACCAGGAAGACTGGTCCGCAGTTTTCATGGCAATTTTATCATATGAGTGCAGACTTTGACAAATTTCACTTAAGATCTTACACTTCTGATCACCATACTGACATTTGCTACTATAGTCATTGACTACACTCATCATCAACATTATCATCATCA
Source organism: Schistocerca piceifrons (assembly GCF_021461385.2). Taxonomy (NCBI): domain Eukaryota; kingdom Metazoa; phylum Arthropoda; class Insecta; order Orthoptera; family Acrididae; genus Schistocerca; species Schistocerca piceifrons. The sequence goes on along the minus strand of NC_060142.1, from coordinate 216,815,634 downwards.
TCATCTGAATCATTCTCATTAGAAACACCACCATCACACTTAATATTATTTTCAATACCGAACTCATTTTTCTCTTCACACACTTCTTCAACAACCTCGACACTGTGACTACTCTGTTCTACCACATCCTCATTTTCCTATCTACTATCTACTGCAATTTCATCTGGAATTACTCTGTCATTCTCATTCCATTGCCAAGCACAGGAACATCAGCTTCCACACGTACAGCACCAGTATCAGCATTTTCACTCATTTCACAATCACTCAACATTCTTACTAAACCATACACATCAGATCTATACTCATCACTATTAACAGCTACTACTGCATTACTACTGTTAAAGAAATTTGTCAAAGCGTTTTCTTCTAATTCAAATTTCTTACTTTTTTGTTCATCTTTGTTTTCAGATAAAAAATTTTCCCAAAATTCCCTATCAAACTTCATTCTACTCACTTCAGGTTGTATTCTGGGTACAAAATTTTGGTATGTGCTATTTGTTCTGCCCCTTCCCCTTCTGAAATTACTACAGTGTGCCTCATTGTAATTCCCATGTCTATTTGCCCCATTTCACCAGGCTCCGAAAGAGGCAGGTCTTAGTTTACCACACCATTTCTTCTGTTTTCAAAATTGTTTCTATTGTTTCCCTGATTATTCCCCCACTGCCTATTTCTTGGTTCGAAATTCCTGTTCTCAGGTCTCTGCCTATCACTCCTCTCCCCATTTCTTCTGTCATCATTTCTGAATCTGCTATTAAAATAATCATTGAAAGCTCTGTTATTGTTATTCCTGCTATCATCAGGTCTGTCATTACATCTGTCACTTCTCTCCCATGGTAAATCCAATTTATTCATATATCTAAGAAATTGTTCAACTGTATCCTCAGGTCCATAGACAAGACTCCATTGTACCCTTTTCAGCAACCTATGTTTTAAAGCGTCTATTTGGATCATTTCATCAAGTGGTTTATCAAGATGTACTAAGGTTCTTTACTGTTGTTCACAAAAGGTTTTCATGTGCCTACTACCTGGTTTGAAATTTGGCCCATTCAAAAATTCTGACTTAATTCTAGCTTGTTTAGTTTCTGACCAGAATTTGTTCATGAAAGCTCGTTCTACCTCATTAAACGACATTTCGGGTTTAATTGCTTCATTCGTCCATGACGAAGCCTCCCCATCAAAAAGTTTTTAAAACATTTAATTTTCAATTTATCGCTCATTTTATTTTCGAAGTTATCTTTAATCTGGTACATGAAATCAACTGGGTGTACATTGCCCTCCCCTGAAAATGTTTTTATGTTTACATTACTCCACAATGGACTGTAACTACAGAAATATTTCACAGCAACGGAATCTTCGATTTCTTGAAATTTACATTTGAAATTCGAAATTTCGCCTAAACAAGTGCCTACATCTTCTTTTAACTCCGCGAAATTATCATTTGCAATTTTAGTGAAATTTTGTATATTTTGGTCCGTTCCTGTGAATTTATTTACGAAATCTTTGTTGAGTTTTTTCAATTTTAACACTTCTACAGTAGCAACTTTTTCGAAATTTTCCACGGAATCTAGCTTCTCTTCGAATTTTTGGTTTTCCTGTTTTAAGGTAACAATTTCCTCTTCTATAGTCAACACATTTTTGGTATTCTCGTCTACTTTTTCCCAACACCTCTCTAAACTCTCTTTTGTCTCGCAAATTTGGGTTCCATGGCTGTCTAATTTTTTATGCTTGAATCAAGAAAAATTTTCTGTTCATCAACAGATCTTCTTTGTTCTTCCATTAACTGTACTAACCTATCTAAAACAGATACATTTGATTCAAGTCCGCGATAGGATGAACATACACTACTGTGGTCACTATCCTCTCCGATTTCATTGTCCCGATTAACTACATTATTATCAGTAATATCTACGCTGTTTTGCAAGTTTCCATTAACTTCCCCGTTATCATCAACTTTCCTATTGTTGTTAGCCTCCATAATGACAATGCAGACGAAAAACAATTTCAAAAAGTGAAAATTCTAATAATTTTTTGTACTTAAAATCAGTTGGTTCTCAAAGTTGCGTTTTCAGATAAGTATACTGTGTATTGTTACTCACGTTCTTCTTTGTCCTGTTCTCGTAAAAATGGAATATTATTATAACAAGCGGGTTAACTCTGAAACAAATTACAAGACTGGGCTGAAAGTATGTTTTGAATGTCATTTATTTTAGGGACGAATTACATTTCCTTGGGATTCTTCTCAGATATATTAATCTGATATCATATCTGATTTTCCTATTACTTGTTAAAGGTGGACATTCCAGTTTAGGTCCCCTGGATAGATAGGTCTAGATAATTTACGGTTATTACGTATTCCATTAATTTATGGCCAGTAATGTACTTGAACAGTAATGAGCCTTTACTTTTAAATTTGTTTTTGGATGGGATTCACCTTGAGAGAAACAAAGTTTTTTCTCTTCTTTTACCCAGACATGTTTCACAGAAGTTACAGCACAACAGCGGTTTTTTACTTATTTTCTTGTTACCAGTCTGCATTTTTTAAACTTTGTCACTTAACTGTAACTTCATCAAAATTTATTTGCATTTTTGTGCCCATATATTGAGTATGTTTAACAAAACTGTATGATGCCTGGAAGGCAACTGCATAATAATTTTGGGTGTGTATAATACCACAGATAATCAAAAAAACGGACCAACAGAGAGGAAACATATTTTCTTCCTATATGTAACAGACAAAAAAATTAAACTACTGTCTTCATCTGAACTAACTAGTAAAATTCCCCGTTTTTTTATTATTTATTATCAAAGCCTTAGAGTACCTAAATAAATGCTTTGATTTTAGTGACATGAACTGGATATTTGACCTAAGCGATGTAAATTTAAAAAGCAATGTTGAATTTAGCCATTTTCTTAACGTAGTTGAATATTTAATGTTGCAAGAACTCAGTTTAAATATGGATAACGTTTACAGGGCAATTGAATTAGTAAACAAATTATATGATGAAATATATACTTCTGAAGGTTTTCCACTGCATAAAAATGGCAACAAATATTTAAAAAGACAATTGATGGTTTTACAAATTTGTACAAATTATTTTCATTTCTTTTGTTATCTTGCCACTTCGGCATTCACAGAGAGTTTTTTCTGTGATGAACTTTAATTGGTGGATGGAAGTGTCTCTGAATCTGATAAAAATGAATTACTTATTTATTATAGTTTAAATGAAAACTGCAATGAAGCTGTGAAAATTTTGTAATGTCAATTATTTGTTACATATTGTCAAAAGCAATAAAAATATATTTTAAATAAAATAATTAAGCCAAATAAACCATACTTTATTTTCATACGCCGTAGTTTTTTCCCCACCTTCAACAACCAATCTACTTCATTTGCTCAAAAACAGCTGATCAGCGCCTCATAAGCCACATGTGTCTGTAGTCAATGCTAAGTGACACTTAAGGTGGCGTAAAGAGCAATGTCACTGGACAGTAGATGACTGGAAGCAAAGATTTGGAGTGATGAATCATTCTACACCCCATGGCAATCTGATGGAAAGGTTTGCATTTGGTGAATATCAAGAGATGGTACCTGCCACTGTGTAGTGCCAATGCTGAAGTACAGAGGAGGTGGTGTTATAGTTTAAGGATGTTTTTCTTGGCTGGGGTGTGGTATCCTTAATGCACTTCAGAAAATGCTAAATGCTTTGTGTGCTGTGGACAGTGGAGGAACAGTTTGGGACGATGATTGATTGTATCAGTACAACAATGCTCACTGTCATAAATCAGCATCTGTGAGGCAATGATTGGTAAACAATAACATACCCGAACTGGAATAGGCTGCTGAGATGCCTGGCCAGAATCCAATGAAATAGCTTTGGGGTGAGGTAGTGAGTCGACTTTGCTTCAGATTCCAGTGTCATGCATCACTACCTTCTCTGATTTCAACTCTTGAGGAGGAATGGGCTGTGATTCCTCCACAGCATTCAGATACCTCATTGAAAGTGTCCCCAACCTACATAAAGGCAAAGGGTGGACACAACCCATGTTATTGTCCACTGATAAGTGTTTCGATACTTTTGGTCAGTAGCGTACAACATATTGTTTTGAACCAGAGGTACGACGATTTCTTGGACATTTGGAAATGTAGCTGTGGGTTTACTATTATATTTGCAAAAGCGGAAATGTTTTTAATCTTGAAATGAAATGAGTGTATGGCATTGTTGCCTGGGAAGTTTGGCCACCAAGTGGAAGTCTTATTTCAGTTGACACTACATTGGGTGACTTGCGTGCCAGTGATGAGGATGAAGTGATGATGAGGACAAAATGACACCCAGTACCTGAGCAGAGAAAATCTCCAACCTGACCGGGAACCAAACCCGAGCCCACTTGCATGGGAGGCGAGTGCATTACCATCCAGCTAAGCAGATGGACTTAAGGCTTGAATATTATATATGCACTTTGGAAGAAAAGAAATAGCTACAGGAGTACCTGTTGCAAGTATTACCAAGCATACATGTATATATTGCTCAAAACACTTCTGCAGCTATCAGGCTTCGATCCAGGGTTCAGTTTTTGGGCAGAGGGAGGTCACAGTTGTAATTCTCTACATTGATTGACACTGAATGTCAGAAGTCTGAAGTAGGAAATAATCAAAAGTGAGAATACTGTTGGTTATAAACAAAGTTGGCCAGTCATAAAGATCCTTTGACTGATCTTCCTCGAAAGTGATAATGCAGAGAACAAAAGTACATGGTACCGCACTTGCCATTCTGTGAAACCAAACAACACTCCACAAATTGCTGCGTTTAGCTATTGTTGATAATGTTATGAATACTATGACAGGGAATTTGATTCCACAGCAGTTCGGAAATGGCTCATAGCCACCTTGACAACAATACTTCAAAGAAAGAAATAAAGATAATCGGTATGTCACACAAGAGCGACTTTTTCCAGCCTTCGTTTAATCTGCGGAACTGCAGTGTGCTCATTGTTAGGTAAAGCAGAGCGACTTACAAACGAATAAAACCAGTGCCCCAAAGTCAAATGTCTACTGTTACGTTTTCTAAAGAGAATATGGTGGCCGATGAGCAGTGACCAGTTTTTGTCCAAAGCGCCGGGCGAATCCATCCGTTTGTCCGGAAGGGGTGGCCGACACCATTTGCCACCTTTCGGCTGGTCGGTGATGACTGAATCGAGGTACACGCCCTGAAATCTTTCTCAAACGATTTAACAAAAACTATTTGGAAAACAAATCATTTTTGCTTTACTTGTAGCATTATATGTCAGGTTCATTATGATGTGCCCATCATTTCGTTAATGGCCATAGTTATTGTGATATTTACATGGAAGTAAGACACTGTGGGACATTCGAAAAAATGTTTCCAAAGAAAAAGAGGGGTCGCTATGATTTTGCCTTTGGTGCATATCACATAATATGTTCCTGTGTATGAAATTTGGCTAAAATATTGAATTTTTGTTTAGACGTGGGTGGTGATCTCTGTCTGTCACCAATCTCGAGAAAATTGATCTAATGTAGCACACTCATTTGCGATCGCGCCGCGCCAGCGATAAAGCCACAGTGAAATATCCACAATATTCCTCATACTTCATAAACGGTTTAAGATATCGAAATGGGATGTTGGCAAATGATAGCACGCAAAGAGGAGAGTATTTTTCCGTAAGGTTATTATGCAAAACTTCTTTATCTTCCGTGTCATTCGACTAACTACAGCCTTTTTCGGTGAAAAAAATGTAGTTTTAAGAGCCATCCATAGCTGGTGAAGCGAGAACTGCTGTGGGTTTTGGAACACCATAAGTGAAGACTCACATGTTTATTTTGTACTGAGGGTGTGATTTTGCGTAAGTTATTTACATTTCCTCAGTTTCTCACTTAATAAACCACTCTTTCAGAATTTTCTCGCTTTGCATCTGCACAACATGCTAGTGATGTGAGACTGTAAACTTCGATGTGTTTTGGAAAAAGAAGCAAATTTTGATATGTCAACAAGAGAAATGCGTAGCTTTTACTCAAAATTCGCCACTCCATGGCACTTCTCTGAAAGTTACAAATGGTTAACAAGCCAGTCGAAAATAAATCGCTGCATTTTCAAATGGTTCAAATGTCTCTGAGCACTATGGGACTTAACTTCTAAGGTCATCAGTCCCCTAGAACTTAGAACTACTTAAAACTAACTAACCTAAGGACATCACACACATTCATGCCTGAGGCAGGATTCGAACCTGCGACCGTAGCGGTCACGCGGTTCCACACTGTAGCGCCTAGAACCGCACGGCCACCACGCCCGGCGCTGCATTTTCGGCGGAATACTTTTTAGCTACTAACCAAAGCAGAGGTGACAGATCTTTTTGAATGGTCACTATGCAATTGTTGTCGTGGAGGGGTCCCACTTAATATTTCATGTAATGTGAGCGTAGGCTTCAGTTTAGAACGGCATTTCCTCTCTAGCGCTCGCATTTCCCATAGCGCCTGCCCGCGGCCCCCACCACTACCGCTGTCCCCACACGTGCCCTGTCGTCTGCGCATCTACCAGCCACAGTACTGTATTTAATTGCCATAGCGTTATCTCACTTCGATCAGTCACACAGCGTCACAGCTTGCTAAAGGAAAGGTTTTGCAGAATAACAAAAATTACTTCTAGAAGTGTATGAGAATTCAGCAATGAATGAAAACTTTCTGCTTCAGATTCTGTGAGGGGCAGGGGGGGGGGGGGGGTCCACTTGCCCTTCCCTCTTCCCCTCGAATCTGGAGTACAGAGCATCGCACACACAGCTACGGGCGCCAATGGTCGTCGTAATTTCCCGCGAACATCTGCAGTAATACTTCGTAAGTGACTGGCAGAGGGTAACTTTGGTACTTGATTCACCCCTTCTCTGTTCCACTTGCGAATGACGCTTGGGAAGATTGATTGAAGATAAGCCTCTGTATTAGCTCTAATTACTCGATTGTTCTCAACCGCAACAAAAAAATGCAATATGTACAGTGATCGCTAAAGTAACGGTATTACCCGCCGGTATAGCAGTAAACGTAGTGCTCGGTAGGGTCACTGATAACCATTGCTAGAAAGTGGCAAATGTCTCCCCCTACCCCTTCCTCCCGTCCTTGCGGACACCTGTGTACTGGACACATGTTCACCAAGCAGCTACGATGCAACTGTTTGAATGTTGGGGCTGGCAGCAGTTGAAAACATAGCGTCATTCTCACGAAGACCACCAACTTGTGGCGTTACGTCTCGAGTAGAACTAGGGAGCAAAGTGACAAAGTGGCACCATAGTTCCCAATCGTAGGGACATGTCCCTACGCGTAGGGACTTTCGGCTCTTTTTTCCAAAATGTAGGGACGCATTTCCGAACACTCTGCAAAAAGTAGGGGCTTTTTAACCAATAAAGAAAAATAACAAAATAAATGAAAAAAGAAAAAGTTGCCAAACTGTATAAATTTTAAACACTGTATAAGTGTGTCTCCATAGCGTACTGGAAGTTGGCCATAAGATCCTATCTCAGGGCCGAGACGAAACGAGGTGCAGAAGGAAAGTATTTTAGTCACTGCCTGGAGAGGGTACGTGACAGGGGAAATACTGACGTGTTTGTTGCTTAGCGCCCCTCGTGTCGATGACCTTCTGCCTCCAAAGGTAGCGCAGTACAAATTTCTGAGCGAAGTAATAGATTCATAGCAAACCGCTTGCACAATGACGTAACGTCTGTACATGAGAACGCGCATGCATACGTGCGGGTCTTTCTTCTAATTTTTGTTCATGCTCTTTAGTTCCCGTGCGGCAGCGATTGCGCACGAGGAAAGACGCATCGTGTGGACATACCTTTACTGTGACAAGTGCTTTCTGTTTCATCTCGAGCTTTACGTTAATGGAGTTCGTAAGACGCGCAAAGGGACTCAAAAGCGGCGGTGTAAAAAAATAAAGTGGTCCATAAATGCAGCTGTTGCGTTCTTATGTACCTCGCGTAATGAGACTAATATACTACGTACCACAGATATGCACGAACGTCTCTGTAACGCGCTTTTATGAAATTTTTATACTTACGTGCGCTTTTATGAAATTTTGATACTTACGTGCGTCATTTCAATCACAAGTATTGGGAAAGAAACAAGAGCTGCGTAAGTTATTGGAACTGCGGAACATCTTGAGAATGTTGGCAGGGGATTGGTTTCAGCGCTTATCCTGCACCTGGTTTGTTTCACCACTATACAAAAAAAGGTCAGCATTCAGATGCAAATGTTTATTTCTTTAAATACGCGTGCAAATACTGTGCAAGATCAGGCGAACAAGCTGGGTGCGGAATGACTTCCCAACCCAGCTCCTCTACTGTGTTTTGTTAGTGTAGCACAGTGGTCGGCAAACCCATTAGTCAAAAGAGCCATTTATTAACAGTGCAACGATGGAATTTTTTTTTTTTTTGAGACCCAAAATTTTTAAACTTATAACTGTTATATTGCTAGAGAAGGCCGAAATGCACGCTATAAGCTCACGCAGGATGGCGTGAGGTCTGAAACAGGATACGTAATGAATGCTATAAAGAAAAGTACGTAGCTTCTGGAATACTTAACTTTAATCCATCATTTGTATACATCGTTCTTGATGAGACATGCTTCATACGATAACTATCAATTGCTATGGCGCCTTGCTAGGTCGTAGCCATTGACTTAGCTGAAGGCTATTCTAACTATCTTCTCTGCAAATAAACGAGGCTTCGTCAGTGTTGCATCGCTAGCTAAGTCGTCCGTACAACTGGGGCGAGTGCTAGTAAGTCTCTCGAGACCTGCCGTGTGGTGGCGCTCGGTCTGCGATCACTGACAGTGGCGACACGCGGGTCCGTCGTATACTAGCGGACCGAGGCCGATTTAAAAGCTACCACCTAGCAAGTGTGGTGTCTGGCGGTGACACCACAATAACTATATAGACACATACTTAATTAGGATACTCCTAAACTGGCTTTTGTAAAAATCCCTTCAATCTGTACCTTTCTCAGTACCAGACACTATATCTTCTTTCACTCTACAACGCGCTCTAAAATTAACTTAAAAACTTTACTTAAAGTTTTAAGTCTTACTTAAACGCCAGGTGCACTGAGTGAAACTTGCTCTCATGCTTAATCATGATACTATTTAAATCCCGACAGTGACTGACAAATACTAATTGAGCAATGACCTTGCATCTCCTTGGAAAGATTGGCTAATATTAGGTAAGATTCCAGGTTCTCTGGAATAAGACAGTTTCTCAGCACTTGCCTAAAGATAAAGACACAAACACCAACTATGCATGTAAATTTTTTTATTTATTATTACACAAGCTCATATTTATTTGTCCCAATCATCGTTTGTTGAACTTATTTACGATTCGTAGTTATGTTTAAATCGCTTCAAATGGTTCAAATGGCTCTGAGCACTATGCGACTTAACTTCTGAGGCCATCAGTCGCCTAGAACTTAGAACTAATTAAACCCAACTAAGGACATCACACACATCCATGCCCGAGGCAGGATTCGAAACTGCGACCGGAGCGGTCGCTCGGCTCCAGACTGTAGCGCCTAGAACCGCAGGGCCACTCCGGCCGGCTAAATCGCCTCCAAATGGTTCATTATTTGTTCAAATGGTTCAAATGGCTCTGAGCACTATGGGACTTAACATCTATGGTCATCAGTCCCCTAGAACTTAGAACTACTTAAACCCAACTAACCTAAGGACATCACACAACACTCAGTCATCGTTATTTGTGCTGGACGTATTGATGACATCCAAATTTCTACACTCCAATCATCTCTGAATGTGCTCCGTGGCCAGGAATGGTGCACTCTGACATACACACTTGACGACGATTGTGGCTGTGACTGCAGCCGTAGTTTTCACTGACCTTTGAACATTGGCGCTGGCGGATTATGAGGGGATGGGCACTCTGCGTTTGTTTGTGGCTTGATCCGATCAACAGTGGTGCACTACAGTACGAGAGAGAGAGAGAGAGAGAGAGAGAGAGAGAGAGAGCAGGTGTTTCTGCAGGAATTTCTCGGGTATTGCCGCCATCTGATAATTTTGTTCGGGTATTGGTCTATCAGTCGTTGGGTCTGAGTGGACGCTCTTGGACCGCACCGCATGGCACGGTAGCTGACGGACAAGTTGCTTTGCAGGATCCCGAGTGGTCTGCAAGTGTGGTGCCGTGAACCAGCGGTCTGTGGGGGCCAGCGGACGTCTGACGGTGGACGGTGTTTGCTTCAGAATAAAAATATTTTTAATTTTGTAATTACGTGTGATGACTTTTCATGACAGTATTCATTGCACGATCGGAATAAAAAAAAAAACAATAGATTCAATTACTTCTTTTCAATGTACTTTAGAAGACCTGTATCATCCTAAACAGCAGAGAATGATGAACAAGAGAGATCCTTCCCCTGCAAAATGAATTTTTTATAAATGAGCAATATACCCTCTGCCATGTAATTGAATTTCCTGTCCTGAGATCCTCTCCAGCACAGAGCAACCGGTTTCCAAGTAGGGGGTGGGCAGCTGAGAGATGAGGTATTTATCAGAAGGGGATGGGTTAGTTTATTGATAAATCAAATTGATACACTCGGAGGGGACCATTCGGATTATTCCGGTCTGAAAGTGTTCCTGCAACAACTAGGGGGAAGGGGAGGGTTGGTGGTTTCCTGAGGGGTTGTTAAGAGGAGAGGGAGGGGGAAGGGTGGGAGTTTCTTGGAAAACCACTTAACCAAGCAACAGGTTAAGGACCTGTCAATGAAAAGGACGGATTATCCCCAGGGTGTTGTAACCCTCTTAACAGAACAATAGGTTATGGACCTGTGAATCAAAATAGGCCAATAATTTTGCCCCTCAATGTATGCTTGCCCCTGATGTAGGCAATCTGCACTAGCAATTCTCACCCTCCTGTGCCCTGCTACTCATATGAAGTGTTGTTCATCAGTGTCCAGGATGCGACAGTCAGGACAAAGTGGGGAGTCCGTTAATCTGATAGTGTAGAGCCGGTTTGGCTTGGTTCAAATGGCTCTGAGCACTATGGGCCGTAACTTCGGAGGTCATCAGACCCCTAGAACTTAGAACTACTTAAACTTAACTAACTTCAGGACAACACACACATCCATGCCCGAGGCAGGATTCGAACCTGCGACCGTAGCGGTCGCGCCGTTCCAGACTGTAGCGTCTAGAACCGCTCGGCCACTCCGGCCGGCCCAGAGCCGGTTTCTTGTCACATATTTTTTATTCTTGAACTTGATACCACATTGCACGAATGGTGGCTGAAAAAAGTGGGGGTGTTTCGTTTTCCACACTCGTGGCCAATTGACAGCTGGGTACTTCGTTTCTACCACGTTACGCGGAACTGGCCGCAGCAGGGTGGTGTAAAACTCTTTCGTCTTCGGCGGGCGCATTTTTGGGAGATCCGAGGCCACATAGCTGTATTCCAGAATGTACGTCGATACATGGGAGAGCTGTGACCCGACATGCACCACCAACACTGGTGGGACGTGAGAGGCCGACATCAGGACATCCAGTAGGCGACCCCTGAGGGAGGCATGTTGACTGGTCCACCATTTCCACATACTGCTTGTATAAAGGGCAGCTGCCTGAGCTCGGACATTAATCAGTCACAGCTGTCCATTGCATAGGGGGAGGATATGTCCCTTGTAGATAGGAAACAATTGAAGGCCGACAGAAGTCTGTGACCTATTGCCCCCCGTAGGTAGAGGACCTGTACCAGGTGATTGAGTTTTGATGCCATGTAGATGATCAGGTATTCCACAAGCTGTGGCTGGTTCAAGTTCTGGAGCAGGTTCTGGCGCACCATCACGCGAAAAATCTGTAGTAACCGTCGATAGTTTGCCGCGGCCGTTCCACGCACGTCCTTTGTAATCATGACCCAAATATCTCAGTTCACTAACTGACGGGAGGGGGTCGTCAGGGCCCAGCCCGAGGCCGCATCCGATTTCTAGCGCCGCCGACTTATCGATGTTCAGAAGACTGCCCACAGCTTGTCCATATCGCTCGATCCAGTTTAATACCCTGTGGACTTCATTTGCAGAATGAACCAGCAGTAGCAGGTAGTCGGTGTACGCCCTATAGCGGAAGGTGGTGTCTCATAGGGTGATGCCAGATAGCCTGTGGTTGAGACACCCGAGAAATGGGTCGAGCGTGATTGCATAAAGGTAGAAACCACTTGATGGGTATTGGACCCACTGTCTGTCCGTTGACCTGGACCTGAGAGCTGGCTATTGCCAGAAGGCGCTGCAGGGTGTCAGTGAGATTGGGAGGAAATCCTGTATGGTTCGTAACCTTTAGTAGAAAGTTGTGGTGCACGCTGTCGAAGGCCCGAGTGAAATCGATGGAGGCGATCGCGGCTCGTAGGCAGCGTGTCGAGCCGATCACTATTAAGTTTCTGCAGACGCTGGTGGCCATTTGTATGTTGGCTCTCTCCCCTGTGATGTCTGTTCTGGGCGAGAATCGTTGGCAAAGTCATCTTAATGTGGCTTGTTAAAAGCCTGGCGAAGATCTTGTAGTCGGCGTTCAACATTGTAAGTGGGCGATAGTCATTGACTGATTGCCCTCCTGCTGGCTTGTGTACTGGTACCAACTTTGCAAGCAAAACGTTGCTCACGACGATGAAGATTTTCTGGATCGAGTCGTCCTCAGTGATGAATCGATATTTCACCTAAATGGAAATATGAGCAAACATGAAGGCGCACCTGCGAACTAGTAAATCCCCACGAATGATACAGTCGCAAGGAGACTCCAAAATTGAATGTTTTTTGTGCCGTACTCCGGAGGCAAGTTTATGGGCCTTACTTTTTCGGTGAAGCAATTGTAACTGTTGCCTCTTATTTTGATGCACTAGGACTTGGATCTTTCCTCAGTTGGAAGAAGCTGAACCACAGAACTATATTTGGCAGCAAGGCCGTGCGCTGCCTCGCTGTCTTACCGCATAACGCGATTGTTTAAACGACGTTGTACCCGACCACTGGTTTGGGTGCATGGGGTCGGATGATAGAGTTTGTTTCACGTAGCCTGCACCCGATTTGACACCATGCGATTTTTACCTTTAGGGGCTTCATAAAGGGTCGTGTGTACGTGTCTCCACTAGAAACTGACCTACCCGACTTAACAAACGGAACTGAAGCAGTTATTGCAACAGTTACACAATACACACTGATCAAGGTTTGAGAGGTACTCGCCTATCGACTCGATGTGTGTCGTGTGACGAATGGTGCTCACACTGAACACTTTTGTGCCATGGAACCTCAACTATTAGGTTAAATTTGGAAAATGAGTGCAGAGAGTCATTTATTAAAACATTAATATTACATTTACCTGATTTTTTTTCTGAAAATGAAACTCCTCCTGCTGTATTTAAGATTTCATATTTATTTGGCTACTAGTTTCGACGTTGCATCAACGTCATCTTCAGGCCTGTACACTTTGATGATATCAATTGTGTGTAGGCTAAGTACTAGAAGTCCGCGGTGAGACCAATATGTGCTCCACATCAGGACTTCTAGTACTCAGCCTACACACAAGTGATATGATCAATGTGTACTGGCCTGAAAATGACTTTGACGCAACGCCGTAACTAGTAGCCAAATAAATATGAAATCTTAAATACAGCTGGAGGACTTTCATCTTCAATAAAAAAATTATACCAGCAGATGTCCCACCATCATCCAATTTAATTATGGATGTATGAAGATTTATCTGCTATGTTACCAAAACGCTAATAATAAACTTCCATAGAAAACATAATACAATTAGGTTCTGGAGTAGGAACAGTCTATGGAAAAAAGATGCCGCAGAAAAAGACATTAAACTCCATGACACTTCAACTCCATTTAAATTCGAAATGATTCCACATTTCATAGCGATAATAAAAACTTGACAATACTAATAGGACATATAATGCTCCAAAACGAGACCAGGTCAGAGTTATTCCAACACAGATTTTAGTGTGAACCTTCTTTGTATTCCCAGTTGTCCTATGTCCACATATCTCTATGTTATCATTTTCTATAGAGATACTCCTGCACTCTCATTTGAAAATTTTCACTCAAGTCTGAATCAAACAATAGTATTACTAAAATCTAAAACTACAATCTCATTCACTCATTAATAAATTTAAAAGCACGTTAGTCTGGAACATAAAGATACAAAACAAACGTTTACATAACTTGCGAATATCGGCAAAGTGGCTCATGCGCTTGCGTTTTTTGTCATCAGCATGGTACGCTTCCACTCATCTTAGCGCCGTGACTTGTTTGGGGCTTTCTTTTTCCTGTTCACACAGATGACTGGTAGTTACCAAATCTAAGGGTCAACTGAAACAGAGATAATACACGATAATACACGTATTCTGCCCAGCAAGATACAGAAAAATCCAAGTGAGGTCCGATAACACGGTTAGCACCCCACAGTTAGGTGAAAATGATTTCATACCAAAAAAGCGCTGTAACCCAGGTCCCACAACACCGTACTGTGGACATACTCGCACCACAGTATACGCGCTAACCCGTGAGGCAAACCGAGTGAGGTGGCACAGTGGTTAGCACACTGGACTCACATTCTGGAGGATGACGATTCAAACCCGCGTCCGGCTATCCTGATTTCCGTAATTTCCCTAAATCACTTCAGGCGAATGGCGGGATCGTTCCTTTGAAAGGGCACGGTCGATTTCCTTCCCCATGCTCCCTTAATCCGACGGGAAGTTTTGTCCCCTCCCCCACATCAACCAACCAACCGACAGGCAAACAATCACCAATCCGTTATGTATCTTTAATAACGCTTAGGGGGGCCTCTAGGCAAAGATCAACTAGCCCGTGAGTTTGCTGCAAAATACAATAACCACAAGCAATAAATGATAGTTCAGCCGGCCGGTGTGGCCGTGCGGTTCTAGGCGCTTCAGTTTGGAACCGCGTGACCGCTACGGTCGCAGGTTCGAATCCTGCCTCGGGCATGGATGTGTGTGATGTCCTTAAGTTAGTTAGGTTTAAGTAGTTCTAAGTTCTAGGGGACTGATGACCACAGATGTTAAGTCCCATTGTGCTCAGAGCCATTTGAAATGATAGTTCAGAGCAGGAAATTTCTTTCAGCGCGGAATATGGGATGCAAATAAACACAGCAAAATCAAAGAGTATGGTTATCAGTACAAGACACAGACTGTCCAATATTAAAATAGGACAATCTACCATTAGCCAAGCAAGTGAATTTAAATATCTTGGAAGCACAATAACTGAAGTCTTGAGATGTCACCAGGAGGTGAAAACTCGAATTGCCATAGCGAAGGAGGCATTCAACAGAAAGAGGAGACTCTTATGTGGCAAGTCAGATAAAGGACTAAGGAAAAGGCTTGGCAAATGTTTTGTCTGGAGTGTGCACTATATAGGGCAGAAACATGGACACTGAGACGAGAGGATGAAAAAAGGTTAGAAGCGTTTGAGATGTGGATGTGGAGGAAAATGGAGAGAATAAGCTGGATGGAAAGAGTGAGTAATGAAAGAGTATTGGAAAGGGTTGGTGAGAGAAGATGTCTGCTGAAGGTTGTAAGAGAAAGGAACTGGTGGGGACATTCACTGAGAAGGGAGTGCTTGCTAGTAGATGCTTTGGAAGGATTGGTTTGTGGAAGAAGACTGAGAGAAAGAAGGAGATACAAGATGATAGACGACATAAAGGGAAGAGGAAATTATGCAGACCTGAAGAGGATGGCAGAAGACCGGACAGCCTGGAGAACTACCATGTGAAAACCTGCCTTTAGGCAGAACACTGATGATGATGACGGAATTACTCAGAAGGCGTACGACGTAACAGTCCCTTGACTCGGCCCATCTGTACTACAGAACAGGAAGCCGCTCCCATCTACCAAGTTCCATCAAAAGCAACATACCATCATGTTAGTGCTATACATGCCTCGTTCCTTTCCGAAGGTAGTGACACAAAATCTTCACACACTTAAACACAGTAACCACTGCAGACTTCCACGTATTTAGAGAACACCAACTACCGTAGCTCTACTTGTTACACACACGTTACATTACGTCATGTCCCACATACAGCCCGCACTTGCTTGTCATCGCTGCGCGGCCCACCCATGTAACAATTGTCCTGGCTGCCGCCACCGTCCTCCCAGTTGTGCACGACACGCATCCCATCGACCGCCACACACCTATCGATAGGCAAAGACGCGCCAACCGGCACAAGTGTGACAAAAACTATTTGTGTTGCTCCTTCATTTGATGTATTGTTTATAATTGTACTTTTGGTTGTAATAAATGTCACATAGCCTTCAAACACCGATATTTATTTTGAAAGACCCGGTATTATATCTCCAAGGGTACCACAGCCTCTCGACGCATGCTGTATGTCTCTGGCGTCGGCGATTGCTCTCCGCCTGAGTGTTCCGCTGCCCGCTGTACGGATGCCGGACGCCGCTTTCCGCGGGCAGCTGGTCGTCGTGGGTGGGTGAGTGGGCGGCTGTCCGGCCGGCATCGGGCGGGTATTTCCCCGGGGGCGGCCGGCGGCCACCACGGCTGAGTGATGCCGCCGATGATAATGGGCGCGTGCCAGCTACACGCGCGCCGTAGCCAGAACTTTTAATAGCCCGGCCCTGCTCGGTTTATTGGACGGTAAATCGAGTGTAAGGGCGCCTCTCGCCCTGCCCGCTCACGAGATTGCGTACGCTCAAGAAAGAGAGAGAGGGAAAAGACAGACAATAGGAGCGCGCAGTGAAGGAACAGAAAAATGGACGGTGTTAAAAAGAGGCAAGAGAGGTCAGCATCAGGCAGCGACGGAGAGAGTCCGGCGCGGTCCGGGATGTGGGGACCTGCGTGGGGTGGCAGGCGGAGGTAAGGATGGCAGCAGCAGAGCAGGGGTGAGGGAGAGAGGGGGAGAGGTGGAGTGGTGGTGGGAGGGGAGAGAGAGAGAGAACTCTGCCGGCCAAGTGTCCCGATTTCAATCAGCTTAAAAGAGTCCGGCAAGGCTGAGAGGTCATCAACTAAGATGGACCTTTTCTTATTTGGAGAGTCGGAAAATGACCGTATCTAAAGGCCGCCACGCGATGGCGGCAGATAGCGGGGCTCGCGGATCCCCCAGGACGCCTGCTGGCCGCGTCCGGCGGGCAGTTCGCTCCTTGAATAAGTGGACGGCGCCGCCGCCACACTTAAGGAGAATGAAGTCGCCGCGGGAGCCCGCCCCCACCCCCACCGGTGCTTGCTTTGTTTCCCTTTCTCCGTCTCTCTATCTCCTTTACAAGTTCTTGTACCAGAAGCCAGAGCTCTCGATATAAAGATACGGTAATGTAGCCAGATATACAGAACGTGCGAAAAAGGAATTCCACATTTTGAAAGGCTGTAGGAAGGAAAAATATCCAGTAGACATCGGCTCTAAAATGCATACCTTAAGAGCTATAAGCACTCTGGTAACTCCATCTGTCTTAGTTCGCATGTAAACAGTGTGTAAGAAAATCGGTTTGTTGCTATTTTCGTCAAGGATGTTGACATTGGCAATAGCTCATGCAGTTCACATAATTTACGATGTGCGGAACTTCGAGCTCGTACGGTGAATAAGTTCAGTTCTGATGATGACATGTATACATGTCGGAGGATTTCAAAGTTTTACATGTGTTCTTGAAGCAAAATCTTTTAGGGTACACATTGATAGTGGCCTAAAGGGCGAAACTGCAACTGTGAAAAAGAAAATCTCCACAGCCAATGGCGAATATGACGTACTAAAAAGAAAAAAAACAGCTAATGAGCACTTGTTCATCTTCGCTCCTGTGAAATAATACTATTACGAACGACCTACAGAATGCAGTAAACAAAAGACGACACATTCCTCTGTATTGCCCTTGGATACAGCACACAGTAAACACTAGCTTTAATAATATAACAGTATTCACAGTTCTGCGTAAGTGCAGAGATACGTTAGTTCTACCGAAGCCAGTTTGTGTTTTAACAAGTTTCTGAAATGCTTTTACAATGTTTGCACTTACCAGTGTAATGGAAGCCTATTCTTACACACAGGAAATTGCAGACATGATGTGGCAAATGGAAGCAACCGTCCTGTATGCTGAAAATCGTCCAGAACGCCGTGTACCCTATGCACAACTATTCGTTTATTTATTCGTTTGCTCACTACATTCTGTAGGTCGTTTGGAATAGAAATGAGTCTGCAGTAGAACAGATGTGTTTCACAGTAGCGAAGATGACTGAGTGCTCATAGCTCTTAAGGGACGAATTTTTGTCTTGTTTTGATCCATACTACTGCCTATCCTTATCCGATATTGCTATTGGCGTCCTTTACCATTTTGATTTTTTTAATCAAATCCAAAGAAACGAAAGAGAAAGGGCGACAGAGGAAATAGCGATAGAACTAGAGAGAGAGAGAGAGAGAGAGAGAGAGAGAGAGAGAGAGAGAAAAGTCTCTTGTCATGGAGAACGAAGGTTGGTCTTTTACACCTTTTCTTCCACTCAGCTGTGCGTACTGTCTTAATTTTATTTGCAACCGATTTCGAAGCAACTACGACTTCATTTTCAGACACTTTTGCACTCTAGTTGCCGTTAGGTTAACGCTGAAAATTGAGGAGGCTAAGTGTCCTATGATGGGAACAACTGTATTGGACACGGCTAGTTGAGGAAATCTTCAGAAAAGGGAAAATCCCGAGAATAATACTGAAGTTCAGTAGTTTTGTATTTTCTGTATTCGAGCGTAAGCGACTATACAAGAAATACTCAGGTGATGCAGAGGAACTACACAGAATATTCAAGTCCTACTAAAGGTATAGTGCTTCCAGTGCTAATTGTGGAGAGGCGAGACGCGAAACTGCAAAGTTCTACATCACTGGTCGGCAATCGACCATCACAGGTTCGGTGAACCAATGACCGACGTGGAGGGAACTATGTGCTCAAAAACTAACATGGGCTTTTATTGGCTAGGATTTCTCTTTCCACCTTCCCCTGAGATGGGGACAGGTGGTCAAACCAGCGCGACAGATTCCGAGAGCATCACTGAGCTATCCGAAGTGAACTCGTCTCCCTTCTTGCGGCGTCGAGATGGAGGGCCTTGCCTTATGTGGAATACGTGATATTAACAGTTATGTATATGAAGAGTTTGAAGAACGACCGTTGAACAGTACTCCCTTCCGTCCATCCTGCTTCTTCAGATACGGTGATACGTTTTTAATCTGACTGCATGTCAGCAAGGTGCTGCAGCAATTCGTTGATCATTTGAATTGTATACCTCCTAACATACGCTCTATGGTGGAGGTGCTGAAGGACAGGAAGTTACTTGTTTATCGAACGGAAATCATATGGACGACTAGGCCACATAAAGTACGTTTGCGTTTCTATCTGTTAATCCGTGTCAGTTTATGTTGTGACGTAACAAGACTGTTACGCCACTTGAAGTAGCCGGTAGGATAGGCACGCGTACACACACGCCGACGGGCGTCAAGTCTGGAACAGGCTACGTAATTAATGCTATGAAGAAAAGTACGTAGCTGGATTAATACTTATCTTTAATCAATCATTGTGGTACATCGCTCTTGACTATACACAGGAGACTTTAATTACAATCACTGTAAGGCTAATGGCGCCTTGCTAGTTCGTAGCCATTAACTTAGCTGAAGGCTATTCAGTCTCTCGGCTAATGAGAGAGAAAGGCTTCGTACATCTAGTCGCTAGCTAGGTCGTCCGTACAACTGGGGCGAGTGCTTGTTCGTATCACGAGACCTGCCTTGTGGTGGCGCTGGGTCTGCGATCACACAGTGGCGACACGCGGGTCCGACATGTACTAAATGGACCGCGGCCGATTTAATCTACCACCTAGCAAGTGTGGTGTCTGGCGGTGACACCACAGTTTACTCTTCTACTCTCTCTCTCCGTCTATCTATCTCTCCCCTTTACACCCATCCCCCTCCCCCCCCCCCCCCCCCACACACATGTACACATAACACAAAAATCAAGAAGTGTTCTTTCTGTGCTGCAGTTTTCATACTCGCCCGCCCCTCTAGTAAATTCCACATGCTATATTCTCCCACGACGTAACGGAAGAAAAGCAACTGAATTAATACTACAAATCGAACAAAGACCAGAACGGTAGAATTGTCAGACATCCACGGAGAATATTCAGTGAAATGTAACTGGTTTCAGAGAATGCGAGCGCAACGTCCTCTTACTTGCACTTGAGAAGCCAAACCACAGTGCGAGGGTGAACCCAAATGACGCGTGTTTAAAGTGCTGTGTACGTTCACCACCATATGTTTCTGTATGAAACTTAGTCCAGAATTACATCCCACTCTATAAAAAATTCCACGCATTACCAAAACTATGTACCCAGAAACTGTTATCCAACTTAACCTCGTATACTAACCTTCGACTGAACAGAACCTAATTTGAACTGAACTGCAACTGTCTGAATACAAATTGCCTTAGTATTAACTGCACAAATGAAATAAAACAATTATCTGGCCATAAACAAAATTCCCACTTAACCCTCGCGTCTTGACAAGATTGTTGCAGATTTCTCGAAAGCCCAACAGCAAACAGTAAGCAGGCAGCGGCTAAGCTAGATTTCTATTTTTAATTAAAATTTCCAAACAATATTCAGTCTGTTGCATACCATATGGTGCAATGTGGTAATGCGTAATGATAAACCTTCTTTAAGCGGTGGGATGGGGAAAGTAACTATTCCTGTGAAATGACATTCCAAGACAACAATTTTAGAATGAAGAACGTACCCAAAAAGAAAGAGTGAAACTTCGCGTGATCTTCACACATAACATTGGTCTGAATAATACCATGCTTAACAAAGTGAACAATAATGTGAGAAGGGTACAAAGTTGAGAGAGATTTCCTGTAAAAATCAGACAGCTTGACCAGTTGGTATCTTAACACGTGACTCAGAGGTGTGTAGCGGTCTTTTTCTCAGCTTCAGGCAGGTTAACTAACTGAAGATAATCATTCCGACAAACAGGCTGCGCAGTGTTGCAGTCTTACCTCAAACTTCTTCTCTTTAAAAAAAAAAAAAAAAAGAAAAAAAAGAAAAATAAACGAACTAACATTATTCAGAATACCTATGCTTTCCGCCTTCCAATATGTACATCATATTCATCCTTGCTGCCCTTTGCAATAAATTTTTCTTCATCTAACAGATACAATCACAACTCAACACAGCACTACTGAATACGTCAATCACCTACCACATTTCAACTAAGAATGTATCAGACTGCGCAGAGGCAAAGACTGTGCCACAACAAGACCAAAGATTGTTTAACAGTAACATTATTTGCTCTCTCTCTCTCTCTCTCTCTGACTTGCTCATCGATAACTTATAAAAATCAAAATGACATGCCCACCTTACAATTGTAGCAAGAAACCCCACTCCTAACATTTCATATTTTTAAAGACTTTTTTAAAAGGCGTCATCGTTGTCTTTGACTGCTGAAATTTCATTAATAAAATCCCCTATCGTAATTTTGGGCATTTAACCATTTCCATGTGGCATGGAGCTAAAATTTTATACTTGAAGAAATGCTAAAATTCTAAAAATATCTGACATGAATACGTCATAACCACATCCATAGGCTGATATTTTACATTATTGGCATCTGTTGTGTAGATAATACCAAACTATTGGTCATGTTCACTGTTTGATGGCAACTCCGTTATACTTAAAAATTGGTTCAAACGGCTCTGAGCACTATGGGACTTAACATCTGAGGTCATCAGCCCCTAGAACTTAGAACTACTTAAACCTAACTAACCTAAGGACATGACACAAATCCATGCCCGAGGCAGGATTCGAACCTGCGACCGTAGCGCTCGCACGGTTCCAGACTGAAGCGCCTAGGACCGCTCGGTCACAACGGTCGGCCGTTATACTTAGTCAGTGATGTAATTTATAATGTAGTTTAAATATTGCTCTGAATATGAAGAAATACACTAGGAAAACATTTGAAATTGATATCTTACAAAGAAAAAATTGACTATAAGTATATAAAAAAACCGGAAAGGAAAGAAAAGTATTGCACAAGTAAATGAGCGTTTTACAGGTGTGGAACACAAATGGAACCTTAGATACTGACGAATCAAAAGCGTACAAGACACGAAAAATATAAATAAGTTGTTGCTGCTGGTGCTGCGCTAGCTCACATGGATTAGCTGTGCACACAGTTCGTTATTTATTTATTAATTTTGCTGTTGTATTATTTCCAAAATATATCTTCTTTGGAAGTAAACGAAATAAATTAATTTAAATTAAATGTCGATTAATGTTTGTTTACTGTGTCTCACGTTACGAAAGTGTCATCAAAACTTGTAAGGTCAGTTTGGCCGTTCCTCTGAGGTATACATGAAGAGCATCAGAGCTTCCTTCTTTCTTTTCTAGGTATTATAACCCTGGCGACCCTGTTATTCAATAATTTACTTTTGTACAGTGCCAGAGTTACCAGTTGACTTGAAGCGGGGTCCTAGTTCAACAGTACAATGTACAAGCTGTGACTATGTGGAAATGAAATGGTGTTGCTAAGGTAATAAAGGAGCTAACACTGTGAAGTTTTTTCCCACATTGCCCTTCAGCACAGCGAGGATGCGATGGGCGCGACCTGACAGAGGCTCAGCGGGTCCTCTGCGTAGCCCAGACGCGCTGCCCACACGCTGCACAATGACGACATTTCTCCGCGGAGGACCAATCAGAGGGAAAACGGCCGTGTGTTTACTTTGAGCCTCCCGACGGACCGCTGCGCTGTTTGTCAGCCGCCACTTCCGCCGCCCCCCGGCGCTGTGCGCCCCGTCTTCGTCGCTGGGCAAACTAATGACGGCAGTATGAGAAATTAATAATGCAGTAATTGCTCTGGCCTCTGACCCACCGGACGCGACCGACGCGGGGGCGGGTCCCGCCATCGCTCACTGCCACCTGCCGCACGGTGACCTCTCAATCGGCCGCCCCTGCCGCCGCCGCTGCCTCCGGCCCCCGCATGGGGTACCAGCCCTCACTCCTCCGCTGAGAGCGCTGCTTGCGCGGCTTAAACCCAAGTCTGAGCTGTCATACACCGAACAGAAGTCTTTTACGATGGGCTGCAGTGGTCCTTAGGTAGCCGCAGATAACGGCATAACATATGCTGGTCCTTTTGAAATGGAACGAAACTAATGCATTTCATCATAAACAAACTGACTGTACTGAGAACAGGGTAGGTCGACTACTTATAGAAAATTAAATTCACCAGACAAACTACTAGTTGAGCCGTAGTAAAGTTAGCTTTGAAAAGCGCGCCGCAGCGCGTAGCGTGAAGCAGTCGCCCTCCGTTTTCTGGCGGTGGCGCCTTTGTCGCAATTGAAGGCTTCGGTGTTTCCCTCTAGCGGGAAAGGGGAAAAATGGGCGGTTCGCTTGGGTTTAAGAAGTGGCTGTATGGGCCCTCGAGGAGAGTTGGCAGTCGGGGCATCAAGAAGCGACTTCTAAAAAAATGTTCAAATGTGTGTGAAATCTTATGGGATTTAACTGCTAAGGTCATCAGTCCCTAAGCTTACACACTACTTAACCTAAATTATCCTAAGGACAAACACGCACACCCATGCCCCAGGGAGGACTGAAGCGACATTTTTTCCGGTGCTAGAGGGACCTCACGCAGGTCGCGGCATCAGCGTAAGCGACGCGAGCAGCGGCTCCGTGGTATGGGGCGTTAACTGCTCGTCGCGAAAAGAATCTTCCTGAGCGTATGTCCGCAAGGGGCCTAATCTGCGTTTCGGCCGTATGCCGTCGACTGGCAAGGAGGTTCTGAAAATCGGCGCGCCTTCCTGCGTCCGTTGAAACGGCTGGCAGCGGGCGGCTCGGCAGAGCATTTGGAGGTGCTGCGTTAGTTCAGTCCTAGGGGTCGTAACGCACCAGAAGTTGAGTATTGATTGTTAACAGATGTTATGAAGTTTAACTGAATTCAATACACTTATTCTTCTTAATTATACCAGCCGTATTTTTTGGGGGGGTTTCCCGCCATTCATTCCCGTCTGCCCACCCGCGGGAAGATGGTAATATTAGAAAGGGTGGTCCGTTTGTCCCCTTTTGAGGACGAAAGGGGGAGAGTCAGAGTAAATCTGCGGTTCGGATTGCTTCTTTCCACTCCCAGCTTACTCACGGGTTTATTCGACTGTTAGCCTCTGCCATGTCTGTGAAAGTCTAAGGCACCAATGACTGTACTGTTTAAAATGCAAGGCACTAAGACCTGATCCATTCTCTCGCCTGCCATAACTAGTATTACTAGACTCACGTGTAAAAGGTACTCTAAGAAAGAAGAAAAATTCCTTTTTCCTCGTGGTAAGAACTAGTCGATTGCATAACGAATTCCTGCTCATATGGAAGCTGTAACTTACGTAAATTTGTGTTTATGTGTATTTGGCTATAATCAAGCAAGGTTAATGTACGCCGCAGTGGATTTTTATATTGTTTCTAGTCAGCAAAAACTGTTGTGTGTTTTTCCAATTCAATACCTTTTAAGGCTTTTACTCAACGTGCTTATATGTTTTATATAGGTAGTTGGTTACTAGTGTGTTTTCTTGCCATGCAAAAGTTTGCCATTTCATTACGGGTAGAAATTGTTGCCTTGAAAGGAGAATGTTGTAAAAGTTCGCAAGTCCTACCTGGCGAGCGTGTGTGTTCGCCATAAGTTCCGTAAGTTAAATGGCAGAAATTTGTAAAATTTGTTTTTTTTATGTATTTTGTAAATGTTAATGTTATTAACTGTGAATGTCGCCCATGTGCATGACTCATGCGTTTTGTTTTTTCTATTTTGAGAACTTTTGTAAACAGGATTGTCTTTATATGTGGGAGACAAGTTAGATTCTGCGCCATTTAATGAATGGAGTGAAACTCACCTGAAATATTATACAGCGTCGCGTTGTATACGTTGAATTGCTTAGCTGTACTTGCCTTTTACTGGCGTGAAATTTTTTATAATAATTTAACAATTTAAAAGTCCTTTCCTATCGTAAATTGTGACTTATTTGTTAAATGATTGTTGTTTTTTTTTTTGAATATCGTGAAGTCTCGCACCAAATTTGAATAAAGAGTGTTACTGAAAATTGTGTGTAATTTCACCAGTTATTTCTTGGTACCTACTTTCACTTTACATTTTGTGTACTGATTGAGATTAATAACCTTTAGTGAACCAGTAGTAATTTTACGGTTCAGCCACCACCTTGAAAGAGAACACTGAACTCCATGAAGCGCTGTACAGGTACTATAGGGCGGTCGTGTGATTCTCCACATCTGGCCCAAGCCAGGGTAGTGAAGTGGTGAGTATGTGTTAGTGGGTTGTACAGAAGCAGGAGGTGGACAAAAATACCGAAACACCGAAAACGCAATACGTTACCATGCCTAATACGGTGTAGGAAACACGTTGACATTCAAAATAGCTGATCCTCTTGGAATGGATAAATACAGGTCCTGTATAGTTTTCAAGGGAATCTTAGACTATTCTTCTTGCAAAATAGTGGCCAGTTCAGGTAACGATGATGTAGCTGCATAGGAATCACGTACCATTCTTTTCAAACCAGACCATAAAGACTGTCCGCAGCTCGTGGCCGTGCTGTAGCGTTCTCGCTTCCCACGCCCGGGTTCCCGGGTTCGATTCCCGGCGGGGTCAGGGATTTTCTCTGCCTCGTGATGACTGGGTGTTGTGTGATGTCCTTAGGTTAGTTAGGTTTAAGTAGTTCTAAGTTCTAGGGGACTGATGACCATAGATGTTAAGTCCCATAATGCTCAGAGCCATTTGAACCATAAAGACTCAATAACATTGAGATCTGGTGACTGTGCTGTCCAGGGGAGATGCGACAGTTCACCCACATGCTCACAAACCAGTCCTGGACGATGCGAGCTCTGTGAACAGGGGTGCTGTCACCTTGGAACACAGATCACCCCTGGGGAACAAACTTTGTACCATTGGATGGAGCTGATCAGCGAAAATGGGCACATAATCCTTAGCAGTAATGCGATTTGCACATGAGGCGATATCGCAGACTATGTCTCAACCTCACAGTCTACGATAAGTGTCCATTAATAATTCACATACGACAACTTCTTAATGACCAGATGCAATTAAGATGTTCAGGTTATTCAATAATATTTATGTCCAATTAGCTCAAATAACCTCTCACGATCGTTCTGTATGTAAGTGGCGGGTGGTAACACGTTCACGTTGCTCGAGGTGGAAGGCCACTGTGGAGGCTGACCGTCGGGCCTCGTCTATTCGTCTTTTGAGTGAACAGGTGGCTGTTCCTTCAGCAGGGTCTAACAGGCAGGCGGGTGGTAACACGTTCGCGTTGCTCGAGGTGGAAGGACACTGTGGAGGCTGACCGTCGGGCCTCGTCTATTCATCTTGTGAGTGAACAGGTGGCTGTTCCTTCAGCAGGGTCGAACAGGCACGTGGGCGGTAACACATTCGCGTTGCTCGAGGTGGAAGGCCACGGTGGAGGCTGACCGTCGGGCCTCGTCTGTTTGTCTTGTGAGTGAACAGGTGGCTGTTCCTTCAGCAGGGTCTAACAGGCAGGCGGGTGGTAACACGTTCGCGTTGCTCG
Source organism: Schistocerca piceifrons (assembly GCF_021461385.2). Lineage (NCBI taxonomy): Eukaryota > Metazoa > Arthropoda > Insecta > Orthoptera > Acrididae > Schistocerca > Schistocerca piceifrons. The sequence continues at coordinate 216,789,054 of NC_060142.1, read as the reverse complement.
AGGTGGAAGGCCATTGTGAAGGCTGACCGTCGGGCCTCGTCTATTCGTCTTGTGAGAAACAGGTGGCCATTACTTCAGCAGGGGAGGGGTTTGCTAGTTATCGGAGGCTGCAACGTTGGGCGCGTTATGGAGCCCCTTAGGAAGGTAGCGTTCAGAGCTGGAAAGAATGCCAATGAAAAATCGGTATGTCTGCCGGAGGGGATGGGCGTGGGGTGGGGGGGGGGTGGGGGGGGGGGGGGGGGAACGGCTCATCCAAGATGTGGAGGCTTATCGAGCGTGTGCAAAGTGCAGACGTCGCAAGTAGTTGTGTCTGACATCAGCATCAACGATGCCTGTCGCATGGGGGATCTGTTGTGTCCATTCCCAAGGCGGCTGGCGGTGGTGATGAACGCTGCTCGCCTCACGCACAGGGTGCAAGCAGAGCTCGCGATTTGCAGCGTAGATCCCAGAGTTGGTCGGGGTCGTTTGGTTTGGAGATGAGTGGAGAGCATCAGTCAAAAGCGTCGTCGACTCTGTGACAATCTTGGCAGCACACTTCTAGATCTGTTTTATCGGGCGAGGATTTGAAGGACTCCACTTGATAGGTTAGGAGTGACTACACAAAAGCAGCTGCAACCCGGGTAGCAGAGTACTTGTGGAAGGCACATGGGTTTTTAGGCTAGGCGGTAGTTTGAGGTACTCTAATGAATACTCGCCAGTAGATGTGCAGAAAAAGAAGTCAGATCGCGTTCAGAGTAAAGACACTTCGACTGTGAAACTTTCATCAGTAAACTGGCGAAATATTCGTAACAGAGTTGACCCAACTCGGATACACAATTACATCTGCGAAGTATAATAGTAAAGCATTAACTGTTGGTAGATTATTTATGCATTCCACTGCAGGGCGCAATATCTGCCGTCTCTCTGAAGAAATTTCCTAATATTGCATGTCTTATTTTCTACGGCCCATGGGCAAAAATTCTTCTTACATTATTAATGAGCAATATTTAAGTCGAATCTCTTGGAATTAGGGGTATCGTAATGTAAATTCAATGTTTCTTCCGTTGCTATGGTTCCCAGAGATCATACACTCTACACCAGATCAGTAAAGAGCATAACTATTACAGTAACGTCTCGGCTTTTACGTAACGACAGATTATTTAAAGAACATTCGCCCGACTTCTGATAATATTTTAGGATTCTATGACGTAATCTTTCATCATAACTCTCAGTTAAAATATTCTCACTTCACGGGATCACTCTGTCTATCATAAACTTCCAATTTTCCTAAGTATTACTTTTCAGAGATATGACACATTGTGGTAATTTCCCGTGGGCAAGAGATCACTCAGTCCTTCAGGTAAAATCCTCTTGTTTCATTTGGGTAGGTCAATAATTTCTTCAAAGTAGATGGTTTGAGAATTAAATTTCACAACTCAGGTAAATGCATTTCCAATAACAAATCCAGCTCAATGTTTTATTTCAGAACAGTTGTATTACAAGTGACCACTTGTGTCTAACATTCACACTGAGGCGCAGTGTTTGGGGCTGAAAACTAACACAGACTGACTTCATTTTACAAACAGAACGGTTTTCATTTCACTTACAACTACGTAATTTCATTTTAATAACAGGCGTAGGAAACGACCACAATGACGACGGCTTCTTCTCCCAGCCCGTTGGAGCCGGCTGAGTTACAATGACGTCCAGCTTCTCAGGTTGCAGCACCCGCGTCGGGAATTCTGTTGCTCTAGTGTCTGAATCCTCATGACCATGAAACAAACACAAACAAACCAACAGTATTCTGTGACAGAAGATATCTTATTCTATACGTTGTTAGCATCACGTACATACATCGTAGTAAGTAACCATGGGACCCATGGAATACCACGGTACGGCAGCCCAAATCATCATGTTTCACTCTTGGGACGTAAACTCGGCCAGAAGTTGGAAACAGTGTAAAATAAGACCCATCCGTCCAAATGGATTCCTTCCATTGCTCTACAGACCAGGTTTTATGGCTTCGGCACCAGTTTTTCCTATTACGGGCATTTGACACACTGATGTGTAGTTTTGGATTTCTAGATCGCCCAGTAATCCCCTGCTTATGGAGCCCCTTCGTGTTGTTTTGGCCCTGCGGATGCGACATTCAGTTCTGCAGTGACTTTTCCATTTGCCGTCCTCTTATTTTACGTCACAGTCCTCTTCAGTGACACACTGTCACTATCACTGAAAGCATATTTTCAACCGCGTTGTGACTTAGCGGATGATATATTTCGGCTTTCCTCGTATGCCCTGTAGTTTTTCGATACGATGTCCTTTGAAACAGCCGTTACTTCGGCTGCCTTGGTTACGGGAGCATACATCATACGAGCACCAACAATTTTTCCACGTTCGAATGCACTTAGCTCTGAAATAATGCCCTCAAAACTACACAGAACCCTGATCTGAGCAGGACTGGCACTTTCAAAGCATTCAGTACATTGCACAGTCGGCTTTTGTGATCAAACACATCACGACAACCAGTAGGCTTGTCTACCATCTGCGTTTACACTTATAAGCCAAAGACACTGGTACACCTACATAATATCGTGTAGGGCTCCCGCGAGCAAGCAGAAGAGCCGCAACAAGATGTGGCATGGACTCGACAAATGTCTGAAATAGTGCTGGAGGAAACTGACACCATGAATCCTGCAGGGCTGTCCATAAATCCGTAAGAGTACGAGGGGGTGGAGATTCTTCTGAAGAGCACGTCGCGAGGCATCCTGGATATGCTCAATACTGTTCATGTCTGGGGGGTTTGGTGGTGGCCAGCGGAATTGTTTAAACCCAGACGAGTGTTCCTGGAGCCACTCTGTAGCAATTCTGGACATGTGGGTGTCGCATTGTCCTGCTGGAATTGCCCAAGTCCGTCGGAATGCACAATGTGCAATGGACATGAATGGACAGGATACTTACGTATGAGTCCCATGTCAGAGTCGTATTATCTAGACGTATCAGGGGTCCCATATCACTCCAACTGCACACGCCTCACACCATTATAGAGCTTCCACCACCTTGAACAGTCCAGGGGCTGACATGCAGGGTCCATGGATTTATGAGGCTGTCTCCCTACCCGTACACGTCTATCCGCTTGATACAATATGAAACGAGACTCATCCGACTAGACAACATGTTCACAGTCATCAACAATCCAAAGTCGGCGCTGATGGGCCCAGAAGAGGCGTAAAGCTTTGTGTAGTGCAGACATCAAGGGTACACTAGTGGGTCGAAAGTCCATATCGATTATGTTTCGTTGAGTGATTCCCACGCTGACAGTTGTTGATGGCCAAGCATTGAACTCTCACTTTCCGGAAGGGTTGCACTTCTGTCACGTTGAACGATTCTCTTCAGTCGTCTTTGGTCTCGTTCTTCCAGGATCTTTTTCTGGTCACAGCAATGTCGGAGATCTGATGTTTTACTGGATTCCTGATAATCACGGTACACTCATGAAATGGTCGTACGGGAAAATTCCCACTTCATCACTACCTTGGATATGCTGTGCCCATCGCTCGTGCGCCGACTATAACATCACGTTAAAACTCACTTAAATCTTGATAACCTTCTATTGTAGCAGCAATAACTGATCAAACATCTGGGCTTGACACTTGTCTTGGATAGGCGTTGCCGCTGTGGCCGAGCGGTTTTAGGCGCTTCAGTCTGGAACTGCGCTACTGCTACGATCGCAGGTTCGAATCCCGCCTCGGGCATGGATGTGTGTGCTGTCCTTAGGTTAGTTAGGTTTAAGTAGTTCTAAGTCTAGGGGACTGATGACCTCAGATGTTAAGTCCCATTGTGCTTAGAGCCATTCGAACCATAGGCGTTGCCGATTGCATCGCCGTACTCTGCCTGTTTACATATCTTTTAATTTGAATACCCATGCCTATACCAGTTTCTTTGGCGCTTCAGCGTATATTCAAGAGCGCATTTCACGCTGTGTCTCCCTATTTTTATCCAACCGCTGTAGGTTGACGTGGGGTTACGACAGAATAACAGAAAGGAGTTACCGTGTTTGGACTTGACCGTGACCACATTTGTGAATGAAGTTGTCCGATGTGTTGCTGGATCAACGCAGTCGGCCTAATGTATCTACAAGAAATGATGTGCTACTAGCAGCCACGCAACTGAACTCAAGAACAGTGTTCGTAAAAAGTTTCTAACCGACATGGGGAAGAGATCTTGTTAATTGCAATCGTTTTCAAACGCGACATTTTGCTGCTCTTACTGATGCAGTTCCATCTCAGCATTGCGAAAGTTACTTTCCGCAATGCTCATCTGGAGTCGGGTACCTTGCAAAATGTTATTGTTCACAGCTGTACATCTTTAATGGGCCAAATGGCACAGAAAAGGGACAGAAGCAGACTGGAGACACGTAGTGTAGCCGGGTGAGTTTGCGAGGTGCCGGGGCTAGCAGTGTATTTAACACTAAATTCTAGAATCTACATATGTAAATGATGCTCTAACCCCCCCCCCCCCCCTTTTCTAACTCCGACTTTTGCTGTTGCACAAGGATTAAAAAATATACGCGAACTGACTGTAATCAACCCTGCAAGTGGAGTAGAAAAGAGTTTGGCACCTGCAATAATTTAATTTGATAAATAAGTTAAATAAACGAAGGTTTCATTAACATAGTGAGGAATGATAGGTTTGCTCTACCAATTAACAGAATGAAAGTTCTGTCCAAAATAACAATATGATTTATTAAGACTAAACACAAAATACTAAACCAAAACACATGAAACATTTACAATACATCAAATTGGCTCAAATTGGATACTCATACAAACACTGTAAAGGTGAAGTTGTCCCTAAACCAGATTGTGAGGTTTAAGACGAAGTGGTATGTGGAGCCAATTCCTTGCTACTCAAATCATAAGAGAGACACACAACTAACCCAACATTAATTGCTGGTACTCAAGACAGAACAAAGTTAGAAAAAGACGAACAGGCGCGCTCTGCTGAGCTCTGATTATCACCTAGGAAAATCCCTATCTGCCGGTGCTGCAGACATACATTACCAAACTGTCTTCTGAACTGCCAGAACACGATCTGGCGTACCGTAGGCGATGGCTGGTTGCTTCGACGTCCTCGACCGAAAGGCGAGAGCCGACTACCTAGAGCACCCGTACAGGCCGAACACACAACATTCCCGCCCCCACGACAGTGGCCGTGGTTAAACATTCCAATCAGCAACTCGAAAACCGGCGGAAAATTCCACTCCATTGCCAGAGCACTACCATTCCACCAATGGAGATTCTTGGCGCCAATTTCTGCGCTGATTTTGCTACGTCACGGAGCTATGCCCTGAGCCAGCCAATCACAGTTACTATTTTGCAGAAAGCGCGGGAATTTTCCCGCCACAACTGCCTGGGTACACAAGTCATTCCCACGCCTTGCTGGTAGCCCGCCAGAAAGTGTTTTCGCTAAGTTTCTGCGAAGTAACGGAACCTCTAGCCCAGCCGCTACTTCAGGCCCAGGCGGGCGTGTCTCTTGACAATGTCGGCATCTGGAAAGCATTCACTCGACTGCCTCACACACGTCGGCTTAACCCTCTCGAGATCAGTGGAGCCCGCCTGTCACCGGACCACCTGGGTGACGAGAGACGCTGCGTGGGAAGTCCGCGTGTGAAGGAATAGCAACTTTCCACCGCATGCAATTAGAGAGGAGAATCGTAAGATAGAAATATGAGAGGGGGTTCATGCCACCTCTCAAGTTTGCTTCATTTCAAATTACGCAAGGCGTCTAATGTACCGACAGCGCACTGACCGGGGGAAATCACATATTTACTTCAAACGTTGTACGCCTTTTGTAGGCCATTAAAACAACACAGTGTGCAAATAGTAAGGTGCACTACTCTGGCAATTCCGAGAAAATCACATAAGAAGTTTTACACGTCTATTATGTGGCTCATGTATCTTCGAGTAGTTACTGGACGTTAGAGGTCATGCTGGTTTAATGGTTAGCGATCGTGCTTTGCAAGACGAACTTGTATGAGGCTAGGGTTCGGCTCCTGCTCAAGCTTAATTGTTAATCTATACTATCGGAGGAAAGAGAGATTTTTCAAAACGTTAACGAGGTGTGTTTCCCTTAGAAACTCTGAACATTCCTCCTAACTGCATTCATTCGATGTAATAGATGCCGTTTCAATTTACGTTTTCCATGTATGTATGACAAATGCCATCCTGCTACGTGCGATGTCGTGAACACATCCGACGAGTTTTTGTACATTACTCTTGCGGTCTGGCGCATTCTGACTTACTATATTACCGAATAACGTCATTCGCATCATTATTTATCGAGGTTTGATTCGGGCTTTCCAAGCCTGTCCCCGTCCTTGCAAATGGTTCAAATGGCTCTGAGCACTATGGGACTTAACATCTATGGTCATCAGTCCCCTAGAACTTAGAACTACTTAAACCTAACTAACCTAAGGACATCACACAACACCCAGTCATCACGAGGCAGAGAAAATCCCTGAACGCGTCGGGAATCGAACCCGGGAACCCGGGTGTGGGAAGCGAGAACGCTACCGCACGACCACGAGCCCCGTCCTTGAAAATTTGATTAAAATAGTAAATAATCAACTAACATATGAAATTCACTACACATTCATAAAAATGCACATGTTTTTCATCGTATTACCTCTCAAATGACATATAAATTAAATAACGTTACCAGTGACGAAAAAAATATAGATTGTGATGTGTTGGCAGAAGAGCAACACCGTGTTGCTAGAGGAGGCCGAAATGCACGCGTTTAAGCTCACGCAGGCTGGCGTGAGGTTTGGAAAGTTAAAGGAGTTGAGTCTAATAAATAAAGTACGTAGTTGCTTGAATACTTAACTTTAATGCATAATTGGAGAACATCGCTCTTGATGATACATAATTACAATCTCAATATAAACTGGTAATGGCGCCTTGCTAGGTCGTAGCAAATGACGTACCTGAAGGCTATGCTAACTATCGTCTCGGCAAATGAGAGCGTATTTGTCAGTGATCCATCTCTGGCAAAGTCTGCTGTACAACTGGGGCGAGTGCTAGTAAGTCTCTCTAGACCTGCCGTGTGGCGGCGCTCGGTCTGCAATCACTGACAGTGGCGACACGCGGGTCCAACGTATACTAATGGACCGCGGCCGATTTAAAGGCTACCACCTAGCAAGTGTGGTGTCTGGCGGTGACACCACAGATTGAAAAATAAGTGTTAGCAGGATTCGAACCATCGCCTGGTCCACGAGCCCTTTACATAGCGCGAACAGTAACCGCTTTTTTTTTTTCGTTGATCTCATTTTGTCCGTTATCGTTCGTTTCATCTGTTCACGGCGGACGTCCCATGGCGCCCGTTCAAGTTCATTGTTAATCTATTCACTAACGTCTTTTGATACAGAGGCCAGCGTATTCTCTGACCGAACACGTTGACCTACTTTCTTTTTCGCAAGACAACCGTTCAAGCTGATCGTTAATTCCTTTACTCAGTTTTTTTTTACTACAGAAGGCGAGCAGCTCTCTGACCGAACACGCTAAACTGCCTTTCCGGCACCGTACCGTGCCACTTGACCACAATGTCTTCCTACAGCCAGTGCCTTCCACGGATACATCAGTAACATAATAGACGCGTAAAACTTCTCTTGCGATTTTCTTGGGAACGCCAGAGTATGCACCTTACTGTTTGTACATTAAGTTTCAATGGCATACCAAGGGTGTACAAAGTTTGAAGTAACTCCGTGATCCGAACATCGTGGCCTCCCCTTTTGAGTTTGTTGAGATTTGAGTTTAGGCCGGAGGTGGTTTAGTAATGTTTTGGGGACCTTTCTTGTGCGTGACTTGGCCCATCTCATTCAAATTACAGTGTACAATGAACTGACATCTTCAGCTTTCTGATAAACTTTATCGAAACATTTCGAGAATTTAATTGTGCCGATCAAAGCAGTAGTAGTAGGACACTCCGCCACTAGATATCTCGAGGCACATGTCTTAGCTACTGCGGCACAAAGTTGCATCATCTTTTGCGCATGCTGCTGTGCACAGGCCTGAGGGGACCCGAGGCCCCTCAAAAATTTGTTTGGTAGGCGGAGCCCCCCCCCCCAATAATTTAAGAAAATTATTAGTTATATTATGCTTTTTAAAATCACAAAATTATTTTGGAATTTTTTATTTTCCTTGTTTGACGATAGTTACCTGTATACATTCAGTAATGAGTTAAAATAAATAATTATTATGGCAGTATGCAGGTTAACTGAAAACGAGTAGTGTGAATCATGATAGTGTTACGGTGCAGCAGGCACACTTAGAATTTGTCCTGGTGTGCGAACCTTTGGGTAAAGTCTGGCGCTGGTGGTCGCGGCGACATCGAAAGGACTGGAGCAGAAGTGCCTGGAACCCTCCGCCTCGCGTCGCCTCGACGCTTCGAGACATTACTACGCCGCGCCTATACAAAGCCCACCCTGCTGTCGCAGCCATTCAGTATGGATAGTTTCGTTCAGTTCATGCTGCAGACATGTTTAGTGTTCCGACTTTAGTGTCTAGTGGACTATTTTATATGACTATATTTTATTCGTTTACTTTAGTCTATTGGTGTAATGTGAATTAAGTTTGCAATGGATAACTTTGTTTCCAAAAAGACGCGCTTGGAAGTTGATGATACTGCAAGTCAACCTCCAACAATTATTGTGTCGTCAATTGCTTCGTCTTCTTCAGGCGAGAACCGTTCACAGCCCAAACCTGTACAATCCGGTAAAGGAAGATCATTTCAGAAGTCTTGGTTGATCATATATATATGGCTAGAATATGAAGCATTTACCGAAAAAGTCCTTTCCACAACCGGCAAAGAGGCAGATGCTAAAAATCTAATACAATTTTCTTCAATAAAAAAGAAGATGCATTTACTTCTGTAGGGTTTTCTAACTGGAAAAAGCCGCCGGCCGGTGTGGCCGAGCGGTTCTAGACCCTACAGTCTGGAACCGCGCGACCGCTACTGTCGCAGGTTCGCATCCTGCCTCGGGCATGGATGTGTGTGATGTCTTTAGGTTAGTTAGGTTTAAGTAGTTCTAAGTTCTAGGGGACTGATGGCCTTAGAAGTTAAGTCTCATAGTGCTCAGAGTCCTTTGAACCATTTTTTGGAAAAAGCCTTTGGAAAAATTTTGTCTTCAAGAAAATACGTTAACGCGTAAAGAAGGTGTTCTGAAACTAAATTATATCACTAACCGAAGTGTGGCCTCCCAATTGAATGAAGATTTAGATAATGATATGAAGAAAGGCCCTTTTAGCTCTTGAGAGAATTTTTACTACCGTGCAATTTCTGTGCCGACAAGTACTAGCACAAAGACGTAACTCAACTTTTTTTCAATCATTGGAATTCCGAAAGAATGAGATACCTGCGTTTAAAGATTGGTTAGGGCCCTCAGGGTATAAGTGGATGTCCCACGATATTCAAAACGAGATCTTTGATCTACTAGGAAAGTCTGCGTTGAGAAAGGTACTAGCTTCAATGAAGAAGACTGAACATTTTTCTATAATGGTTGACGAAATAAGTGATTCTTCGATTCACGAAGAAGTGTCATTTTGTATTCGAACTGTCGATAATACCTTAATCATCAATGAAGACTTTATTGGCTTGTACGAGACCCACAACACTGAATCACAAACTCTGTTTAGTGTTTTAAAATACGTTTTCTCGTCTTGATATGTCAATGGATAACTTAAGAGGACAGTGCTATGATGGCACCTCAAATATGAGAGGTAAGTTCAAAGGACTAAAAAAGTTAGTTTTGGATATACAACCAAAAGCATAGTATGCGCACTACACTGCTCACAGTTTTGACTTGGCAGTTTTAGACAGTCTCCGCCATCTTACATCTATGAGGGATATTATGGCTTTAGCCAAGGACTTAATAAACACCGTAAGGAAATCCAACAAAAGGATATAGCATACGCTGTGAGAGCGCCAACGACCAAGCTGGTCTACGACCCCTTTGCCCGACTCCATAGACTATGCGAGATTCTAGTATCTTGATAATATTGAAAAACTTTGAAGGACTTCTAGAGTGTTCTGAAACATTTTCTGCAGAGGACAAAACAGAGGCAGGTTACAAATGTGCAGGCTACCTTGAGTCAATGTTACAATTCAAGACTTATTTCTTTTTACGTCTTTGCCATGCAATGAACCCAGTAGAGGATGTCAATGAAAAAATTCAATGCGCTCATCTAAGTGTTGCTGATCTGAAAAAAATATATGAGAGCTTGATTTGTATATTGAATGGAAGGCGTGATAGTTTTGAACACTTTTTGGAAATGTGTTTCAAAGAAAAACCTTCACAAGTTGATGATCCTTCGCTTCCTTGGAATCGAAGTATACCAAACAAGTATGAAAACAACGAAGCCAGCTCACCGCACACTTTCAAAACCCCAAAGGAATACTACAAAGCTATTTACATTGAAGTTTGTGAAACGGTGCAATCTTGCATTACTGATCGGTTTGCTTCAACAGGACTCACACAGGTCATTGCAGTTTGACAGGAGTACTTGCTTTTAACCAGCCGGAGTGGCCGTGCGGTTCTAGGCGCTACAGTCTGGAACCGAGCGACCGCTACGGTCGCATGTTCGAATCCTGCCTCGGGCATGGATGTGTGTGATGTTCTGAGGTTACCAGAATGAGATTTTCACTCTGCAGCGGAGTGTGCGCTGATATGAGACTTCCTGGCAGATTAAAACTTTGTGCCCGACCGAGACTCGAACTCGGGACCTTTGCCTTTCGCGGGCAAGTGCTCTACCATCTGAGCTACCGAAGCACGACTCACACCCGCTCCTCACAGCTGTACTTCTGCCAGTATATCAGCGCACACTCCGCTGCAGAGTGAAAATCTCATTCTGGAAACATCCCCCAGCCTGTGGCTAAGCCATGACTCAGCAATATCCTTTCTTTCAGGAGTGCTAGTTCTGCAAGGTTCGCAGGAGAGCTTCTGTAAAGTTTGGAAGGTAGGAGACGAGATACTGGCAGAAGTAAAGTTGTGAGGACCGAGCGTGATTCGTGCTTCGGGAGCTCAGATGGTAGAGCACTTGCCCGCGAAAGGCAAAGGTCCCGAGTTCGAGTCTCGGTCGGGCACACAGTTTTAATCTGCCAGGAAGTCCTTAGGTTAGTTAGGTTTAATTAGTTCTAAGTTCTAGGCGATTGATGACCTCAGAAGTTAAGTCGCATAGTGCTCAGAGCCATTTGAACCATTTTTTTGAACTTGCTTTTAGTAAACAGAGCTGAAACAAATTTGGAAAAACCAACTGAGTTTTCAAAACTGACCTAGACATGCACTTGAATATGTTAGCCGATATTGCTAATAAAAAACAACTGGTCTTAAAAAAAACATGCGTGATGTAAAAGAGCCTGCAGTTGTAGAAATGTTATGTGAAGTAGTGAAGTACATTAAGCTTCTCCAAGTAGTTCCAATCACGTCAGCAACAGCAGAACGGTCATTTAGTGCCCTTAGACGCCTAAAGTAATATCTCCGATCAACAATGGGACAGAAGTGATAGAACAACTTCTCGAAGGCCGAAAAAAGATCGACAAATTCGTAGTAACATGAAGTCAATGGTGATCATTATTTTCGTCATTTGGGGAATAGTGCATAAGGAGTCTGTTCCACCTTGTCAGACTGTCAACAGGCAGTTTTACGGCGAGGTTTTGAGCCGACTGAGGAAAAATGTTGGACGCAGATGGTCAGAGTGGTGAAAAAATATCGGCTGGTTGGTGCACTATGACAACCATCCGCTGTCCCAGCGGAGGTTCGAGTCCTCCCTCGGGCATGGGTGTGTGTGTTTGTCCTTAGGATAATTTAAGTTAAGTAGTGTGTAAGCTTAGGGACTGATGACCTTAGCACTTAAGTCCCATAAGATTTCACACACATTTGAACATTTCTGAACAACCATCCGCGCACATCTCGCTCGTTGTGAAGGAATTCCTGGCCAAAAGCAACCTGGCGACGACGGTCCTCTATCCTCCCTACTCGCCAGACCTAGCCCTTTTCACGAAGATGAAAATCGCGTTGAAAGGGTGACATTTTCATTCGACTGGAGACATCCAACTGGAATAGCAACGGGTCCTGAACATTCTTCATCCTGCGGACTTCCAGGAACGCTCCCAAAAGTGAGAACAATGCTGGGATCATTGCATATATGCCTGAGGTGACAACTTTGAAGATGACAGAGGACATTAGGACGTAAGTACTGTTTTCTGATTTTTAAAGTGAAATTCTAGGATATTTTGTGCAGCACCTCGTAATATTTTGGTCCCGCGACGAGGAGGTATTGAGAGAGTTCCTGGAATATATTGACTTCCTGTCTGGAAATATGAAGATTATCACAAATCCGTTTTTGGAAGTACTCGTTCGACGTAATTAAGATGAGTCACTAAGGCAGTCTGTTTTCCGCAGGCCGGAATCCAACTGCTATCGTACATCGCGTACTACCTATTGTCTTAGAATCGTACCGTGATGTGATCCTTCGATGATAAGAGTACAGTGAGAGATGGTACACGTAAAGCCTACGTCTCTGGGTAGTGGTTACCCATGCTGAAGCTCTGAGAGCCAGATGTGGGGGTTAATTATGGGAAAGAGCACTGCTGGTATCAAGTCGACGCCTTCCCTTTTTTACTTGTGGAGCATTTAATCCAAAACAGCCAAGGTCACAAATATACGCGAAGTTGATACAAACTTCTTTTCATCGTAGACGTCGATACTCTCAAGATAATCTGCTACGACAGAAGGCTCGAGACTACGAAATTCCCTGCCTAGGTGACGAGTACTAAATGTGACAGATATCATACTCTTTACAGTAACGGTGCATTGCATATTAACGGTACCAAAACCTCTGCTGTGGCTGAGTATCATGTGACCACTGACCATTCAATGAAAGACAGATCCTGGGTTAAGTCTCATCATCTTGGACTCTACTGACAAGAAAGCAGTGAAAAAAACAAGTGACATGCAATGTAATCAATTACGTCGATGCTTTTAGTTTAAATGACATCTGGAACTGTTCACAAGCATGTCTCCAGTATACGTGGTTTTTTCGTTCTAAACTTCCGTAATTTTGGTATCTCATAGCTGACACTGATTTGTGTGGCAATTCATCTGACTAATACTCTGACGATATTCTTCTCGGGTCTGCTACCGGATCGTGCAATAATCTAAACACGATTTTTCCGCCATCTTCAAGGGAGAACGCTGTACGCTAACTGTCGTGTCGTCCGAAGAGCGGGGTGTCAAAGCAAGGTTGGTACCTCGCAACGCACCCACAAGAGAAGATAATGCTGTAAGCCGCATCTACGAATTTGGGACCCCGGCGTAGCCACACCCGTAAGAGGCTCGCCACGCCACCGCCGCAAACAGCTCTTCTACTTACGGCAGAGCACAGTATCTCTCAGCCCGGTCTGCAATCATCGACTAAGACTACAGCATCGCCTTCCAGCAGGCCAGCTGATCAATGTATTAGGCTGAAGTCTACGTGACATAGTTGTTATATTTTCTCTGAATGAGAGACTTGTATTTTGTCTGTATCAAGTGATACTTCAATATTTAAAGTCATTTGTAAATACTCATGGCATTCCTGGGAACTAGAGCGTACAAAGTTCGGTAATTCTCCTTATCTATGCTATAATAAAGTGAACTAATGTGTGTTATAGTATCCAATCGGTCTCCTCCTAAAGCAAAGTAAAGAACCCACCATTGTACCGACGAGTGCACTTTCGACTGGTACAACACTAACCTCGCCGGAACTGATTTATACCAAGAACGGCGGCTCTTCTGTACTCCGCGGAAGGCCAACGACACTTGTGCGAGAAATCGTCGCTTCTGCTCCCTAGCGCAAGTGAACGTGCAGCGCACCACTGCTAAAAGCTGGCAAAAAAAAAAAAAAAAAAAAAAAAAAAAAAAAAAAAAAAAAAAAACCTGAATCGCTGTCGAGAACCACTGTCAATATATTCTGCCGACCGAGTTAATGACTGTCGATTTTTAATGTCAGATGAAACAGGGCTTCAAATCTTGCTTGAAAGGCAGCCCTTGTGGTAATGTTGTGTGCCAGTCTAATTTCGGTAGCTTCCTTTGAAACACAGTCCCTAGAGAGACGCAGGGGTAGCCATTGGTGGCTTACCGTAAAACATTCTTGTGTCCATCGGTAAGACAGAGCTCCGCCACCGCAGATTTCTTAGGCTCCATCAAACGTGCATGACGGTGGTGCTTAGAACTTCTATGTTGAAAGGTACGACTGGCCAATAAACGATTTTCCAGAATAGCAAGACTGGCGGACACTTTTGGTATATTTAAAATTCCTTATGTTTTTGAAGATATGCTCCCGGTTTAAAAGCCAACGATTTATATGCATCTGCACGAGGTTTCGGCGCAGGTCTAAACACGAGGATATGACCGATCTTTTTGTCTGTGTAGCCATTCTGCTTGAACACAAGCTTAAGGTGAGCCAGCTCTTGTGTCAAGATCTCTGCTTGTGAGATGGCGTAAACCCTCTTTTCCAATGTTCGCAGGAGCCCCTGCGTTTTGCAATGGATGATACCATGTTACATACAGATACCGATCCGTGTGCGTCGGATTTCAATAAACACTGACTTCCAGAGTACCATCGTCCTTTCGTTATACCAGTACTTCTAGAAGTGGAAGGACTCCATCCCTTTCGACCTCCATAGTGAACTTGATGCTGGGATGAAAGCAATTAAAATAATCCAGGAAAGGGTTCAGAGCGTCTGTCCCATGTGGCCATACCATAAGTGCACCTTTCCACTTGCCAGCTTTCACTGCCGGCGTTGTACGTTCACTTGCGCTAGAGGGCAGCAGCGACTATTTCTGGCGCACGCGCTGTTGATCTACCGCTGCGTATAAAAGGCCGCCGTTTGCGGCATCAATCATTTCCAGCGAGGTTAGCAAACAGCATTCTCAACTGAAGATAGCGTCCAGGTGGACAACAGTAATATTGCACTCAGACGATTGCATGATCCGGTTGTAGACCTTAATACACCGGGAAATCTTTGTGGTCACTCATACTGTCTCAAGAACTTGAATTAACTTAGGCTAAAGTAGTCTGAGACTGTCCGTAGGAACCGCCCCAGGCTGGTGGACAACTACCGCCCGATAAGCCTCCTGCCTTCCCTTTCGAAGACCTTTAAGAGGATATATGCCAAACGGCTGCAGGGTCACGTCAGTGAAGAATGCCTGCTTCCTGACGAACAGTTTGGCTTTCACCGCGGTCATTCGACGCAACATCAACTTCTGCGACTGGTGGAGCGGGTGATGGGTGCCCTAGAACGTCGCGAGGCATATATAGTGTGATTTCGAGATGTTGTTACAAACGTTCAGGGATGATGGAGGAGAGTAAATGTGTCGATTTGAGGAAAGGGACCCTGGTCCGGAAGCTACCGATTCGAAAGTTGTAAGCGAAAATGGCTCTGATATCTCCGACAGCGGAATACAATTACCGGTACTATTGTTGGTGCTATTGTAGGGAAGGAAACTTCCAAAGGTGGTAATATGGACCAAACAAGAAAAAGAGTCCGGTAAATATGGACTCTAAAATGCATGCCTTAAGGGCTATGAGCACTTGTTCATCTTCGATACTGTAAAACACATCAATTCAACTAAAGAAGTGCTTGTAGCCCTTGAGATATCTATGCTGGAGGCCATTTTTACTAAATATATTTTTCATGTGTTGATCCATACTTTCGTTTCTGAAAGTTGCCTATCCTACAATCTCAGCAAGTACAGCACCGCTACGTATATTCCACTGTCAGTGGTATCGCAACGATTTTCAGTTATAATTTTCGACTTGGTCGTTTCCGGACCAGGACCTCTTACCTCAAACTGATACATTTACCCTTCTCCATCATCTCTGAAAGTTTGTAACATCGTCATGGAATCAGCCTGTATACAGCAATTTACGCAAATGTAACACTGTACAGAATCGATAACGTTGTTACAAAGTACCTTCCCCCATGCATTGCACTGTGCTTGTGGAGTATTGCACTGACGAGAAAAACCATTTCGAATACTACCCACTGTCAGACTGAATGCCGGCTGGTAACGTGGCGTTGCTTTCACCTGATAATGTAAGGAGAGTGTTTAAGCGAAGCATAGGCGAATAGGGAATCACTCTAGAGACGATCCTGGCCGCAAATGGGGAAATCCACAGACATTAAGAGACTTTATATGAATGCGTGGTGACACCATGAATTCATAAAACTGATTCGCCTCGATGGAAATGAATGCACAATCTTCAATGTGGGTAGACATTTACGTTTCACCTCCAGTGGGAATCTAAAATTAGTGAGTATGGAGGACATGGACGGGAACTGTGGACAGGTGGCGCTAAGTGGGACTGTGACTCGTGGGAGCGTGCCGAGATGGTCCGCACATTTTCGCCGAACACTGTGTCCAGTTGGTGCAATGGTTAACACAACTGCCTAATGACCAGAAGGTCCTAGGTTCGAACCCCTGTCTAGCACATACTTACACTCATCGCCGCTGATTCCTCAAATGTCCCGATGCCGATGGTATCATCAGTTACTTCCCTTTCCTCTCCTTTCCGCCCCTCCTTCTTCACTTTACATAGTATGTGACTTTTACAAAGAGCTAAGTTAGATGGCACGCGCCTCGGAATGAACATCTCGGAAACAATAAGTTGGTCGGCTGTTCGCATGCTACCATCGTGAGCTTCTATGGAAAGTGGTTGAAAGATGCTGTAGATAAGCACAGGTGGTAAGGTGTTGAATGTGAGCGCCTCATTACCGTACACGGATCCCGGAGGCTTGCCCCCTCTGTAAAGCAGGAGAGGCAGCGATCTGTGGCACCTCCGACATCCGAGTGCAACGCCGGTGCGGGCACAAGTGTTTCGGAGCACAGCGTCCAGCGCACACTGTTGAACAGGGGACTTCATAGCAGACGACGACTACTTGTTCCTTTGTTGACACAATGACATCGTCGATTACTGTTGTAGTGGAACGGATGGATCATCGATCTTATACAGTGAAGAGTTGGATGGGTATCGCCTGATCCTATGACTCTCGTTTCCTGTTGCATCAGGGCACATCTCGGTCGGAGAGCTCAGTATTATGCTATGGGGGACATTCACCTGGGCTTCTGTGAGATCTTGGTAGTAATCGAAGTCAGTATGACAACTGTGAATAATGGGCCTCCTACTTCCCTTAATGCTTGACGTTTCGCCCGACGTCTGTGGCATCTTCTAGCATGATAACTGTCCGTATCACAAGGCCAGAATCATACTGCAGTGGTTTGAGAAGCTTGACATAATTCTCTTCGATGTCCTGGCCACCAGATTCGCCTGATCTCAATCGACAGAACACAACTGTGGCGCCATCCCGCGTCGGCTCCACAAGCAAAAACCACCGACTCTCGCTCGTGCATAGACATCATGTGTCACATACCTCCGGAAATCTAAAAACGACTTGTTGATTCATTCCCCCAGAATCGTTGCTGTGTTGCGCTCCAAAACTGGACCAACACGCTACTAAGTAAGTGGTCATAATTTTTCGCACCATCAGTGTGTACGTGTTGATGTAGAACAGTTAAAAAAAAAGTTGCTTTGTCTGGCAGAATATTGATGCCACTATGTCAATATGAATAGAAATAGTAGATAACAGTGCCTAAGAAAAGAAAGTGTCACACGTCGCCAATGGAAAATGACTGCAAGAGTTGAAAGTATTTGGTGGGAGATTTGCTTCTTCTCCGGTGCAGAAACCAACAAAGAAAGAACATTTTATTGTGTGTAATGTGAAAAATATTACGTCTTTTGTCTTAAAACGCTGATCATAATTTATATGTAGGAGCAAATTATTTCAGAATATTAATTTGATTTTCACAGAGCCTTAGTTAGTTCCGAGCTGTAGTCACCGCAAAGGACATTCATCAGAGAACGAAAGCAGTTTATGGTGATTGTGTTGATGTGAGTACTGTGCGTCGTTGGGCGGGTAAGTTTAAAGATGTTGAGGCGGGAACAACAGACCTGCATGTCAAACAAAGAGTGGGACGTCCTATGACAGCAAACGCCGAGTCTGACAAGCAAAATGTTGACAGATTGATTCAGGATGATCGTCGTATCGCTCAGAGAGAAATTGCAAGTACAATCGAAACTTCACAAGAACGTGTGGGTCATACTATTGCACAATGCCAAACCACACACTTCACGTGCCACCACAGTAGAACGTAAGAGACTGATATGAAGATGGTATCTGTTATTTCGGACACGTCCGAAAGAAAAAAATGCCATCTTCATATCGTTAAGGCTAACCGGCTGATGAACTTCAGTGCGGATGCACACGATTTGCCTGAACTCTTACGGGACTCAATGGATTGTCTGCCGCGAGTAATGGGTATAATGGCAGGGGCACTACGATTGTAGTGTGTCGACTATACGTTGAGAATGTGTGTCTCACGGGGAGCGTACCGCCGATAAGTTCCTGCAGTTGCACTACCCTCTGTGCCCTCGGTGGCTCAGATGGATAGAGCGTCTGCCACGTAAGCAGGAGATGCCGGGTTCGAGTCCCGGGCGGGGCACACATTTTCAACTGTCCCCGTTGATGTCTATCAACGCCCGCCAGCAGGTAATGGTATTGATATAATTGTAATTTCATTAAGAGACTGAATCCCACCACCGTACGGCATGCTCCATACAGTACAGATTTAGCACCGTCTGGCTTCCATCTGTTCCTGATAATGAAAGACGATCTGCGGGGTCATGATTATGCTTCTGATGAAGACGTTGAGAGAACTGTGAGACAGTGGTTGCGGAAACAGTCAATTCTTCCGTGACGGCTTCAGAAAACTTGTTCATCGTTGGCAGAAATGTATCCAATTGGCTGGTGATTATGTGGAAAAATGAATGTTGGTAATTAAAGATCACATTCTAAGGATTATTTCTGCATTTGGTTTATTAAAATATTCCCATACAAACCCAATTAACGAAGATTGAGGCTTTACTTTTCATTCAACCCATCCTGTATTTCACTGTCTTTACTACAACCTGGGATTCTAGACTGAGCGCTTTTCAGGTTGTGTGATCTACATCTACATATGTACTCCGCTAGTCACCAAGCGATGTGTGGCAGAGGGCACAATTCGCGCCAAAGTCATATTTCCCCCCTCTGTTCCACTAGCGGATCGCGCGAGGGAAAAACGACTGTCTGAACGCCTCAGTATGAGCTCTTATTTCCCTTACCTTTGAATCGTGATCATTGGGCGATTTGAAAGTTGGTGGTAATAATATATGCTCTACATCCTCGGTGAAGATCGAATTTCGGAATTTAGTGAGCAGTCCCTTCTGTTTAGCACTCCGTCTATCTGCAAGTGTGTCCCACTTCAAACTTTCTATGAGATTTGAAACGCTGTCGTGATGGCTAAATGTACCAGTCACATATCTTGCCGCTCTTCTTTGGACCTTCTCAATCTCTTGAATCAGACCCAACTGGTAAGGGTCCCATAGAGACGAACAATACTCCATGATTGGACGAACTAACGTACTGTAAGCTACTTCCTTTGTTGAAGGACTGCAACGCTTCAGGATTCTACCAATAAGCCGCAATCTAGAGTCCGCCTTACCCGTTACTTGTGTAATCTGATCATTCCATTTGAGATCATATCGAATAGTCACACCCAGATACTTGACGGACGTTACCGCTTCCTAAGACTGGGCATTTGTTTTTTACTCGTACATTAATGGGGATTTTCGCCTTGTTATACGCAGTAGGTTACACTTGTATTGTATTGTGTTGTATGTTAACCGGGGACCTAGAAACGACGGAGAGGCTCCGTCCCCGCCGCAGCCGCAGTGGTCCACAACCCCACGACGACTACCGCAGTCCACTTCACCGCTCCGCCGCCCCACACCGAACCCAGGGTTATCGTGCGGTTCGGCCCCCGGTGGACCCCCCAGGGAACGTCTCACACCAGATGAGTGTAACCCCTATGTTTGCGTGGTACAGTAATGGCGGTGTACGCGTAAGTGGAGAACTTGCTTGCGCAGCAATCGCCGACATAGTGTAACTGAGGCGAAATAAGGGGAACCAGCCCGCATTCGCCGAGGCAGATGGAAAACCGCCTAAAAACCATCCGCAGACTGGCCAGTTCACTGGACCTCGACACAAATCCGCCGGGCGGATTCGTGCCGGGGACCAGGCGCTCCTTCCCGCCCGGAAAGCCTTGCGTTAGACCGCACGGCCAACCGGGCGGGCTAGGTTACACTTACTAATATTGAGAGATAACTGCCAGTCATTACACCATGCATTTATTTTCTGCAAATCCTCATTTATTTGTTCACAGCTTTCGTGTGGTACTACTTTCCTGTAGACTACAGCACCATCGGCAAACAGTCTAAGCTGCTGTCGATACCACCAACCAGATCGTTATTGCAAATCGTAAAAAGCAGGGGACCTATTACGCTGCCCTGGGGCACACCTGAAGTTACGCTTGTTTCTGTTGAAGTCACCCCGTTCAGGACGACATACTGCTCCCTGTCTGTTAGAAAACTTTCTATCCAACCGCATATGCCATCGGATAGACCGTAGGCGCGCACTTTTTGTAGCAAACGACAGTGCGGAACTGAGTCGAACGCCTTTCGAAAGTCGAGAAACACGGCATCAACCTGGGAGCAGCCTGTTGTATATCATGCACAAAGAGGGCCAGTTGTGTCTCGCATGACTGCTGTTTCCTAAATCCGTGCTGGTTTCAGCAGATGAGCTTCTCAGAGTCTAGAAAGGTCAATATGTCTGAACACAAAATATGTTCCATGATTCTACAACAAATCGATGTCAGTGAAATTGGCCGGTAATTATGTGCATACGATTTTCTACCCTTTTAATAAATTGCTATGACCTGGGCCTTCTTCCATTCCCGTGGAACTTTCCGCCGTTCCAATGATCTATGATAGATGACGGATAAGAATGGTGCTATATTTGTAGCATAGTCAACATAAAATATTAAGGGGATACCGTCTGGTCCAGATGCCTTCCTGGCGTCTAAGGATCTTAACCGTTTTACAATCCCAGACACACTAACACTATGTCAGACATCCTTTCGTTTGTTCGATAATTGAAAGGGAGAATGGTGCTGCAGTCCTCTATCGTAAACGAGTTTTGGAAAGCTAGGTTTAGAATTCCGGCCTTTTGTTTATCATCATCAGTTACATTACCCGTACTGTCAGCAAGAGAAGGTATTGAATTATTTGTAGCGTTCATAGATTTTACGTACGACCAAAATTTTTTGGGGTTATTTTTAGAATCTGGGTTATTTTTTTAATCTGCAGATAAAATATTGCTTTCAAATTCGTTAAAAGAATCTCTCATTGTCCTTCTGACAGCAGCTTTAATTTCGCATAATTTCTGTTTGTCAGCGGGGCAGTGACTACGTTTAAAGCGACTGTGCAAAATTCTCTGCTTTCTCAGCAACTTCCCAATATGTTTGTTGTACCAAGAGGGATCCTTTCCCTCCCCTATACTTTTGCTAGGCACATACTTCTCTAGCACATGGTGGACAATACCTTTAAATTCCGACCAAAGATGCTCAGTATCATTGTGTCACGCGGGTGAATGCTTGGAGCTGACTATGAAGATATTCATTAATGACACTTTTATTTGCATTCCCAAACAAGAAAACTCTACGCTGTTTCTTTGGTAATACTGACACTGATCTCAGCACATAATTGACGTCGAGGACGACATTCCATATTCGACTGACCCTGACACATCCTTATATTTCAATTGCTAGCGAGCCGCCTTACGATTTTGTTTCCCAACACACGGAACTGATAATCGATTAACAGACACGTTATTTTTTCTGGCTGTCGTACAACAATGCCAGAATTCTTAGCAGCAACTCTTCGGTCGGTACGTATTTGATGGTCGTACGGATTACTATTACATTTAGCTGTTTGTGATCGCTTTCGGTGTGTGGTCGTAGCATTTGTTAGAGAGATCTTAGACTTTTAGAACTCTGTATATCTGCGAATAAGGGTTTGAGCACCCTTTATTGCGCTGTTGATGTATTCATTCTTCGCCAAGATGGGACTGCTTCATTTTATGTGGCCCGTGATCTCAGAATGTACTCTATGAAGTCGATATCTATCGCCTTGAGATGTTTACATAACCACTTTTTCATAATTCTTCGTGCTCATGGAATGATCTTTGATGGGTACTAGTACAGCTTTGCCTGTACTCTCATTCTTCTTCTTTTGAAGCCACATACACGTCTGTTCTCTACGAATATTTAAGTTCTCCACGTAGTAGGAAAAAGGAACACTTAAATCTTCCCGTGTGAGCTCTGATCTTTATTATTTTATTACGCTAGTAAAATCTCCCTATGTAGATGAGAGTCTTCAAAATATTATGGCATTCCCAGGAGAAAGTTATGACTGAAATTTCATGAAAAAGGTACCGCCGCAACCAAAAACGCCTTTGTTTTAATGAATGTCACCCCATCTCGCTTATTATACCCGTGACACTGCCTCCCCTGTTTTGCGATAATAAACGAGTTGCTCTTCTTTGAATTTTCTCGATATCCCACGTCAATTAAATCTGTTACGGATCCCATACGACGCACTAACGTAACTGCCAAATCGAACTATATAATGTGATGCCTCTATGTGTCTCAGCCATCACTCTGCGTCCTCACGTGTCTCGTACAGTCTTTCGAGTTCAACTCTGCGGTGAACTGCACAGAATATTATCTACACTGCGGTGTCAACGTTAGACACCACGCTAGAGGTTGCGATAATCGATAGCGGTCCAGCACTTGCAACCTCTCTGGACTCGCTAGCGCTTGCAGCGCCGCCGTATGGCACAGACAGAGACTTTCAGATCGCACCGGCTGAGTCAGTTACAGGTCGTGAGCGAAGTCAGATTAGAATAGCCTTCAGCTCGCTTGGTTCGCAGCCTCTGGTTCGCGCATGTATTACGCACGTAATACCAAAATTGTGTTATTTTGCTTGTTGTGTAATCCAGTTAATGTTTGTTAGTGAGTCATTTGTATTCAAGAAAGATAGTTGTTATTAGTTATATTCCTGGAGTGCAGTAGCAGGACAAAGTTAAGTAAAAGTTATTTACTAAAGTATTCCAGTACCAATTATTATACAACGTTCCAGATTCCCACAACCACCCCACTCGTGCTAGCCTCTATTATCCCACTGCAAATCCCAGGGGTATCGATCGAAAAGCATCCTGCATTTGTACGAGGTCATGACATGCTGCCATCGACCTTCACATCATACACATATAATAAAACTGTAACTGACCGATGGCTGTACATAAGAGATATTTAACATAATATGAGGGTTCTTTATAATAGCAGTAGAAGCCAAAAAAGTTATATTTAGAATTTTTGTTTTGTTTGTTTGTCTGTCTGCCTGTCTGTCCATATGTTTGTACGCGCAGCACGCAAAAATTAGTGCTGGAATTTGATGCGGGTCCCACAGCTGTATTTTTGGAGGCCTAACTTAAAATCTGATACATGTTTCATCTTAATACGTCGTCTACAAGTCGAGTTATCATTACACACAGTAAGTCTTCTTTAACTGGATCAGCACGGGGAAATCGGACTCCATAGGAGATACAAGGAAACTGTCTTAGGATCCTTAAGACGCTTTTTTGTAAAAAAAAAAAAAAAATTATGCCATAATAAAATTATCTGTCAAGAACGAGTTGTCTATGATAATGAGTAAAATTGGCGATTTTTCTGTATTGGATCAATTCAGTTTCGTATATGGATCATTTTAGTATGTTTGAAGAAAAAAGCCGGCCGGGGTGGCCGAGTGGTTCTAGGCGCTACAGTCTGGAACCGCGAGACCGTTACGGTCGCAGGTTCGAATCCTGCCTCGGTCATGGATGTGTGTGCTGTCCTTAGGTTAGTTAGGTTTAAGTAGTTCTAAGTTCTAGGGGACTGATGACCTCGGAAGTTAAGTCCCATAGTGCTCAGAGCCATTTGAACAATTCTTTTTTTTGAAGAAAAAAAATCAAGACTGCAGAAGTTTTATAAAACTATATAAACGAGAATACAAATCATAGAATCCGTAAAAAGTAGTATTTTGGAACGTTTTATAATAATAAAAATCAATATTTATATTTATAATATAAAAGTGATTGTACAATATGCGTGCCACTAAAACTCAGAGAACGACTCCCTGTTCAATCAAGGGAGTTATATGGTGTGGTAGCCCTCTATCCCCCATCCTTGAAAAGGTTCCCATTTTCAACTGAAGGCCGTGCTTTTGAAGATATAAGGGCTAGGAAGTTTCGCCCTCTAGAAATTTGTAGAAGATTCCAAAACATTAGAGAGTATTGGAGAGCATTCACAACATTCCAGAATGCTTCGGAATGTTTCACAATGATCCGGAATGTTCGGGAATAGCCTGGAACATTCGGGAATATTCCAGAATATCTGGGAACATCCCATATAATAAAGGAACATTCCAGAACACTCTCGAATGTTGTGGATTGTTTTGGAACATTGTGGACCATTCGAAGTCTTTTTGGTATGTTCTGGAATTTGCCGCTAGTAGGGCTAAGCACTGGTAAAGACGCGTCGTGGGTTCGAACGTCAGTTTCTCATCAGCGACGAAAAAGTAGTGCAATGAGTGAATAAAGCAAACAGTGAAGTGCAAGTAATCAAAGTGGTACAGTAATTGAATATAAATAGAAAATAACGTGTGAAAAGTGTGTAAAGTGTAATTAGTGTATTTCTTAGTAAAACATTGATTTGATTTACTAATATATTTTCGACAATGCCCAAGCGTAAAGGAGAAAGAGATCTTGTCACTTCTGAAGCAAAACGGCGAAAACAAAAACAATAGCGAAAAAACGAAACAGACGAACAGCGCGAAGCATCTTTAAGTTCCCAACGAACGACATTGCACACTGTGAGAAGCAGAGGAATCGAAGAACAACAAATGAACGGATTGAAGAATCAAGAATTTCGATACAATCTTATAATAAGACTGTGAACTCAAGCCAGCCATGATAATATCACTCTACGAGAAGAGCGGACGAGGACAAGTAAACAGTACAACCTAACAAATGAAGCATTCCACTACGAACAGACGAAAGAATAGAACAAACACAATCATATCGTAATCGGAGAAATGGATAACATCTGCCAATTTTGTAACGCGAAAAAGTTCCATAGATGCAAGGATTCAGTTGCATGAATGGGAAAATTCGGTTACCACCACTGGAAGGACCTCCGCAGGACTTTTTGCATTACGTGACCGGGGAAACTCCATAATCAAAACAGATAAGAGAAAATGAACACTAACAAGTGTAGGAGATGGATTTGTGACACGTAGGTAGTGGGAACATTATAAAAAGTGATGCTGTGCTAAATGATTTCAAAAAACTAAGTGATATATCCTAGGACAAGTGACCTTGCGGTATATCGTTGAACTGTATGTGACGAAGTACATTAATAAGACCCGTTATTGGGACGAGCAGATTTCATCCCGGGATTTGATCAGACTTTTGAAATCACACTTGCCGATACACATAAAGGAAAAACTTATACACGTGCCCGAAAACGATATGGAACATTTTTTGTCTGTTCTGGACTCAATTGACCTGATTCAGGAGGATGTTAAGGCAGCCTCTGAACAGGCTAGAAGTAACGGAAACGGATATTTGTGTTATGTCTTCTTTTAATTTGTATTATCTAAAACATGCTCTAAATGTCTGCACAGATATGTAACGTTCCCTGGCAAACACACACATTAGCAAAATGAAATTTATTTGTACCATATACGCCACTCTGAGCAATTTGTATATAATGTAATTATTTAACAAAAAATATTATTGAATTTTGTGTAAAAGACATTTGTTATTATTGTAATATTTTTTGTAGTAATATTCTCTCTGTATTTAGGATGGTAATATTTCTATATTAAATATGTAATTGCGAAATGTGTCAATATCTGAGATATCAGAGATAAATTCAGCCAGAGGGAAATAATGTCGTGAAATTACAAAGAAATGTTAATAGTCAGCAATACTATAAAAGCACAATGCACTATGTATTCTTTGGTCTTCCTCGTTTAGAGCTGAAAGCGGTAGGAAGCTGTATCGATGTATTAGGTGAATGGGTAGACGTCATTTGTCTGTATCTAGATTTAGCCGCCATTGAAGGAGAAATTACGAATTAATGTGCTTTATCTAAATATATCAGAATTTATAAAAAGTGTGTATTATTAATGTAAATTAGCTTGCCCATGTCATCTATAATATTTCTTTAAAGAGTTTTCAGCATTTTTTTAGCGGTGTTGCTGGGCTGTGCTGCGACCGATAGATTTGCAGCGGCGGCACATTTAAAAAATTGTTCCGCTAAAGGAAAAATCAACCAAACCCGTAAATCGGGAACAGATAGATAAACATTAACAGTGAACTAAGAGAATGTTCTTCTTTTACAGCGATCCAGAGACTGACTGAGATTTAAAAAAAAAATAGTTACACATTTGTGCGTTCTTAGACGGATAGTTAACATTGAAATTTAACAATTTTGGTTCTTTCAAATAACTTTAATGTATAGCGAAGTAGGTTTGATCAGCGATAATTAAATGTCGGCTTGGTAATAATTAACCATTTTCTGCTAATAGTGATAATCTTGTGTTCAAAAGCTAACGCCGGGAAAGAATTCAGTAAAAATATTTAACAAAAAAATCCACTGCATTTAGAAAATGTGTGCCAAGGCCGAATGATGTGAAAAATTTAATTTTCAACCAAATATTCTTAATCAGTTAATATGAGTTCCCGTAATTTTTAAATGTACGTAATTCTTTGAAAATGAAAATTTTTATTACCACACGTAAATAAGAGAGAGGTTCTACGACAAAGTTCGCACGCAAAGAAAGTAAGGTAAAGAAAATTAACTTAAAAGCAAATAAAATTCTTTAACGAAATTTATACAGCAATTACAGCGATTTCGTTAAATTGGCGCCCAGCGTGGGGCACGAATATGCAGTGGCCACTAAATACCCATGAGATAACTAGGGAATTATTATAGTCGAACTTTGTTGGAGAACATTTAATAATTTTTCCATGTATTGTATGTATTGCGTAACCAATATTGTGTGGTAATACCTGTATATGATTTTTTGCATGAGAACACTATATACCCAGAGGCAAGCTGAAGAAGAGAACTCATTATTTCGAAAAATTAATTACCTACCACAATACCAGGGGGCAGCTGCACCCAAGATAGATCACCAAAAGGTAAAGCTACAGTGTAGTTGTCCTGTGGGTAGTAAAGTAGCCTCAGTGCAGTGTTCTCGGATCATTAGTGGTGTGCGTGTTGTTAGTGCTTTGTTTTAAAATAACAGGACATTTGAGTAGTTAGTCATTGTAGTATATAATAAGTGTGTTTTAACAAATGACCATTTCTTGTGTGATTATGTCAGTCAAACCCGAGTGTTAGGATATTTAGTTCAGATTTTATTTCTTTTGTTTACTATGGTTAGATTGCGTAGTCAGAAGGATATCAACATGGATAATGAACAACAGTCAATAAGTAGTGATACCGAGTTAGAAAGTGGGACACAAAGTAATGTTAATGACGTAGTTCAGGAAGTACAATGTGAGAATCTGGGGGCAGAAGGGCAAGAAATGTTGCCACTGCAACCCAGTGATTCAGTTGATAGCGGAAATACTGTGCCACCCGCAAGCACTGGACACGGACCAGAGAGTGGTGAGGTGTCAGAAGTGCAATCATTAAGAGTTATGTTCGAGCGCATGCTCAATTTCCAAAGTGAATTTGTACGTATGCAAGCAGAGCGTGACCAGAGATTGGTAGCTGAATTTGCATGTATGCAAGCAGAACGTGATAGAGAACGTGACACTAAACAAGCAGAGCGTGATAGAGAACTTGATGCTAAACAAGCAGAGCGTGATCGACGCATGCATGAGAGAGACTTGCAGTTAATGCAATCTTTAGAAGCTATGCAAAGGGAGATTGTTAGTATGAAGCAAAACTATGAAACCTTACCCAAAGCGGTGAAAGAACTAAGCGAAAGAGTAGATAGTATCCAAGTGGCCAATGCCAGTATCGTAGAGGAAATCAGTGTACTGACCAACAGGGTGGAACGATTAGAGATTGACACAAATCAAGTAATTGAGCACAAAGTGTCCGAACAAGTGCACAAAATAGAAAACGAAGTTATAAAAGAAATAGACGAGAAAGTGCACGCCGCGATTGAAGCCAAAGATGTGGGCTCAAATGCGGAAGTGCAGAACCTGAAAAAGCTGGTGCACACTGACATTCCGCTATGGCAGCGGAATGTCAACCGTCGTCTTGCCGAAATAGAAGGCAGCTTGCGGCATGACGACTCACAGCTGTATGTCACGCCAGCCAGGTCCAACAATGATAGGCATATAAATACAGCAGTAAAAAATTGCGACTGCGAGACAGAACAGGCAACCAATGTAAGCGAAACAAATAAATGTCATTCCAAAGTAGTGATTGAAGAAAGTCTGATTAGAAACCGACAGTTTCAGATCTTTACAACGGAGAAGAAATCTGTTCACCCTGTAGTGTTTATCAAGGGATTTAGAAACATTTTGCCTAGCGTTTGGAGTCATACACAGAAAATACAGTTCGTTATGTCTTACATACAAGGAGATGCTGCATTATGGGCAACCGAAGCAGCTGACAGTTGCGATACATATGAGCAATTTGAAAAGGCATTCTTGGCCAAATATTGGTCAACATGTATTCAGGAGAGATTACGGAAGGAGGTATATAATCCAGAGCCGTATTCTCCACGATTAGGCAATTTGCGAAAATATTTTGAGAAGTACATTAATAAGACCCGTTATTGGGATGAGCAGATTTCATCCCGGGATTTGATCAGACTTTTGAAATCACACTTGCCGATACACGTAAAGGAAAACTTATACACGTGCCCGAAAACGATATGGAACATTTTTTGTCTGTTCTGGACTCAATTGACCTGATTCAGGAGGATGTTAAGGCAGCCTCTGAACAGGCTAGAAGTAACGGAAACGGTTACAGAAATGGTCGAAATAACACGCCTCCACCAAGTAATGGAAACGGCGGAGGTAACAATAGGAGACAAGATTATGTACAAAACGGGAATAGAGGTAGAGACCGGAACGGCAATAGTCCGCCGGTGAATAATGACCGGAAAAGGAGGTCAGATGACCGATATGAAACAGGCCCACCAAGCAATAGTAGATGGAAAAATGCCAGGGGGCCGTGGAACACTAATACTTATAATGATGCAAACCGAACTTGGCCACAGAACCAGAGGCCCAGTCCGGACCGGCAAAACAGTGAAAGATATGACAATAACCGACCGCCACCACAAAATGCGCCAATTGCGCAACCGTGGCGGCCGACGCAACACAACTTACACATAGTGGAGGTCAGTGACACAGAGCAGCCACACCCATCCACCAGCAATAATCCAACAAACTAGATTCAGCCGAGATACGCTCTCCATCGTCGGCTGAGGTTTGGAGTGAGAGCAGCCCGACACAGAACAAAACATCGGGAATCTGTATCCTTAGGTATAATGACGGGGTACAGATGGGACATGAATTAATAACTGAACCATCCACGTGCATAAAGGAGCACAAAGACAAAGTACAAGCGATAATAGAGATCAAAATTAACAATATTGATGTGCAAGCAATCGTAGATACAGGTGCTACTGTCAGTGTCATGAGTATGGACTTATTCAGAGTACTGGGGAAAGAAAAGCGTATGCTGACTTTTCCCGTGAATAATTGTAAAGTCACTGGAGCCATAAGTGCACAGCGACAAATAATTAAACTCCAAGTGCGGGTAGAGATGTATTTAGGGGAAGAAGCCATAGCGTGCTCATTCCTGGTAGTAAAGGGTTTAAAGGTAGCCTGCATTTTGGGGGTAGATTTTTTGAGAGAAAGGGACGCAATAATCGACCTTTCTCGGGGAAAATTAAGTTTGATGAACGCTGGTAGGAGGATAGAATTATCCATGCTCAGATCTGAGGAGGTACCTGTGCCTAATTGTAATGCTATTAACATAAAATGTAGGAATCAGTGGATACTACATTTAGACAATCATTCTATAGGACAAAATCTCTATTATCCAGACGTACAAAGTGATCAATTAAAAGCAAATGTCGACGCACTTGTGAACAAAGTATCACAGTCCGAAAATTTGAATTCAATGCAACAGCAGGATTTGGTACAGTTATTATCTAATTATGCAGATGTATTTTCAGAACGACCAGGAATTGTTAAGGGATATCAGTACAATATCGAGGTGAAACCTCACAAAACCTACTGTCGAGCCTCATACTCCATTCCGTGGTCCAAGAAGGAAGTAGTAGCTAAAGAGATAAGAAAACTGATCGAGTGGGGAATAATAGAACCGTCTTTGTCCCCTTATAGTAGTCCTTTGGTGGCGGTAGCAAAAGCAGACGGACAGGTACGGTTAGTATTAGATGCGAGAGACATAAACGAAATTATTGTACCTGTCAGGACTCATCCGGAAAACTTAGATGAGCAAATTAAAAAATTCCATGGAGTGCAATATTTGACATCTATTGATATGAAAAGTTCATTCTGGCAAATCCTGCTCACACCCGAGTCGAGGAAATATACTGCATTTATGTTTGGGGGAAGGAGCTACCAATTTAGGGTACTACCTTTCGGCTTAAATGTAAGTGCCGGGGTTTTCATAACAGCCCTCGACGCGGTTTTAGGTCCGGATTTGCTGCAAAGGGTAACAGTGTATGTAGACGATCTGGTGATTGCTACTGCCACCTGGGAGGAGCACGTAGAACTACTGAGTAGAGTCTTAGAAAGGTTTAAGCAAGCGGGAGTAACAGCGAATCTTGAGAAATCCAAATTTGGACGTAATCAGATTAAATTTCTAGGTCACATAATAACACCACAAGGCATCAAACCTGACAGCAAAAAACTTGACGCAATTCGTGGGTTTCCTAGTCCGAGAACTAAGAGACAACTCAAAGCGTTTATAGGTCTTGCATCCTTTTTTAGACGGTTTGTTCCAAACCAATTAATGAATAACGAATCTTTATTGAGCCTGTTGCGTAAAAATGCGCACTGGGTGTGGACAGAAGAATGTCAACGCGCATTTGACGCTATCAAAAACGCCTTGGTGAATGCAAACATACTGCGACACCCAGACATGACAAAAGATTTTTGCATAGCGACAGATTCGTGTTCATACGGTCTGGGTGCTTGTCTATTTCAGTGGGACAGGAGCAACGACCCCACAACAATCAATGTAATCGGATTTGCCAGCCGCACACTAAACAGCTGCGAGAGAGCATATTCCGCTACCGAATTAGAGGCTTTTGCAGTGGTTTGGGCGGTAAAGAAATTCAATTATTACATCTATGGTAAAGAAGTCAAAGTATTCAGTGACCACCAGGCTCTGAGCTATTTAATGTCTTGCAAATTATACCATACCCGCTTGCTAAGATGGAGGTTAGCATTGCAGGAATATAAAATTAAGATTATGTACCTAAAAGGACAAGATAATGTTGTAGCTGACGCATTGTCGAGGCTTCCACTAGGGCAATCCTCAATGTCTAAGATTTTGGAACAACCGGAGGAATATCGAATACTCTTAGTACAAGATAAGGTACATAGGAGGGACTTTTTACATATGTGTAAGAATATGTCTATATTGCAGGAAACTGATCCGATTTGGCGAGATATCATTAGCAAAATTAAAGAAGGAACCAATCTTAAAAGTGTTCAGAATTTCAAAATAATAGATGATATTCTGTATTATAAAACGGGTGTGTCAAATGACCATGGAGTCGTGTGTATACCGCAACAGGCTATCCCAGCTGTAGTGTGGCACACGCATTTAGCATGGGGTCACGCTGGGATAGGCAAAACAATAAGGATTTTATCCAGATTCTGTTACTTTAAGGGAATAAGCCAGCAGACTCGCACCATTATCAGGACTTGTCCTCTGTGCCAAAAAGCTAAGTTTCAAAATAAGTCCACAAGGTTTGAACTGCATCCTATAGTGTCTCATCGGCCACTTCAGTTAGTATCTATAGACATAGCAGGACCCTACCCACGAGCCAGGGGTGGATTAAAGTATTTTTAGCGGTGTATGACCTTTTCTCTGCTCGTGGAATAGTTAAATGGTTAGGGAAAGAATATTTTACACAAGTGGGTAAGCCTGAAGCGATAATATCGGATAATGCTTCCTATTTTACAGGCCATACCTGGAAAAACTATTTACATGAACAAGATATAAAGCACATACTAATTTCCCGTTTTCACTCACAAGCAAGTTTAGTAGAGAGAACATTTGGAGAGTTAAATAAATTTTTCAGGTTATACATTGCATATAAGCACACAAGATGGCCAGATCTGATACCTAAGTTTGTGGAAATTCACAACGCAACCCCGCATGCTTCTACGGGGTATCCACCAAACGAGATTATAATGAATAATAATAGAGTTCTGAATGAGTGGCTGGCACCTTTGCCTAAGGTCCCAGTCATTCCTGAGCCTAAGGAAGAGAAGATAAGAAAAGTAGGGTGCAACCTTACCAGGTGCGCTCAGAAAAGGAAAGAAAAATATAATCGACATGTGACGAATAATCAAAAATTTAGTGTTGGGGACTTGGTACTCTTACGCAATCATCCTAAGTCCTCGGCATCCTTGAAACAGAATAGCAAGTGGCAATTGGTGTACAATGGACCTTTTAGAGTAGTAAGTGTGCCACATGAGTGTAGCTATCTCTTGGCAGATCCCCACTCAGGGAGAGTACGGGGCCTGTATCCGCGTAAGGATGTAAAAATATTCATACAGTAAAAGACTAATAGTCCTATGAGGACACCATTCTTTTGTAAATAATGAACATTAATGATGTGTGATCTGTAGACATAATGTACTAGTGTAGAAGTATTTAGTTATAAGAATATGATTGACTTTCTCATGTGTGTATGAATATTTGTGTTATGTCTTCTTTTAATTTGTGTTATCTAAAACATGCTCTAAATGCCTGCACAGATAATCTGATTAGTGCAATTATTTGCAGTGTTAAGCTGTGACAGAGTTCAGTCAAGAGGAACATTTTAGTAATGATTAGTTAGTGTACTGCATAATTTTCTATATGTGTGTCAAAATTGAAATATTTCTTGGCACAATCTTTTCTATTATATATGTATGTATGTATATATGTGTAGCTGTCAGATTGACAGATTCGAACCCAGAATAATATCAATAATATGAGGCCCTGAGAATTTTATATCTAACCAATGTTATCAGAGAGAATAATGCACCCAGTAGTGACCCGAGGGCACCATGGGAGGCAAACTTATTGCAAATTTAAGTAGCGCAAAGTTACGCACAAAGAAGCTTCAATTGAAGCATGTGCAGATTCAATCAGTAAAAAAAAAAATGGAACTAGCCAGATACAGTCCAAGTCAATTTTAACCTACAGAGGCTACACTGTAGTTACGTAGGACCTTGATAGTAAAGTGTGACATGATTTCAAAGGAGTTATTGAACAATATGCCTGAATCCGGCTGGAATGCACAAATAAAATCTACTCGAACACGAATATAGATGATTTTTGGGCAAACTAATACGAAATTTTAATATTTGTTACCATGTACGCAAATATCACACACCTTGGTAAAGAGTTACGAATGTGCTGTTACAAAAATTGCACAGCGGACATTGTAAATAAAAATAAAGGAACTTAAACAAAAGTGCAGTATTGTGTGGCAGAGACAGACAGTGACTGTTAAACCTGCAGCAATACGTCACGAAGTTGTTGTGTATAAGTAATAAAAAACTGTATTATCGCCGTGTGTGCAAGTGGACAAGGAACTAGCACGACACGAACAGTGAGCCGATAACGGACGGTGGACCAAGTTAGTATCAAACTTTAATTCTTTGTGTGTCAAGGGACGCCAGAAAAGCGCATTGACTACAGAGATACATTTTGTCCTAAGGTGAAACTTGCGTGTGACTAATGACAAGTCATGACATGGTGAAAAATATTGTGTGCCCATAAAACGTGTTTCTGTGACAACGAAACATTGTGCAAACCAGACTAGTGAAGGCCTACTGAATAATAACTGCCAATAACTGTGTGCGTTTTTCCCACAGCAGGAAAAATGCCCATAAGGATAGTACACTGTTTGTGAACTTGTTGCATGTTTGCTGGAGCACTGCAAGAAGACGTCACACGGGCGAGCTGATATCCAACGCGCATCCGTCTACATCAGCCATGCAGCGGCCGCAGCAGCCCGTAGCAGACCAGACAGCCACGCCCCTCCGCGCCGTAGCTGTCAACACCGGGGGCGGTGACCTACACGGAGCCGACGCGCCGCGCCGAGCGCCGCTCAACAATCATTCCGCACCGCTCACCGACTACAGCATTGTTGTCATTTTCCAAAATATTTACACAAACTGCATAACATATCAATGACTCCATTTTTGATAAACATTGAACATTTATTATGTATACCTGTGAACTGATAAGAGAAAATGAACACTAACAAGTGTAGGAGATGGATTTGTGACACGTAGATAGTGGGAACATTATAAAAAGTGATGCTGTGCTAAATGATTTCAAAAAACTAAGTGATATGTCCTAGGACAAGTGACCTTGCGGTATATCGTTGAACTGTATGCGACAGTGATATTATGTAACCGTTGGTGACAAACTGCTAAATTAATTCAAATGAATGACTGTTAAAGAAACAATATTAATCATGAACCAACTGGGATGGCTGGGCTCCGGCACAGTTTTGCCCAGGTTTCCTGTCTGCCTTCGTCCAAATGGGGGAGCCATGAACATGTTTAACCCTGGGACTGATTAAAAGAGCCATTCCATAAAAACACAGAATTGTAAAGAACATTACTGGCACCATTATGTCAAAGTATAGAAACTCTTTGCCAAATGCTGCCAGGGGGCAATGTAACGTTCCATGGCAAACACACACATTAACAAAATGAAATTTATTTGTACCATATACGCCACTCTGAGCAATTTGTATATAATGTAATTATTTAACAAAAAATATTATTGAATTTTGTGTAAAAGACATTTGTTATTATTGTAATATTTTTTTGTAGTAATATTCTCTCTGTATTTAGGATGGTAATATTTCTATATTAAATATGTAATTGCGAAATGTGTCAATATCTGAGATATCAGAGATAAATTCAGCCAGAGGGAAATAATGTCGTGAAATTACAAAGAAATGTTAATAGTCAGCAATACTATAAAAGCACAATGCACTATGTATTCTTTGGTCTTCCTCGTTTAGAGCTGAAAGCGGTAGGAAGCTGTATCGATGTATTTGGTGAATGGGTAGACGTCATTTGTCTGTATCTAGATTTAGCCGCCATTGAAGGAGAAATTACGAATTAATGTGCTTTATCTAAATATATCAGAATTTATAAAAAGTGTGAATTATTAATGTAAATTAGCTTGCCCATGTCATCTATAATATTTCTTTAAAGAGTTTTCAGCATTTTTTTAGCGGTGTTGCTGGGCTGTGCTGCGACCGATAGATTTGCAGCGGCGGCACATTTAAAAAATTGTTCCGCTAAAGGAAAAATCAACCAAACCCGTAAATCGGGAACAGATAGATAAACATTAACAGTGAACTAAGAGAATGTTCTTCTTTTACAGCGATCCAGAGACTGACTGAGATTTAAAAAAAAAATAGTTACACATTTGTGCGTTCTTAGACGGATAGTTAACATTGAAATTTAACAATTTTGGTTCTTTCAAATAACTTTAATGTATAGCGAAGTAGGTTTGATCAGCGATAATTAAATGTCGGCTTGGTAATAATTAACCATTTTCTGCTAATAGTGATAATCTTGTGTTCAAAAGCTAACGCCGGGAAAGAATTCAGTAAAAATATTTAACAAAAAAATCCACTGCATTTAGAAAATGTGTGCCAAGGCCGAATGATGTGAAAAATTTAATTTTCAACCAAATATTCTTAATCAGTTAATATGAGTTCCCGTAATTTTTAAATGTACGTAATTCTTTGAAAATGAAAATTTTTATTACCACACGTAAATAAGAGAGAGGTTCTACGACAAAGTTCGCACGCAAAGAAAGTAAGGTAAAGAAAATTAACTTAAAAGCAAATAAAATTCTTTAACGAAATTTACACAGCAATTACAGCGATTTCGTTAAAACTACGAACAGACGAAAGAATAGAACAAACACAATCATATCGTAATCGGAGAAATGGATAACATCTGCCAATTTTGTAACGCGAAAAAGTTCCATAGATGCAAGGATTCAGTTGCATGAATGGGAAAATTCGGTTACCACCACTGGAAGGACCTCCGCAGGACTTTTTGCATTACGTGACCGGGGAAACTCCATAATCAAAACAGTTTCTTCAAAATATAAAAGCGTACAACGCCTGCTTCCAAATGA
The DNA here is from genome assembly GCF_021461385.2 of Schistocerca piceifrons. Lineage (NCBI taxonomy): Eukaryota > Metazoa > Arthropoda > Insecta > Orthoptera > Acrididae > Schistocerca > Schistocerca piceifrons. Next base: position 216,752,591 of record NC_060142.1, on the reverse strand, counting down.
CTTCTTTTGGTGTCACTTCGTTCAAAACTAAAACAGATGAAATCGACTATGGTTTCTTTATGCAAGGGAAAATCTATCACCACGTGCGAACATTACTACCACTACACAACGAAGACCATAAATTTCTGTAAGTATATTTCATCGGAAATGAAGAAGAAGAAACTGATGAACGATTGACAAATATCAGTGACTGAGACGAGTAGTGTTCCAAAACGTACAGAGGGTGTTACACAATCAACTGATTCACATATTCAACACAGCACTAGACCGAATGATTTCTGATGACTATAAACGTATAATACCAGTCGACGAAAGACCGCCTGTAGGACACGAACATCGATTTAATGCAAACAACCCCTTAGCGAAGCCGGGTCCCCAGCTAGAAATACACTACTGGCCATTACAATTGTTACACCACGAAGATGACGTGCTACAGACGCGAAATTTAACCGACAGGAAGAAGATGTTGTGATATGGAAATGATTGGCTTTTTAGAGGATTCACACAAGATTGGCGCCGGCGGCGACACCTACAACGTGCTGACATGAGGAAAGTTTCCAACCGATTTCTCATACACAAACAGCAGTTGACCGGCGTTGCCTGGTGAAACGTTGTTGTGATGCCTCGTGTAAGGAGGAGAAATGCGTACCATCACGTTTCCGACTTTGATAAAGGTCGGATGAATATGGAATCGGTGGGTTCAGGAGGGTAATAAGGAACGCCGTGCTGGATCCCGACGGCCTCGTATCACTAGCAGTCGAGATGACAGGCATCTTATCCGCATGGCTGTAACGGATCGTGCAGCCACGTCTCGATCCCTGAGTCAACAGATGGGGACGTTTACAAGACAACAACCATCTACACGAACAGTTCGACGACGTTCGCAGCAGCATGGACTATCAGCTCGGAGACCATGGCTACGGTTACCCTCGACGCTGCATCACAGACAGGACGCCTGTGATGGTGTACTCATCGACGAACCTGGGTGCACGAATGGCTAAACGTCATTTTTTCGGATGAATCCAAGTTCTGTTTACAGCATCATGATGGTCGCATCCGTGTTTGGCGACATCGTGGTGAATGCACATTGGAAGCGTGTATTCGTCATCTCCATACTGGCGTATCACCCGGCGTGATGGTATGGGGTGCCATTGGTTACACGTCTTGGTCACCTCTTGTTCGCACTGACGGCACTTTGAACAGTGGACGTTACATTTCAGGCGTGTTACGACCCGTGGCTCTACCCTTCATTCGATCCCTGCGAAACCCTACAATTCAGCAGGATAATGCACGACCGCGTGTTGCAGGTCCTGTACGGGCCTTTCTGGATACAGAAAACGTTCGACTGCTGCCCTGGCCAACACATTCTCCAGATCTCTCACCAATTGAAAACGTCTGGTCAATGGTGGCCGAGCAACTGTCTCGTCACAATACGCCAGTCACTACTCTTAATGAACTGTGGTATCGTGTTGTAGCTGCATGGGCAGCTGTACCTGTACACGCCATCCAAGCTGTGTTTAACTCAATGCCCAGGCGGATTAAGGCCGTTATTACGGCCAGAGGTGGTTGTTCTGGGTACTGATTTCTCAGGATCTATGCACCCAAGTTGCGTGAAAATGTAATCACATGTCAGTTCTAGTATAATATATTTGTCCAATGAATACCCGTTTATCATCTTCATTTCTTCTTGGTGTAGCAATTTTAATGGCCGGTAGCGTAGTAATAATCTTAACAGTTATCCCTTTATCCAAAGACATTTTTGAATTCGTTCTTGAATCGGCTTAACTATTATCGTTGATATGTTTGTCGAGTTGACGCTACTATTATCGTTGATAAGTTTATCGAGTTGACACAAAAAATCTACTATCGTTGATGAATTTGTCGAGTTGACACTAAAAACCACTTTCTTACATTTCTTCGTGTCTTATCGATATAAGCGAAATGATACAATTGTTGTGATTTCATATTAGTGTCATCAGTCTTTTAACTTCTTTCATTTTTGAATTCATTCTTCAGTTGGTGTGACTTATCGCTGATAAGTTGGTCGAGTAGTAATAATGCCTTCCCGAAACCGTTCTAACTTTTCTTCTGTTTCTGCCCAAGCTAAACGAGCACGACTGAGAAGATTAACAGAAAGTGAAAAGGAGCGTAAAGAGCGTTCAGAATCGCAGTGTTCTAGAAATGCGTCGCTCTGAATGTGGGTATTTCAATTATGGTGCTTCAGAGCTTTACCCCTCCGAAACTGTAATGCAACTCGCCTTAAAGTGGTGTAGCTTCGTAATAATATTGTAGAATCTGAAATCCTCACGGGTGCGGAGCTGGTGAAACAGTTTTCATACCACGCATACCTCTCGTTCACGACAGTATCTCTTTCCAATTCAAACGTATGCAGTTTTCTGTGAGCATATGTTCGCCATACTCATCAACAAGTCGCAAGGACAGACGCTTCGAGTCGCTCGTGTCGACCTAAGAACGAACTGTTTCTCACATGGACAACTCTACGTAGCTTGCTCACGAGTTATCATCTCAGATAATTTGTTTATAATGGTTCCTATGGGCAAAACGTCATATGCTGTATGTAAAGAAATTCTTTAATTTTCGTAATTTCTTTAAATATCACAATTGGCTGTTCCCCTATTCAGGTCTATTGGCATTTCATACTTCAAATATCTGAATCTGTGCTTACAAACACATCAGTTCTTTACCATTGCGTCCTATTGACAGCGTCACATTCAGTTTTTTATATCTCCTTTTCTCACCGACAATAAGCGTCAGGATTTTTCAAAATTCATGATCCATGAGATCCATGCGGACGAAGTCGCGGGCAAACGTTTGTTATAATATTAATAATTATTATTATTACTACATCTACATCCATACTCCGCAAGCCACCTGACGGTGTGTGGCGGAGGGTACCTTGAGTACCTTATCGGTTCTCCCTTCTATTCCAGTCTCGTATTGTTCGTGGAAAGAAGGATTGTCGGTATGCCTCTGTGTGGGCTCTAATCTCTCTGATTTTATCCTCATGGTCTCTTCGCGAGATATTCGTAGGAGGGGGCAATATACTGCTTGACTCCTCGGTGAAGGTATGTTCTCGAAACTTCAACAAAAGCCCGTACCGAGCTACTGAGCGTCTCTCCTGCAGAGCCTTCCACTGGAGTTTATCTATCATCTCCGTAACGCTTTCGCGATTACTAAATGATCCTAAAACGAAGCGCACTGCTCTCCGTTGGATCTTCTCTATCTCTTCTATCAACCCTATCTGGTACGAATCCCACACTGCTGAGCAGTATTCAAGCAGTGGGCGAACAAGCGTACTGAAACCTACTTTCTTTGTTTTCGGATTGCATTTCCTTAGGATTCTTCCAATGAATCTCAGTCTGGCATCTGCTTTACCGACGATCAACTTTATATGATAATTCCATTTTAAATCACTCCTAATGCGTACTCCCAGATAATTTGTGGAATTAACTGCTTCCAGTTGCTGACCTGCTATATTGTAGCTAAATGATAAGGGATCTTTCTTCCTGTGTATTCGCAGCACATTACACTTGTCTACATTGAGATTCAATTGCCATTCCACGCACCATGCGTCAATTCGCCGCAGATCCTCCTGCATTTCAGTACAATTTTCCATTGTTACAACCTCTCGATATACCACAGCATCATCCGCAAAAAGCCTCAGTGAACTTCCGATGTCATCCACAAGGTCATTTATGTATATCGTGAATAGCAACGGTCCTACGACACTCCCCTGCGGCACACCTGAAATCACTCTTACTTCGGAAGACTTCTCTCCATTGAGAATGACATACTGCGTTCTGTTATGCAGGAACTCTTCAATCCAATCACACAATTGGTCTGATAGTCCGTATGCTCTTACTTTGTTCATTAAACGACTGTGGGTAACTGTATCGAACGCCTTGCGGAAGTCAAGAAACACGGCATATACCTGGGAACCCGTGTCTATGGCCCTCTGAGTCTCGTGGACGAATAGCGTGAGCTGGGTTTCACACGATAGTCTTTTTCGAAACCCATGCTGATTCCTACAGAGTAGATTTCTGATCTCCAGAAAAGTCATTATACTCGAACATAATACGTGTTCCAAAATTCTACAACTGATCGACGTTAGAGATATAGGTCTATAGTTCTGCACATCTGTTCGACGTCCCTTCTTGAAAACGGGGTTGACCTGTGCCCTTTTCCAATCCTTTGGAACGCTACGTTCTTCTAGAGACCTACGGTACACCGCTGCAAGAAGGGCGGGCAAGTTCCTTCGCGTACTCTGTGTAAAATCGAACTGGTATCCCACCAGATCCAGCGGCCTTTCCTCTTTTGAGCGATTTTAATTGTTTTTCTATCCCTCTGTCGTCTATTTCGATATCTATCATTTTGTCATCTGTGTGACAATCTGCTGTGCGACAATCTGCTGTCATTATATAATAATTGTATTTATTAATAAATAAATAGAATGAAAGAGGTACGTAATTAGCTTTAGTAGCTTTGCTTCTATCTTTAGAAACATTAAATTCTAGAGAAACCAAACCCATAGTTGGATCCAATAGACGGCAGTTAATTAATGCAGTTCGCTTAATTCACTTGCAGCATAATTTGCTCAGTGGAGAGAAAGGAGGGGGATGGGCAAAATCGCGGTAGAGCGTCTTCGTGCTCTGGAGGCAGCGACTAAAGGGGAGAGGGGGCAGAACTGAGGGGAATGACGAGTCGACAAGTTGCGGCGGGAGCCGTGCAAATGCGGAGAGGCGCCTTCACCCCTTCAATGTTCCGCGCCCCCACCCCCACCCTCCCCCACCGCCATCGCGGTTTGGCATTACCGCAAAATAAACTGAGTCGGTAAGCGTGTGCACACGCGCGCACACACAGCTGGTGGCGCAGACATAACTGTTGACATGACCCGCGCTGCTCGCAGCTATCATTTCAGGTAACTGCAGCGGCGGCGGCGGCAGGCGCGTGGGCTGGTTGATTATACATGCAGGCAACCCGACGGCGGCAAGCAATACATGCTGAGTAGGTTTGTTTAGAGCATGGCAAACAAACAGGGCGTCCCGCCTGTATGTAATGAAAGCGGCCCTCGGCTACGTGCGAGCAAGGCGGAGGCGTCGCGGCGCCCGCCTCCAAATACGCGACGCCGAACGCCGGCAGCGCGGCTCGGCCACACCCCGCGCGTGTCGGCGCCGTTCCCACACGTCGCTCCTGCTGCTACTCCTACTCCTGGGTGCTTTGTGCGCGCCGCAGACGTCCGCCGCTAATGTTCAGCCCGCGGGCGTCGCGCCATCTCGTCTCACGCTCGACGGCCCCTCTTATTACCACCTCCTGCAAGGCAGCCGCCTCGGAAACTGAAACGTGTCAGGCGGCAGACGTCTTACTGTAGTGACGACTCGAGGAACATCAGAAGTTTCATGGAATCAATGTCTTTACACACAGTTGGTCTGAATCATACTCAACAAACAGGATGCATACTTAGCAAAAGGCCATGCTAAATAATTCAGGCAGTGCCGGAAATGTGGAAAATTTTAGTGACTGGGAAGAAATCACAAAGGGAGTCCCACAGGGTTCAATTTTCGGTCCGCTACTACTCCTCATAGACTAACGGAAAAAAAATCGCAACACCAAAGAATAATTAATGTAGAGTAACAAAATGTCGGGAATACTTTTATCTAGGTAACATGTCTAAGTGATTAACATTGCAAGATCACAGTTTAATGTAAGCGTGAGATAAGCCATTGCAGGTGTGCAAATGCCTCTGAGCACTATGGGACTTAACCTCTGAGGTCATCAGTCCCCTAGAACTTAGAACTACTTAAACGTAACTAACCTAAGGACATCACACACATCCATGCCCGAGGCAGGATTCGAACCTGCGACCGTAGCGGTCGCGCGGTTCTAGACTGTAGCGCCTAGAACCGCTCGGCCATTCCGGCCGGCAGCAGGTGTGCAATTCTGGTATGTTCATAACTTGTGTAACCAACGAAATGTTGAATGCAAGCATTCAAACGTGCTTTCATTGTGTCGTGCAGGTGCCGGATGTCAGTTTGTGGGATGGAAAAAAAAGGGTGTGAAATCCTATGGGACTTAACTGTTAAGGTTATCAGTCCCTAATCTTACACACTACTTAACCTAAACTATCATAAGGACAAACACACCCACCTATACCCGAGGGAGGACTCGAACCTCCGCCGGGACCAGCCGCAGAGTCCATGACTGCAGCGCCGCAGACCGTTCACCTAATCTCGCGCGGCTGTGGGATGGAGTTCCACTCCTGTTGCACTTGGTCGGTCAGTACAGGGGCGGTTAATACTGTTTGTGGATGACACTGGAGTTTTCGTCCGATGATGTTCCGTATGTGCTCTATTGGAGACAGATCATGTGATCGAGCAGGCCAAGGCAACATGTCGACTCTCTGTACAGTATGTTGGGCTACAACAGCGGTACGTGGGCGGGCGTCATTCTACAGGGAAAAAATCCTGGAATTGCAGCACAACAGGTCGAATACCAGATTGACATACAGATTTGCAGTCAGGGTGTGTGGTATAACCACGAGAATGTTCCTGCTGTCATACGAAATCGCACCCCAGACCATAACTCCACGTATAGGTCCAGTGTGTCTAGCATGCAGACAAGTCGGTTGCAGGCCCTCAACTGGTCTCCAGCCAACCAACAGACGGCCATCACTGGCTCTGAAGAAGAACCAGATTTTATTAGAAAACGCAACAGACCTTCAAGCTGTCCTCCAGTGAGCTCTCGCTTGACACCACTGAAGTCGCAAATGGCGGTGGGATCAGTGGAATGCACGCTTAAGGCGTCTTGCTTGGAGCTGTCCTTGAAGTAACCAATTTGTGACAGTTCGTTTGTCACTGTGGTGCCAAATGCTTCTGCAGCTGCTGTACGATACGGCAGAGCCATACGCCCATTACGATGATCTTCCCAGAGCCTCGTCTTCTTTCGACTGTACGTTCTCGTAACCACCACTGCCAGCAATCATGTACAGTGGCTACATTCCTGCCATTTCTTTCTACAATGTCGCAGAAGGAACATCCAGCTTTTCGTAGTCCCATTACACGATCTCGTTCAAAGTCAGTGAGGTGATGATAGTGGAGTATTTGCCACCTTGAAGGCATTCTTGACTAACATGAACTCACATCGTCCAGTTTCGATGGTAAATAACGCTCACGACCGTTACAGCGTGTATTTAAGGCAAACCCGGCGCTACTAGTGCTACTCTTATGCGACTGGCGCGGAGTTTGAATAGACATCACCTTTCAGATGTAGAAACACGCCTGTCAACTATTGTTTATGTCGCACAATTCCTTCTTGGTGTTTCTTCCGTCAGTGTATATGTGAATGACCTTCCACTTAACTTTCAATAAGCGAAACTGGTACTTTTTCAGACGATACTACTGTTATAATAAACCCCATTAGAGAGAAGCAACAGAAGAGATGGTAAACGATATTTTCCCTAAATTTTGAAGAGAAGCACTTCATTCAGCTCTGTACAACAAATAGAGTCATACGAACAATTAATGCAGCATATGGAGTCAGTAAAGAGGTGTATGTATTGCTGAAATCTTGAACTGGAAGAAGCATATTACTGGGCTTCTCAAACAATTAAGTTCAGCTCCTTTTACTCTTAGTGTAATTGCTATCTTGGAAATAAATGTATCAGCCTGCTGACATATTTTGCGAATTTCCACTCAATAATGTCTTACGGAATAATTTTCTGTACCAACTTGTCACTTAGAAAGAAAGTACTGATTGCTCGAAAGTGAACAACAAGAATAACACGAGGTGTTCAAGCACAGATGTAAAGTAAGTACCTCTTCAAGGAGCTAGGCATTTTAACTAAGCCGTTACAATACATATATTCGCTTACGAAATTCGTCATAAATAATTCATCACAGTTTTAGGAGAACAGTGATGTTCACACCTACAACACTGGAGGGAAAAATGACCATTATTACCCATTCTTAAAGCTGTCAGTGGCTCGGAAAGGAGTTCAATATGCAGCAACAAAAAATTTTAAACATTTGCCCAACAACATAAAATGTCTGACAGGTAGTGAAACAAATTTTAAATCTAATTTAAAATCATTTCTCCTGGACAGTTCCTTCTATTCTATTGACAAATTTTTATTTAAGAACCGGTAGCCAGCAAAAAAAAAGTGTAGTAGTTGCGTAAGTAGGACTAAAAATTGTGTGTTCATTCATGATAACACCAATCTTGTATACACATCTGTAGACAGACTCGTCCCACACAACTTCGATAAAAAAATCGTTCAAACCATCTATGGAACATGTAAGTAACTAACTGACTACGACTCAGTCAAGCATGCCGAACTAAAAGTTAATCTCTCCGCGGGGGACATCACGATAATATCACGTAACACCATGGATGAAGGAAAAAGGCAGAATGCGTATTTCTTTATTTCTGAAAAAAAGTGTTGTACTGTGTCCCTCTGCAGACTGTTCGAAGATACGAGCATGCCGATTAGGTTCTCATACACGTGAGTGGCGCGAAGACTTCTAAAGCAGTAGAACCCAGTACGTTGTCACTGACGGCGAGTGTTCGGAGTACTGCCTGAGCATCAGGAATCCCCACAAGATCGGATTTACGGAAGATACCGAACACCCATCGTATAGGAGTGGTCTTTGTAATAAAAAAAACTGATCGAAGGGTTCAACAACGAACTTAAACGGATGTCATGTGACTTCCGCTACGACTGTGTACAACGAACAATAACGAACAAAATGCAAAAAACAGGAGGTAGCGTCTTTGGTTAGTACTGAAAATGTCCTCGGTCCCTGGTACAGAACCCGCCAGTGCTTAAATTCTGATTAATGATCAGCATTGGTTTCCCAAACCTTCCGACATAAGAAGTCACCCTCATTCTGCCAACGGCCTTGTCAAAGAGGGCGGAGGAGCGGACAGACGTTCACGGCACTTTCTTGTCCTTGGGGTGGATATTGCCCCTAAAGGCGGAAGAATCAACAATGAGGATTCAGAAGGCAATGGAAACCACTGCATTAAAGACACGTAATGTGTATTCAGACACATAATGTGTATCCACAGGACATATGGCCTGTAATTGGAAAAGTGTCGTGATGACCTCTCAAGTGGCAAAAGATTCCGAAAATGTCGTCCATACGGGTCTCTGGAGAGGACTGCCAAAGGGGAGGTGACCATGAAAAAATGGTTGAGTAAGCAACGAAAGGACAACGTTCCACGAGTCGAGGCGTGGAATGTCAGAAGCTTGAACGTTATAGGGAAGCTAGAAAATCTGAAAAGGGAAAGGCTTAATCTAGATATAGTAGGGGTCAGTGAAGTGAAATGGAAAGAAGGCAAGTTTTTTTCTGGTCAAGTAATATCAATAGCAATAGAATGGGAGTAGGAGTAGTTATGAATAGGAAGGTAGGGCATAGGGTGTATTTCTGTGAGCAGTTCGTGGATAGGGTTGTTCTTATCAGAATCGACAGCAAACCAACACGGACAACAATAGTTCAGGTAAACATGTCGACGTCGCAAGCTGAAGATCAAGAGATAGAGAAAGTATATGAGGATATTGAAAGGGTAATGTAGTACGTAAACACAGATGAAAATGTAATAGTCATGGGGGGCTGGAATGCAGCTGTAGGGGAAGGAGTAGCAGAAAAGGTTACAGGAGCATATGGGATTGGGACAAGGAATGAGAGAGGAGAAAGACTAATTGAGTTCTGTAATAAATTTCAGCTAGTAATAGCGAATATTCTGTTCAAGAATCACAAGAGGAGGGGGTATACTTGGAAAAGGCCGGGTGACTCGGAAAGATTTCAGTTAGACTACACGACGGTCAAACGGAGATTTCGAAATCAGATCCTGGACTGTAAGGCGTACCCAGGAGCAGATATAGACTCAGATCACAATGTAATAATGATGAAGAGTGTTACAGGATGTAGGTTCACTCTGCAAAGACTTCACAAAGGAAGATACCATGCTAATAGTGGGTGGGAAGGGCAACAGATTATACAGGAACCCTAATTATTCAATTGAGTGTGACCCAGTAGACTGCTTCAGCAAAGAGACATATTGGTGTTAGGCTCGTGTCTTTTCTGAGGCGCCATGAGCAGCCTCATTTAAACTATTCTGTTAGGAGAGTTAATTTACAAGTGTAACAGCTGCCTGTATCGGGTATGGGATCTCATATTGGTGTGGTTGCTGTTGACTCCATCAGCAGTTGGAACTATCCTAACCATGGCCTTCACTCAACAGGAAAGGGAAGGGAAAACGGTCTGGGCTAATAGCAAATAATTTAATGGCAGGGGGGGGGGGGCACTATATGAAGCAGTAAAGTATCAGTGGTTACAAGTGACAGAACAGCCGTTTTTTAAGGTAGGGAGGGCAGAAACAAAAGATGTTCAGAGATAGGTTGAAAATAACATCCACATTGATAAAACAGGCAGCCAGAAAGCAAATTTTAATGCACACAATTCATGCAGACAGCCTCTGATTGAAACTAGAGATACTGAAAAATTGACATGAAAATTTTGTTCATCCAGTTGTAAAAATCAGTTATCCTTACTGCATCAGAATACCCGACGACTAAGGGGTAAGCTTAATGAGTTGGTTATTTGTGTTGAAGAATGAGAGTTGAGCAATCCAGCTGATATAATCTGCCTCTCTGAACATCATGTGACCAGTGGTATAGATATGTTAAATGTAACAGGATTCAGGTTAGCTTCTTACTTCTGTAGAGCAAATATGAATAAAGGAGGAGGTACCACATCTGTCAGAAACTGTTTTGATTTCAGCAATATTGATATTAATAATTTTTGCTCAGTGCAGCACTTAGAAGCTTGTACAACAGAAGTAGCATTTCATAATAAGTCCTCTATAATTGTAAGTATACACAGATCACTTTCAGGAAAATTTTAACCTCCTCATAAAAAATCTGGAATCTCCATTGTCCCATCTCACAGTAAAAAACAAGGAATTAGTGGTTTGGTGATTTTAATGTGGATTTATTGAAAAGCTCTCTCAGTGAACGATTATTGCAATCACTAAGAATATCGTTCAGTTTAATTCCTACTGTGAAGTTTGCAACTAGGATATGAGTGCTATTGATAATATCTTTGTTGACAAATCTAGGGAAAAAGGTCATATCACAAAACCAATAGTAAATGAGCTATCTGATCATGACATGCAGCATCTTGTGTTAAATATTGAAACTTGTCAGGACGAAAAATTCTATTGAATCTGAGGATAGGAGGGTAATAAATCAGTTAAAAATTGAGAAATCCAGGAATCTGCTCAAACACATGAACTGGATAGATGTTTACAATACTTCTGACTCGAATGGAAAATACAAAGCATTCAGTAATAAAGTTACATCCACTTTTGAAAATTGTTTTCCCCTAAAGGTAACTCAAATCACACAGAACTCAAAAAATAAACCAGGGATTACACAAGGAATAAAAATATCATGTGGGACAAAAAGGAGACTGTATCGACTATCAAGGGACAGTTCTGATATTAACACTGTGAAACGTTGCAAAGAATACTGCAAAATATTGAAGCAAGTAATTCAGAAATCGAAGCAGCTTTATTATGAGAAAAAGATAATTACCTCAGGCAACAAAATAAAAACTGTATGGGATATAGTGAAGGCAGAGACAGGAGGGGCTAAAAAGGAAGAGGAGCTGATAGCTCTAGAAATAAATGACCCTTTGATAATAAGTGCATGTAGTGCTGCAAACTTCTCAAACAAGTACTTCATTTCTGTTACTGACAGCTTGGGGTTATCAGGTTTGGTGAACAGTGCAATGGAGTATCTGAGTCCAATCTTGAAAAATGACTTCAGTAAAATGGAAATGACACTCACTTCTACCAAAGAAGTAGCATCTTTCATAAAATCCTTAAAATCTAAGTATTCTAGTGGATATGATAACATATCAACTAAGTTAATCAAAGAGTGCTCATACGAGCTGAGTTCTATCTTAAGTTATTTGTGTAATCAATCTCTAATCAGCCAAACACTTCCAGACTGGCTAAAATATGCCGATATTAAGCCTGTTTACAAGAAGGGGGCTAAGGAGACACCATCAAACTAACGACCAATTTCTCTTTTGCTAGCTGTCTCAAAAAGATTTGATAAGGTTGTGTTGAAGCGTCTCCTTAAGAATCTGTCTGCAAATAATATGTTGTCCATTCACAGTTTGGGTTACTTAAGGGTTCTGATATAGAGAAAGCAAAATACACTTACAGTGAGAATGTACTTGATTCAGTACATAATAAATTATAAATTAGAGGCTACTGGCATTTTATGTGACCTGTCAAAAGCCTTTGACTGTGTAAACCACAGCATTTCTTAAGCAAATTAGAATACTATGGTGTCACCGGCAGTGCTGTGAAATGGCTTTAGTCTTATCTAACTAACAGGGAACATAGGTTGTTGTTGCGAAATACCTGTGCAGGAAGCAGTCAGTCTTTATCTGATTGGGAATTAATTACATTTGGTGTTCCTGAAAATTCCATACTGAGTTCGTTGCTTTCTCGTGTGTACATTAATGATCTCTCGTCTGTCTATTGCCAGATGCTAAGTTTGTTTTGTTTGCAGATGATACAAACATTGCAATGAGCAGCAAGTCAAGTACAGATTTACAAATAGCTGCTAATCAAATTATCAGTGATATAAATAAATGATTTAAAGCTAATTCACTGTCATTAAACTTTGAAAAGACACACCATATGCTGTTCAGAGCCTGTAAGAGATTTCCTTCCAGCATGTGTATAACAGATAAAGACATGTCGATCGAGGAGGGTGACAGTGCTAAATTTCTGGGATTACAACTCGATAATATATTCAGTTGGGAAGGGCATTACACAGAATTGATTAGTTGGGTAAACAAGACTCTATTTGCAATGAGAATGATGTCAGATGTAGGAGACATAAATATAAAAATCTTGCATGCCTTGCTCAGTTTCATTCTATTATGTCATATGGGATAATATCACAGGCCAACGATGGAAAAACTTTTTTGCTGAAAATACCCTAGTCTTATTTTTTTAGGGAGGAAAATCCAAATATGATACTTAAAAAAACTGTATCACCCACCATTTCTTCATATTTTACAGTTAAATTTATTAAATTAAGTGATTTTTAAGAATTTAACAGCTTTTGTACAGTTGAAATAAATTAAAAAGGAGGTGTAATGAATGTAGATGACGTTGGTAGCACTGCTGAAAAACATTTGCCGGTAAATAAGGTCGATTTTATTTTTATGTTAAAAGATGGTGTTTTGTCTACTGTCAACCTAACCTCACTTTCACCTTTCCTGTACATGTGTTCAGTTTAATGTCTAATCATGGTTGTAATAACTCTGCTGACAGTTTTTGTTGTATTTGTGGAGAATTTGTGATTAAAAAACGACAAAGAAACATTACAGACTTTGTGAAAAAGGTTTATCTATCATACTTTGGATCTAAACTTGGTGATCAAGATAAATCTTGGGCGCTGCATGAGGTACATTATGTGTGTGTTGAAGATCTGAGAAAATGGTCCAAAATGGAGAAAAGAGCCTTTAGATTTGCTGTTCCTATGATATGGAGGGAGCCAAGAAATCATTCTGATGATTGATACTTTTGCAGTGTTAATATTACTGGTAATAATTCGAAAAACAAGAAGGTAATAAGCTACCCCAACCTTCCGTCTGCCTTCCGACCAGTAGGGTATGGTGTAGATTTGCCGGTTCCTGAACCACCAGATGATTTAAATTCTATTCCAACAGAAGTATTTTCTGATGTACAATCTGTTTTAGATGAACCAGATGATGATGAATTCCATTGTAATACAGAAAGTCTAGAGCCCAAATTGTTTACTCAGATCGGGCTTAACGATTTAGTTAGGGATCTGGGCTCAACGAAAGAAAAAGCTGAACTGCTTGGCTCTAGATTAAAAGAGAAGAACTTATTGACAGTTGTAACCAGCGCATACATGAATAGTAAGAGAGAGCAGCAATTATTCAAGTTTTTTCAACAGGAAGGTAATTTAGTTTACTGCTCAGACATTCCCAGTCTGATGAATGAGTTTGGTATTGAATACAAAAAGGAAGACTAGAGGCTGTTTATAGAGTCATCCAAAACTAGTTTAAAGGCTGTTTTATTACACAATGGTAACATGTGTGCATCTATACCTGTTGGACATGCTGTAAATATGGAAGAAAGTGCTATGATTACCTGGAAATAGTACTAAATAAAATAGGCTATTCTGCTCATGCTTAGATGATATGTGGCGTTCTAAAAGTAACGTGCATGCTCCTTGGTCAGAAAGGTGGCTTTACCAAATTTCCATGTTTCCTGTGTGAATGGGGGAGTAGGGCTAGGGATCGACACTGGCGCAGAAAGAAATGGCCTGTGAGGGAGTCTTTAAAAACTTGAAGAACATTCTACACAAAAACCTTGTAGATCCAAAAAACGTACTCCTACCATCTCTACATATAAAGTTAGGCCTAATGAAACAGTTTGTAAAGGCTTTGCCTAAAGATGGACCACCTTTCAGAAGTTAAACTAAAAGAAGGCGTCTTTGTCGGAACTGAAATTAGAAATTTGATGTTTGATGTTAACTTTGAATCCACAATGGCCTTAAATGAGAAAGAAGATTGGGTATCATTCAAGCAAGTCGTTACAAAGGCCCAGAATATGTTTCTATTATAGCTACAATGTTAAACAAGTTTAAAACTTTAGGATGTTTAATGAGTCTGGAAGTTCACTTTTTGAACAGTCACCTTGATTACTTCTCGGACAATATGGGAGACGTTAGTGAGGAGCAAGTAGAGCGTTTTCATCAGGACATTAAAGTGATGGGAAAATCCTACCAAGGCCGCTGGAACTACAACATGATGGGGACTATTGTTGGTCACTTCACCGAGAAGTTCAGCAAGCGACTCATCATAGAAAAAGCTACACAAGAGGCTTGAATGAAAAAAGAGAAAGAAAATACAAAACAAATTCCAGCTGACAAGTGAAACCTCTATTAACACATATCGTTGTCTTAAGTAGCTTACTGTAAATACAAACCATGCTTATGTTGTAACAAAGCGTTTCATTAATTTCCCTGTTTACTGTATAGCAAAGGATTTTTATACTATATAATAAAAAGCATATTGCTGGAAAACTATGGGTGATAAAAAAACTAATGCTAGATTTGGATTCAGCTCATAAAAATCTATAAAGATCAGCTATCAAAGTAAAAAAAAAATTTTTTTAATTTCGTTGACCTGTGTATTCTGGGGTAACTCATCAAACCGAGCAAAAGCTTTTAGCGTGCAAAAGCGTGTCATAAGAATCATTTGTGGTGTAAATTCAAGAATATCAAGTAGAAACCTGTCCAAGAAACTTTGTGTTCTAATTACTGCTTCGCAGTATTCTTATTTCTTAATGAAATTTGCTGCAAGTAATGTATCTCTTTTTCCAACCAATAGCTCAATACATAGGATCATTACTAGGAATAATAACAATCTACATAAAGACCTAAACTCACTTACTTTGGTCCAATTAGGGGCCCAATATTCAGGTACACACATTTTCAATAAATTGACAACCACCATTAGAAATTTGGTTTCAGATAAACCACGGTTTAAACAAAGTTTGAAAGACTTTTTGATAGTCTACTCCTTCTACTCTATAAATGAATATATTAGCAGTCACTGCTAGAACATATTAAGTAAAAATGTCTGTTATATTTCATTTTTGACAGCACTTGGCCACAACAATCAAGATTAGGTATGTTGTGTGTGGTTAATTTATTAAAAGTAGACAGCAGTGTTTCATTCTGACAGCGTGTTAGTTCTGTAAATATTAGCAGTTCAGGTTTATTGTAATGTATTCACCTATTTTGGCTAGCTCCTGGAAAGTGACAAGGGTAGTAGGTATTATATTCAGATGTTTTATGTTATACTTTCGAATATGTTGCACACCCACGAGAATCATCCCATTTTTTGGGTCTATAGAACGAAAACTGAATCTAATCTAATCTTTGCTGCTGGCTGTAGAAGGATTATACTGCCGTCAACGTACATTTCCTGTCAGGACTGGGAAGACAAGATATGAGAAATTAGGACACGTTACTCCCTCACTTCATTTACGACTCGACGGGAAAGGCAATGACTAGCG
The DNA here is from genome assembly GCF_021461385.2 of Schistocerca piceifrons. NCBI lineage: Eukaryota > Metazoa > Arthropoda > Insecta > Orthoptera > Acrididae > Schistocerca > Schistocerca piceifrons. Next base: position 216,736,433 of record NC_060142.1, on the reverse strand, counting down.
GTACAAGGTAACATTCGCCATACACCATCCGGTGGCTTGCAAAGGACATATATATATGTAGACACAGAACATCTTTTATAGCCTTGACAATCGCCTCAGTTCGGCGAGGAAAAGAGTATACAGTTTTCTTAACGTACGCCATATTTAGCTGAAACCACTCATTGATGATTAAACTCTGTGCGAGTACAGCTAGCAAATTGCTGGAGGGTAGATTGTTACGTTTCACGCGCTATTCCAAATACTCCCAAAAATTTTCTGTGGGCTTAACATCAGGTGATTTAGCGGACTAGTCAATGTGAGATTGGATGCCTGAGTCCTCGTCAAACAGGGAAGGTACGGGTGATCCAGTACTGTGGAATAAACAAGGAGCTTAGAATATACGGAGACGCCCTTACGCCGAAAAAGTGAAGCCTGCCTCCACCATTTAGCTGAGTCGTAATGACGTGTTCATACTTCACTGCTGGTCTTCGATCTAATTTAAAACGGTAATAAAAGTTTCGGCTGTTTTGCTCGACAAGTGAGAAATGGCATTAAAAATTTATTTTTGAACTGTCTGATGATGAGTATTCATCCACGGAAGTGTATTGTTTCAATGTACCTAATCAGAACTCTCCGTCAGTTCAACGCACTAACGCAAAGAGGATGGATTTAGTACAAAGCTTTAAAGGAGAAAGATGGCGGACAGGCTTCAACCGCCGTCTGTGCTCGGCACAGATGATGCCACCTCCCGTCCTTGGCAGGAAACACTGTTGCCAAAGATAAAAGTTCATGGGTGTACGAGTAAAGCAAAGCAAGAGCAGAGTCAACAAATCCACAGCGCTTACGAAACATGTGGTTGATTCTTAAAATGGTTGGCATATTTTGGAACACCAAGCAGTAAAAAATTAGAACAAATCTTCGGAATAATAATTCCTCTGAGAACTTAGACGTGGAATGAGTCGTTTCCATGTTCTGTCGAGCTAAAAACACTCGTCTCAGTTGTATGTCCACAGCTTCCTTGACCTCTTATAACACTACCACTGCTCTTTATTTACGTTCTGTAACTATATTGGTGACCAATTATGGCATACAGCAACAGTGCAGTGTTGCTGTCTGAAAGGAATATTGTTGTGTTGACTGTGATGTACCCAACGGAGGTGACTTATCGGAAGTGAAAGTCAGAATTACGTAAATATTTAAACTGTAACACACAATATTTTACCTATCCACTCTGTTCAAAGAACAAAGAAAACGGTCGCCAGCCTAATTAGGTATGAGAATGATCAACATTCTTGTTCAATAAAATCGATATGAGTAACTTTAATGGACAGACACAGCCCATACTTTCTCACACGAGAGTGCAATGAACTCTGTCACTAGCAGATATGGACGTTAAAGAAAATGCAAAAAAAGAAGAACAAGGGTATTTGCTTAAACACAACATACAGTGACACACACTATTGCATTCAGGGTTTAGTCAAACAGAATAATTTCAGTAACATTACTATTAAAGATTACTGTAGAATTATAAAATTGGGCATGAATTTAGTCCCTCTTTACCAAAAACTTTTCTACCTGACATGAAATTAAAAAGGAGTTCACTAGCAAACAATTACTCACTGTCCTCTGAATAAAACAAATTACTATTTTAATAGAAAACGATCTTTCTGTCAATAATTTTCTATTAGTGAGCGCAACAGACAAACTATGGATCCTGTGGCACTGGTAATAAGCACTTTCAACACATAATTATGAGGATCAAGAATTTAGCAAGTATACGTATATAACTTTCAACAGTGACAGTTTTTAACTTTTACTGCAATGAGACAAAAATTGACATAGTTATAAAACAATGACTCAAAAATGGTTCAAATGGCTCTGAGCACTATGGGACTTAATATCTGAGGTCATCAGTCCCCTAGAACTTAGAACTACTTAAACCTGACTAACCTAAGGACATCACACATATCCATGCCCGAGGCAGGATTCGAGCCTGCGACCGTAGCGGTCGCGCGGTCCCCGACTGAAGGGCCTAGAACCGCTCGGCCACACCGACCGGCAAACAATGACTCACCTTTTTTGCACTATTTCAATAGATTGCACAATAATTGTTTACTGAGTTTCAAGCCAAACTTTAGTAATATTTACTTTTGAAACCAATCTCAAGATGGTTTATTGTCTGTATTTATTACCATAATCTTTTACTTTAAAGTCAGTGATTAAATGGGTAGCACAGAAAGTCCACAAAACTTTAAATTGGATTGTTTCAATCACTGGGAAGCTTTCACAAAGCAGCATTTACTACCTCCCACAATTTTACCAAATCCACAGTAAATATGAATATTTATTTATTTATTTTATTTATTTATTTAACCTGATCAGATTAGGGCCATCAGGCCCTCTCTTACATCGGACCAGTGTTCCACACATGCAGCATTTCACACATCAGAGTTACATCATGAACATAGTTTAAATGAGAAAATTAGCTTACTCTAGTGACAATATGAATAAAGAGTAGTGACTAAGACCTAATAAAGTAAATGCGGAAGTATTTTTACAACAGTTGTTATACATACAGATTATGATAAAAGCAATAATAATAACAGTAAAACAAAAAAATCAAATAATAATGATAAACATGACTAAGACCTAATAAAGTAAATGCTGGCAGTATTTTTACATCAGGTGCTATGCATACAGATTATGGTTAAAGTAATAATAATAACAGTAAAGAAAAAAATCAAATAATAATGACAGACATGAGAAAGATTGGCAATAGTAATGAAGGTTTGTGCAGATGTACATTAATATTTTGGTGTGTAAAGTAGATGTTTACTAGTATAGCGAGTTTTGGGTAAGGGAGGTTTAAGGAGGGGGAGAGAGGGAAGTAATGAGGTGAAGTGCACTCATGTACGGAGGAAGGCATTACTGTTGCTTAAGTAGATACGTCATTAACTGTTTTTTGAAGCCGGTCATGTTTTTAAGTTCTCTAACATAACGAGGGAGGTTGTTCCAGAGCCGGGTTCCCGCTACTGTAAAGGACTTGGAGAAGGTGACTGAGCGATGCAGTGGAACGGAGAGGATTTTATTATGATGGGAACGTGTGTTTCTGTCATGTTGTTCCGACATGAGTGTTAGGGACGAGGAGAGATATGAGGGACAGTGTACATTTATAAGGCAGTAGATGAGACAGAGTGTATGGAAATCTCTGCGTTCGTCTGCACGCAGCCAGGACAATTTTGCATATGCTGGTGAAATGTGATCAAAAAGTCGAACGTCACAGATATATCGGACGCAGGCATTCGTGACCAGTTCTAGACGTCGGGAATTTTCCTGAGAGAGGTCTTGTAGGATAATATCGCTGTAGTCAATGATTGGGAGTATAAGCGTTTGTACTAATTTCTTTTTCAGATCGAAAGGGAAGAGTTTTTTATATTTTTGTAGGACATGAAGGGATGCTGATGCTTTTTTGCACACTGCAGTTACGTGCTCTGTCCAATTTAGATTTTCATCTATTATTACTCCCAAACTCTTTGCTGAGGGCGAGAAGTTAATATTTGTTCCATTTAGGATAAGAGGTGGTACGGATTCCCGATGTTTTGGGCTAATGAGCTTAGAGTGACCAACAAGTACCGCTTGGGTTTTAGATGGGTTTAGTTTTAGACCTATGTCCTGTGCCCATTTTGACAGTGCATCGAGGTCAGTATTGAAATTTTCAATAGCTTTCTTGAGATTGCTTGGTTTCGCACTTAGATACAACTGAAGGTCATCAGCATACATATGGTATTTGCAATAGGTCAGGACTGATGACACATCATTGACGTAAAGAGAGAAGAGTATATGACCTAATACTGAGCCTTGGGGAACGCCTGACACTACCTGCCACCATTGTGATTTTATATCCCCAGACAGGACGCGTTGCTGACGAGACGTCATGTATGAGCGAAACCATTGCACTGCGCTTGGTGAGAAATTTAGACCGCTAAGTTTGGCTAGTAAGATGTCGAAGTCGACAGTATCAAATGCTTTGCTGAAATCTAAGAAGCAAATGATAGTCGCTTCTTGTCTGTCCATGGCAAGTTTCAGGTCATCTGTCACCTTTATCAGAGCGGATGTTGTGCTTCGATGTTTACGGAAACCTGATTGGTATTCGTCTAGTAGGTTGTTAGTAGTTAGGTAGTTGGTGAGCTGGTCATGAACTATATATTCTAAGGCCTTTGATAGTGCAGGAAGAAGGCAGATGGGGCGGTAGTCAGAGGCTGCTGTGGCGATGTCCTTTTTAGGCAGTGGCTTGATTTGTCCCCGTTTCCAGGCCTCAGGGAAAACACTTGTGATTAATGAATCGTTGAAAATGTCTGTTATAGAGGGCAGTAGTTGGTCAATAATAAGTTTTACCATCTGGATAGTGATACCATCATGTCCAGTAGATGCTGATCTAATCCGCATTATGGCTTTCTTGACAGTACTGCAAGTGACGTGCTGTAGATAGAATTTTTCTTTGCTACAGTCGTTCATCCCAATGAAGTAATCAATGATTCTCTGTTTTTTTTTGCGGATCAATTTTGGTTGCAGGTAGTGTGAAGAATCGGTTTAGTTCTTCAGCTGGGACCATGGGATTTTCTGCAACTTTTATTTTGCCTAAATCGAGACTACGGAGATTTTTCCACAGGATAGCTGGTCTACATCTATTGTCAGCTAATGTACGGGCATGTCTGAGCTTAGCGTTTCTCACCGCTTGACTGACTTTGTTTCGTTTCTGCTTGTATACAGCGTGATTTTCAGGTGTAGGGTGTATCTTGTATGCTCGATGTGCAGCATCTCTGAGATTCATGAGCTGTTTTAGTTCATCAGTCAGCCAAGGTGCAGGTTGCCTTTTTACTTTTCTGGTCTTTGTTGGAGCATATGTGTCATATAGTTGAGTAATTTTGTTAGTGAAATCGTGGAGTTCGTCGTTTATGTCCATGAGGGGAGTAGAGGTCATCCCCCAAACTATTTCTTGTGCCTCAGTTTCGAGTTCAGGCAAATTTATGCGTTTGAGGTCTCGGTATGTAGACAGTTTTTGTTTCTTTCTAGGGCATTCTAGTGAATATGTCATGGAAATGATGTCATGGGCAGACATGCCAGGCGCAGATATTTGAGAGGTGCGGATTATTCTGTTCGGAGATTTCGTTGCGAATATATCTATGGAAGTGTGACTGGTAGTCGTGTGATGAGTAGGTGCCAGCTGAAGTAGCGTCATATTTGCGGAAGAAAGCATCCTCTTAAATTCCCCAGTGGAAGGACTATTGCACAGAAAATTAATGTTAGTGTCACCAGCTATAATTACATGTTCATATGACGATTCGAGACTAGAGAGGGCAGTTTCGAAGCAGGTGAACCCACCTACTTTAGGAGGTTTGTAAAGGACACATATTAAGCACTTTCTGTTAAGTGATTTGATCTCTATGAACATATATTCCGCTTGTTTATCTGCATTGTTGTCGGATGTGTGTAGTACTGTAGGTGACAAATCAGAGCGTATGTACGCCCCTACTCCGCCCCCTCGTCTGTTGCATCTGTCGTGCCTGAGAAAGATATAGCCATCTAGGTTTACGGAAGTTGTAGGAATACTTGGTTTGAGCCAAGTCTCTGACAAAAGTATTACGTCTATATCAGCAGTTTGAAATATATATTTGAACTCGTCGAAGTGAGCTGGCAGAGACTGGACATTTGCATGTGCAATATGCAGCTTGGTGCGTTCGGGTGTTGATTGCCCGAGGAGGCTGCCGACCGGTGTTTGCGGGTCGTGGTTAGCGGTGACAAGAGGGTCTGGCATGAGGAATGCGGAAGGCGTGTGAAGGGTGGGGAGGGGGGGTGAGGGAGTGTCCTCCCAGTTTTGTGCAGTGAAAGCGGCCGGGAGGGGGAGGGGGTAGGTCCCCGGGGAGACAACGGGATCTGCGGCCAAGGTCAGCGAGGTCTGCAACGGTTATGGAAGTAGCCGTGGGCTGGCAGGGGAAGGAGTTTCGCTAAATACAACGGGAGTAATCTGCACGTTATGACAGAGTGTGATATTAATTGCACTTATGAGGATAACAACTAAAGTATGATGGTGGGTTGCTAATTAAGGATGGAAGTGAGACTACCTTAAGCAATAATTAACAAAATTACATGAGAAAAACAATTAAAAATGAAAATAGTTATGTCGAGAAACGAAAAGTTGATAATACAGATAATAACAAATATTACACGAGAAAAAATAATTAGAGATAAAAAAAATAGTTATTTAGAGAAACGAACAATTTGATAATACATTAGTTACGATATGGTTGACAGTGTAAACAATATAAACATACAGGTTAGTGGCAGCAAGATTAGACATGATTTAGCTTCTAAAGCACAGGCTTTCGAGTTCATTAACACTGCAAATTGTTTTCTTTCCGTTTTCGGTCTTAACCATTATCCTGCCGTCATTTGTCCATACGTTATGTAGCCCAAATTTCGAAATCGCGCTCTTCAAAATGTTTAGTCTTTCAGAGGTCAGATCCTCGCGTACTGTCAGACCCGACTTCGCGAGATTCTTCTTTGCTCTGAAGATTTCAGATCTCTTCCTATACGACATAAATTTCACTATTATAGGTCTTGGTTTTGTAGAACCTGGCGACTTACGACCCACTCTATGACTTCTGTCAATGTCACTCAGAGTCACCTGCACGCCTAGCTTTTCTTGGACAAGGTTTATCACAAGTTCATCTGTGTTCTCCCTGCTGCTCTCCATTCCAATGTCAAACAATATTACTTAATTAACTGTTTGGCTTTTTTCCACAATAAGGACACTTGGTAATCATAGTTCAAACGGGGAGGAACCTGAGAGTTGTTGTAATAAGGAAAAAATCGAGGTAGGTGCATAGATTCATGTAAAAGTTACCTTATATTTGAGCACACTAAAACATCCAGTGAGCTGATCCTTCACTATACATGTCTACAATTCCTCCATTCCGTTAAAGCGATTGCGCAATGTGGTGGCGAGTGCATGTTGGTAGGTGGATTTGCAGGTAGAAATAATGGACTCTGTCATTTCTTGGTAGCGACAATCCTCAGATTAATAAGTATCATTTCCAGAATAGAGCCAATTTATTTATACTTCCATCCGAGGCTTTGGCACGTTGAAAAACGGCACAAAACGCCTCTCGGCACCAGCACAATACACGACTTTTACATAAGCTGTTGACAGTTTGGAACCTCGTCCCCGACTAACTCTTCCTTGCACCTTTCTACCCATGCCAACCACATTTTGCACGCGTTGCATGATTCCGTTCCCGAGGGGAACCACAACACCTTTTGTACATACAAAGAACTAATAACCGTAAGTGAGGATCAGCATTTACATAATAGCAACCAAACATATTAAATAAAACGAAACATTTGCACATATTGACATTTCTACAAAAAATTATTCACCCAAATTCCAGTTATATATGATAAGGTTTGTCTCCCTCCAAGTGAGGCAAAGTGTTTAACTAATAAAGACATTATGTTGCATATGTTTTTACGAGGACATCAGAGTTTTTACAAAGAAAAAAGTAAACACTCTTATGGTATCGTCACAGTCAAATAATATTCACAACAGTTTAACAACAGAATGTTAAATAAAACAAAAAGACAAAATAAATCAGTAGAGCCTTAGAAGTATGGTGTTACACTCTGAATCGCAAAAGGACGAGTCTGCGGAAAGTATCTGCTTTTACAAGAAGCTTGAGGCTGGAAAATATTCCTCGAACCTAAGCCATGAACATTCCATACGGTGAAGATGAGAAATGTGGGGATCCTGAGCGGAATATGTGAGGAGAGGAATATTTGGAAAACATCGGCAAGAAGAAGGGACAGGATGATATGACGTGAGTTGAGAGATGAAGAAATAACTTCTTCCATGGTCACTGAGGGAACTATTGAGGGAAAAACTGTACAGAATACAAGGATTGGAGTGTATCCAACAGATAATTGATGGTGTTGAGCGGAAGCGTTCCAGTGTGGTGAAGAGAAAGGCACATGGAAAGAACTGCTGGTGAGTCGCAACAAACGGACATGTAAACTGAGGTCAAATTTCGAAATACAATAAAATATTACAGTGTTTGCTGACTGATTAACCGACAACAGAGTAATGGTCATACTCCTGTTCCTTGAGCATGTCAACAGTGTTTTGTAAATTTGATCTTGAATCTGAATGGACTCCGCTGGGTGCACAGATGGGTGGCGGCGGCATCAGAGGCGGCGAGACTGCCCCGAAGTCCGAGACAGCGCCCGTCTCGTCGGCAGTAAGTCGGTCTGGCCCTGCCACCGCCGCCGTTGCAGCTGCTTCTGCTGCCTTCCTGCCTCCCACAGCCTCGATAAAATTACCTTCCATTCTCAATTTCCTGGCCGACCCCCAATTAGATAACGAACTACTAGAGAGGTCAGCCGAACGGGCTGGACAGGACAGGGGAGCGGGGGCTCCACAGTGGAGGTCCGAGGGCGCGGTTGGGCAGGGTGAGAGGCAGGGGGGGGGGGGGGGGAGTGAGGGAAAGGACGAGCGGAGGAAGCGGAAGAAAAGAAGGGAGCGGAGAAAGAATAGGGCAGCGCCGCCAGAAGAATACAGAAATACAGCACAGTGAAATCTAAGAAGCGGCTGGTGCTTCCCCGGGGCGGCAACTTGTGTCCGCGATTTACTTTCACGACGCTGCAGGCATCGGCCTCGCGGCGCGTTGCGGGCAGTATCCCTCTCGTGGGAAGGGGCAACGTCTGCCGAACTGTCCCCTCAAGTTGCAGTACAGTGTCTCTCTTCAATATTCGGCCACCCTGCTGTGTACATGTTACTGTGGAATAATTTAGAAAATTAAGACACAGGATGGAGATACAAACCAATAATGTTAACAGAAATACCCGCCACAGTATCAGCACTGTAGTGTTCATTTATTTACGCATTCATATCGCCTAGCAAGTCCAAAGCTTTCAGGTCTTCTCTTGCTACTAGCCATAAATCCATAGTGAGTCAAAAGTACAATATGCTTAGTATATGAATATTAGATCTTGTTAACAAAATTTTAATAACGATAATAGATTTAGTAATAACTATATTGAATTTAAAACATATCTGTCTTATTAACATTATGTTGAACAGTTTTCTCATTACGTCTTTGTCGAGTATGAGTCATGACATCTAAAGGTAATTGTGACAACAGTACGGAAGGGATCAATGTGAGAAGTCGACTCGTCAGAAGAAATAATGGGGTAAGATTAGATGCAGAGATGGCAAAAACGAAACGGATATAGACAGGAATTAGAAACACACCCATTGTGTTGACAATGTGACGGAGATACTGCTTCACTTTCGGGCAAAACAAAACAGGATTTGCTTAGAGGGAAGCTACGCCGACGATAACAGGTAAGCTTTTAATGTCCTTTTGAATTCAGAGTGGTTTTGGAGAACGCAGGTTTCAGGGTAGTTTGTTCCCGAGTCGTAGGGGTGAAGTGGACGAGACGTAGAAAGATTCAGTGAGGTGTAAAGGTACTACCAAGATGCTTGTTGTATCTGTTTACGCCTGAAAAGGGCAAAGCAGAGATAGCGAACAGCAGCAGCATCAGTATCATCATCAGCCATTTGCCATTAACCACAGGGCAAAGGCTCCTCTTACATTGTTCCACATATTACGGACTTTAGCGATGTGCATCCGTGCTGGTCATTCGATTTTTCTAATGTCATCTACCTACTTACCATTAGCTCTAATTCTTAGTGTTTTCTCACGTAGCTGAAATACAGTAAAGTTTCCTCGGTCCATCTTCTATCTAATCGGCAAGCTACGAGCCCCACTCACCACTATTTAATTTTAATTAAAGTCTTAATTACTCCTTTTGTGGTGTCGTCTGAAGAACGAGGTATGAAAAAGTCGGTACCTCACGATGAACCACAAGTGTGCATAGTCGCAGCCAGAGGTAACGACAAATGTGAGACGTCAACGTAGACACGCTCTCAAGAATTCTTTACGTCGGCGCTGCAGAACGCGTATTTACTTAAGAGCTGAGTTCCGCTCAGCACAGTCTGCAATCATCGCCGAACACGACAGCATCGTCTCATAGCAGCCAGCAGGGCGCGACTTATATTAGGCAGAAGTATATAGTAAAACTTACATTCAGTTGTACTTTGAGGGAAGAGACGATCATCTAGTACTATATCAACAGAAACGTTAGTTTTCAGTGACCGTAATAAATACGCATGACATTCCTGTGACCATGGATTCTTACAGTATTTCATCTTGTTCAAGTTACAATAAAGTGATGTAATATTTGTGTGTGTTGTAGTATCAAATCGTCTTCCTCCAGAGGTAATCTAAGAACCAATGACGGTGCCAATAATAGTGAACGAAGTCGAAATGAGTGCTGTCTGGATTATTGGCAAATTTATTCAAGATGGCGGCTTTCCCAGTGAGTTCCTACCTACTCACCCTGGGGGAGGGAGATGTGGCAATGTTATGCCGACGACATCACCAACCCCATCCCCCACTTCCTCTCTCATCCACCAACTCTCGCTCCCCTCCCCCTCTCCGCCTCCCCTCCTTCACATATGGATTGGCGGGAAAAAGACTCAGTCTATACTGAGTTGCTGTAGAGAAAGGAAATAAGGTATTGTCTTTATTTATTTACTTTATTTATTTTTGAGGGTCTTATGCTGCAGCTGGATTACCCTGCAGCTGCCTCCACACTCAGCTGCCCCGCGCCCCGATTTTCGAAGCACGCCCCCCTCCCCCCCCCCTCCCCCGCACTCCCTCCTCACTTTTACCAATACCAAACGCGGGTGTGTTTGTTCGCCTCAAAGTTTGAAGACCAACTACTCTAGACCACAAAACCACCTCCAGAGGGTGGTCGAAACTGTTCTACAGCCACCCCCCACCCACGTCTACTTCCCAACACTCCCCGCCCCTCAACTTTGCCGATAGTGTGTGTGTGTGTGTGTGTCTGCACGTTCAAAATGTTTCAAATGACTCTAAGCACTACGGGACTTAACATCTGAGGCCATCAGTCCCCTAGACTTAAAATTACTTAAACATAACTAACCTAAGAACATCACACACATCCATGCCCGAGGCAGGATTCGAAACTGCGACCGTAGCAGCAGCGCTGTTCGGGACTGAAGCGCCTAGAACTTCTCGGCCATAGCGGACGGCTGTGCATGTTCATCTTGCTGTGTGCCCTAGTCTGTAGTACCACTCTAAATTGGTGGATAACTGTCCTACGGCCACTGCCGGAAGAATTGTCTCCTACTTATCTACAAGTGTATAGTTGCTGAGGAAGTTGTACACAGATAAGCGGTATGAAGGGGTAGGGCAGCAAGCTATCATTGAAGCGTAGGAAGAGTTGCCTTCTATCTATCTACAAGTGTATAGCTGCTGAGGAACTTGCACACAGAGACATGAGAAGAATGGGAAGAAGGTATAGGGCAGCAGACACTGAAGCGTAGGAACAGCTGCTTGCTACACACCTTCAAGTGAAATAGCTTTTGAGTAACTTGTACACGGATACATGGTAAGAAGCAACAGGGTAGCGAACTATCACTGAAGTGGAGGGAAATTTGCCTCCCATTGACCTACAAGTGAAATAGGTGCAGAGGAACTTGTACACAGGTAAATAGTAAAAAAGAAAGGATAGGACAGCAAACTGTCACTGAAATGTAGGAACAGTAGCCACCAACCGATCGACAAGTGTGTTTTGCTGCTGAGGACCATGTATATAGATACACGATAAGAAGACATAGGACAGCAAACTAGCACTGAACTGCAGGAAGGCCAATACACGCTACCACAACTAATGGAAAATGCTTCACTGCTCTAATTTCGAAATCGTCGTGAAAAAATCACCACTCGTAAACAGCGGATCATGATGCAACACACGCAATGGTAATTGAGAAAAATCATTGTAATAAAACAACTACCACAAAAAGACCCCAAAAGTCAGGAGAGAGTGGCGGCAGCTACTACCGTGTTCACCTCGATGTGTGGATACAAACTGAGCGGGTCAGATGGATAAAAGACTCGAGAGCTGAACGCTTCCTGCAAGCCATTACGTATTTCTCGAAAAGGCTGCTCCCCCCCCCCCCCTGGAACAATAGCGAAATACCTGACTATGTATCATGGATGAAGAACTAAACGATCAACAGTGGTATGCTTTCAAACTTTCTGCAAGTGCTGACACTGTCTGAAAGTGGTGCTCGGCTAAGTAAAATCAATCTCATGTAGGGAAACCATTGAAATACTATGTACTGCAAAAATAAGATGCACATGGATTTTTATACTAGTCGTCTCACTGTGTGCTGATCTGCTCGATATTTCCCTGACATGTGGAGAGCAGTGTCCGTACTCACTCGCCTCCACCGCTGCAGGCAATAACCGGTCAACGCTTCTTCAGGTAAACTATCCGAAGGAAGATAAACTGTCCAAAGGCTGTCTAGTAGAGGTTTCAGATGCTCCCCTGTACCAAATTACAGCTTTGTGTTTGTGTTTGTCTGTGAGTGTGTTGTGTGTGTGTGTGTGTGTGTGTGTGTGTGTGTGTGTGTGTTTCTTTGTGTGTGTGTGTTCTTGTAAAGAATGAGATTCCTGTTGCACAGACGGCGGAGGAATAGCAGGTGGAGGAATTTTACACATGTCACTTTCTGTGTGTATGCCTAAAGTGTTGCTATTCTTGACAGCTCAGGTGATGTAATGTCAGCTCAGTTATTTAAGTAAAGTGACTGATAAACACACATACTCGTTTGCTGTAGAAAATATTATCATCTTGTATTCTTCAGATGTGATTCTTATGACGACATAAAAGTTTTCTGGGTATAGTACCGCGTCATAATGTAAAAACTGCTGCTGCTGGAGAAAAACCAACGTTTCGGCCACGATTGCAGCGGCCTTCTTCTTGGTCATTAGACCCAGAAGACCCAGGAGAAGGCCGCTGCAATAGTGGCTGAAACGTTGGTTTTTCTCCAGCAGCAGTAGTTTTTACATTATGACGCAGTACCACACCCAGAAAACTTTTATGTCGACTGACTCTGTCCGCAGAAGCCTACGCAGTGATTCTTATGCTTGCTACAGTGAACATTGCACCGAGATCACTGAATATTGCACTGAATATACTACAAAATGAGCACTTAACACCATCCAGCAGTTCTTAAGCAGACAGTCAGTTAGGAAGTTCCACACACTATGATAAGTAGAAGACTCAGCTTATAACGTTATGCTAGTAGAACCAAACAACAACACGATAACCAATATTGAGCAAATCCGAGAGGGATAGAAGTGGTACCAGCATGTCTTAGGAGCCGACAAACATAATACCCTTATAAGCGAGCAACTATTATAAAACACGCAACAGCAACGACTATGTTACACAGTAAGTGTATCCTGGCATTGTTTCTACATGAAGACGAAATGTAAAAACATCACAGAATCATCCACCAGAAAAGTGAATGTGTCTTCAACTTGATGTCTGGATACAGACTAAGCAGCGTAGAACCAGTCTTAGCTCCCCTCTTCCCCCCCCTCCCCTCCCTCTCCTCCGTCCCCCCCCCGCCCCCCCCCCGCCCCCCCCCCCCCCCGCCGCACATAGGTAGGGCTCTGGTTTTCCAGGGCTGTTCTAACCTGTCGCTGATGGTACACAAAGAGGTCTACCCACTGCAGGTACTCTGGTTTGGTCGACAATGATATACCGTTTCTGGTATGCAGCTGGACCCTTCTGTAGCTAGTGGTTCTACTTTCACAGGCCTGTTCTAATCTCTCGCTGGTGGTACACAAAGATCTCAACTGTTGGTGATGCTCTGCTTTGGTCGATGTTGGGGTGACAATGATATGCTGCTTCAGGTCTGCAGAAAGTCAAACATATTTCCAGGAAATGCCGATGACTGGCAGCCATTGAGGTTGCTGCAGGAGGTCGCTATTGAACACGCCGGCACCAACCATTCCCGTCGCCGCCGGTCGCTTCCAGCAGCCTCCCTAGCCTCTGAGCGCTCAAAGTTAGTGTCTACGGAAGCGTTGTAAATAAATTGTTACGCCTGTGGGTATAACATACATTGCATACAGACAAACACATAAACGGCGGCTTTCGCACTATCTACTCGCATGTAGGAGAAAAAGCACAGTCAATTTCACACACGACAGCAAGTTATAATTCGGTCCCCCACCTCCTCGTTATTTCGTAACCTCAAACTGAGTAAAACTACCAACTCAATCTAAGATACTGTCGTCGATGACGAATGAGCATACAGTCAAGGCTGGAGCTCTATGACAATACATCTGCTACATGTAATAACTTATCACACATCTCTTTTACAAGCCTACCATGTAAAAAACCGATAAAGAAATTCTAAATGAATCGAAAACTTCCTCTATTTTGGTGTGAAAACTACCGATCACCACAGAATGTCCTTGCAGAATAAAAGTGAGAACATTAATCTCTGTAAACGTTTAATCTACCGAAAGATGTAAGATATAAGACGTTGTGTGACGAAGCTTTTCAGTGGAATTGTTGTATCTAACGTCAACTCATATCTTATAAGCAAACAATTATTTAAAAAACACATTGTCGATAGTAATAAAGCAATCACGGTTCCACAAGAATAGACACAACCAATTTCTTTCACTTTGATGGACAAATTGGCATAGTTGCAAGCATTCCTCGTGTTCAAAATTTGTGTGTGTGTGTGTCTGTAGAAGTATTACAAATAAATTGTCGTTGCACATGGATATTACGCGATTTCCGACGCATGAAAAAATATCAATACAGAACAGTATCTTTCATGCTAACTATTCACATGTCGCAAAAGGCAACAGTGATTTTATATTCAACAGCAAACTACAATTCACATCTCTCTCTTTCCTCGTTATTTTGTAACATCCAACGGAGTAAAATTACGAACCATAAAAACTTTGCTAACGTCACCTAGTAGAGAACTCGATAAAATTGTTACTGCCTCTCTCTCTTCCGACATGTCGAAAACAAATACTGTCCTCGTGTTGACTTCGAGGATACGTGGCGATCCGAGTAAATATACACGTACTGGATCATTGGAGCAGGTGGCCAGTGTTCGAAATCGCTTCCACAGAAGTGTTCGAAGTCCCCTCCACAGACCTGTGTAAAGTTTTGTCGTCCTTACTGGAATAACATCATAGCCCACAGACTATCAGTCACAATAGAAGGTTTCTGTGTTTAGTTTCGTAAGCAGCTTCGTAGATTGTCATACATTCTCTTTTCGTTCTATTGCTTTGAAGTCTGTGTCAGGCGCTAAACCGACATTAACACGTTTAGATCCAATGCAACGTGTGGTGTAGGGTGTGCACATAGAGGGTGGTGGCAATAAAAGACAGAGGTGTTGTTTCTTATTGACAAAAATGTTGAGGACATGAAACAGGAAGAGTTTGCAACATTGTGGAGCGTTTAATCTCATATTCCATAGGCTAGGAGTAGCGATGTTCCGTTGTTCGTTTTCGAAGAGACCAAGAGCATGTCGAGCATTTGGGTGTCCAAATCATTCGCTCAAATGGTCCAGAATGTTTTTCAAACCAATCGTGAACAATTGTGGCCCAGTGGCTTGGTACTGTTGTTGGCAACATGAAGTTCTTGCATGGCTGGCTGCAAATGGTCTTCAAGTAGCTGAACATCACCATTTCCAGTCAATGATCTGTTCAGTTCGACCGGAGCCCGCACCATTAAGGAGCCACCATTAACTTACACAGCGCTTTCTTGAGAACTTGAGCCCTGGCTTCGTGGGGTGTGCGCCACGCTCGTACTATACCATCAGCTCTTAATCTACTGAAATCGGGACTCATCTGACCAGGACACGGTTTTCCAGTCGTCTGGGGTCCAACCGAAATCATCACCAACCCAGCAAGCGATGTGCTGTTAGCAAAGACACTTGCGTTGGTCGTCTGCTGCCAATTGACGCCAGATTCCACCGCAGTGTCCAAGCGGATTCGTTCGTTGTACATTCTCCATTGATTTCTGCACATATAATCAGCTTTGCTTATCTGTTAGCATAACAAAAAATGTGTGTGAAATCTAATGGGACTTAACTGTTAAGGTCACCCGTCCCTAAGCTTACACACTACTTAACCTAAATTATTCTAAGGACAAACACACACACCCATGCCCGAGGGAGGACTTGAACCTCCGCCGGGACCAGCCGCACAGTCTATGACTGCAGTGCCTCAGGCCGCTCGGCTAGTCCCGCGCGGCTGTTAGCACGACAACTCTACGCAAACGCCGCAGCTCTCGGTCATTAAGTGAATGCCGTCGACCACTGCGTTGTCCGTGGTGAGAGGTAACGCCTTTAATGTGGTATTCTTGGCACACCCTTGACACTGTGGATCTCGGAACATTGAAGTCCCTAACGATTTCCTAAATGCAATGTGCCATGCGCCTAGCTCCACCTACCATTCCGCATTCCCGTCATGCGGTAGGTGGTACACCTTTTCACATGAATGATCTGAGTAAAAATGACAGCTCCGCCAATGAATTCCCCTTTTAAACTTCGTGTGCGCGATAACACTACCATCTGTGTATACGCATCCCATGACGTCTGTCACATCTGTGTAACGTGTAGGCGTAGGATACCGTTAATTGCCGTGTGGGGTTATGTAGGAGAAAGAACTATCTGCTCTTCTAGTAGCGGTGTACCTCGGTTCGATGGAGGAGCAAAGTGTTCCCAGTGACTGAAAAAAGCTCAAGTCATTCCCGTTTTCGAGAAAGGTCGTCGAATAGAAGCACAAAAGTACAGGCATATATACCTGACATCTGTCTGTTGGGGAATTTTGCAGTGTGTTTTATGCATGTGTATTGTGACCTTTCTGGAGATCGAAAATCTCTCCTGTCGAACTCAACATGGATTCAGGAGAAAACGATCGTGTGAAAACGAACTCGCTCCGTTTGTCCAAGAGACCCTGAAAGCAGTAGACCGAGGTGCCCAGGTAGATGCTGTGTCCCTTGATTTCCGGGAGTCATTCGATGCAGTTCCGCGCTGTCTCCTAATAAATGAAGTGCGAGCGTACGGAGTGTCAGATCAGCCGTGTGACTGGAATGAAGAGTTTCTAGCAAACAGGACACAGCACGTCGTTCTCAAAAAAGAGAAAACTTCAGACGTAAAAGGAACTTCGGGTTTAGGGATATGTTACGAGACCACTGTTTTTCACAGTAATATAAATGCTGTAGTGGTTAACGTTGAAAGTTCTATGAGGCTGTTCGTGGATGATATTGATGCGTACAGAAAAGTCGCAACACTATAAAATTATTGTGAAATGCAGGAAGACATGCAGAGGCTCGACGCTGGTGCAGAAATTGCCAGTTGACAGGTAACGTAAATAAATGTCACGTGTTGTGCATAAATAGAAAGAAAAACCCATTATTGTGTAGTTACACGTTTGCAGAACAGTAACTGAAAGGAGTCTCAACCATAAAATAGTAGGACGTGCTGAAAACGATTTCAATATCAATATATCAATGCCATGTCTGTTACTCGGACGACTATCCCTCTTCGGTGACACATGTTGCAACTCTTTGCCACAAGAGGTCTCCGAATTGCAGCGTGTGTAACGTAACTTTGTCGTTGCCTGAGAGACCCTCAAAAAAAGGAAAGCACGAATTCGAAGAGTTCCTCCATACCTGAAGAACCCTCTTCTTCAGCGTGACAGTGCCGGATCACACACGAGCGCTGCAACGTTTGCATCAATCGGATGACTTTGGTTCACCGTCATACAATTCCAGCATCGCCCCCTCCGATTTTCATCTTTTTTCAAAACTTAAAGATCACCTTCAAGGACTTTATTTTGATAATTTATTTTATATTGTTTGTTTTATCGCGGAAAAACAACGATCATACGCGTCCGTGTCCAAACCGTAGAACGCGAAGACAAAGACAGGAGTTAAAAACGACTACACGTCAATCACAAACAACGGAACACAAGACAGCTAAAAACAGGGACGTGGAGGAAGGTCTATACAATACGCCATAGAAGAACGGAGGTCCAGAACTAAAAATTAAGTGGCCTTCGTCATATTGCTACGACGGATAAAAAGTAATACGCGCTCGACAGCCCGTGCGTCGTTCGCTAAAACGTCCGATATCTTAGACGGCAAATACAAACGGGAATGTAAACGGTTAAAAAAAAGGGCATTCTGTCAGGAAATGACTGAAAGCTTAAAGTTGGGCGCAGTGTGCACAAAGTCGTGGAGGAGCACCACTTAACAAATGGCGATGGCTAAAAAGGCAGTGCCCAATAGGCAACCTAGTTCTCCTCGCGGCGGAAGGGCCGAAAGGAGGTCGCCCAAGCCGCTGGTAGAGGCTTTATAACATAGAGCTTATTCACACGAATGGAGAACCAGTGGCGATGCAGAAGTAACACTACCTCCTGACTGACGGCAACACAGATCATCGGAGGGAATATTAGAACTAGTGGGCTGAGGTACGAGGACAGTGCAGCCTTGGTAGCAGCATCAGCAGCCTCGTTTCTTGTTAGACCGACATGATCAGGAACCTACATAAACATCACAATGGCTCCATCAAGAATGAGCAAGTGCAGTTTTCCTGGACCCGTTGCACTAAGGGACAGACGGCGTTCAGCACTCAAAGGCTTTGAAGGGCGCTGAGAGAGTCTGATCAGATGACACAACTGAAAAGCCTGTGTCTCCGGATGTACTCTGTAGCCTGATACAGGGCGAAGATCTCTGCTACAAATACTGAGCAGTATGGCGGAAGCCGATACCGAAAAACGTCGGCGCTATTGACGATAACACTGTCAGTCTGAGAGCCATCAGTGTACACAAAGGTACTTTCGCGAAGTTCTATGTGAAGGTCGTGAAACTGAAGACGATAGAACGAGGCTAGAGTAGTGTTCTTAGCAAGCGAACGAAGGCCAAGGTGAACACGGGCCACTGCGCGAAGCCAAGGTGGTGAAGGGTTCACGTCCCCGGGAAAGTTGCAGGGAGCGTGAAGTTAATCTGCCGGAGCAAAAGCCGAAAGAGAACTCCAGGAGGTAACAGAAGTGTGACGCACCGAAAACTAGCGATCAAAGGAGTCATCAAAGAAGGAGGCATAGGATGGGCGGACACGTATGGCAGACGAACGGCATGCATATCTGCTGAGGAGAAATTGATAGCGGTAGGACAGCGGTAGTTCGGCAGGTTCTGCATACAGACGCTCAACTGGGATAGTGTAAAAGGCACCTGTGGCCAAATGGATGTCACGATGGTGGATAGTATTGAGATGGCATAAGAGGGACGGTCGTGCACATGCATAAACAAAGCACCCATAGCCTAGTTTCGAATAGAGAAGGACCGGTACAAACGGAGGAGACCCCACGAAGTACCATTGAGGACATGTAGGACATTGAGGGACTTCTTACAGCGGGCCAGGTTAGGAGGACCGAGAGAGTTCCCTATCGACCATGGGCCCCAGGAATTCCGTAGTTTTAACGAACTGAAGAGCAACAGTCCCAAGAGGTAAAGGTGGTGGGGAAAAACAACTGCGCCGCCAGAAATTCATACAAACGATTTTGCCAGTAGATAAACGAAAGCCACTGACGATGCTCCATGAGTAAAAACGATCGAGACATCGCTGAAGACAGGTCCTAGGAGAACTGCAATAGATGGCAAAATCATCAACGAAGAGGGAGCTGGAGATATCTAGCGGGAGACAGGCCATTATACGTTTTATGGCGATAGCAAAGAGGTCGACGCTGAGGACAAAACCTTGAAGCAATTCGTTTTCGTGGATAAAGCTGTCCGACCGGGCAGAACCCACATGTACCTCGAAAACTCGGTCTTTTAAAAGTTTCTCAAGGAAATGGGGCCGGCGGCCGTGGAAGCCCCACATATAGAGAGCACGGAGGATACCAGTCCTCCAGCAAGTGTCATAGGTTTTCTCCAAATCAAAAAACTGGGCCACAGTCTCGGATTTCCGCAGAAAACAATCCAAGACGTGAGTGGACAAAGTGATGAAATGGTCAACTGCAGAACACCCCACTCGAAAACCACACTGTGCAGTGGTTAGTAAATAGCGAGACTTGAGTCACCATACCAGCTGGACACGAATCATGCGATCCACCAATTTGGAAACACAGCTGGTGAAAGAAATGGGGTGGTAGCTAGAAAGAAGGTGTTTGTCCTTACCGGGCTTAGGTATGGGTATGTCAGTGGCTTCACGTTCGCCCCTGGTAGCTGAGTGGTCAGCGCGACGGATTGACAATCCTAAGGGCCCGGGTTCGATTCCCGGCTGGGTCGGAGATTTTCTCCGCTCAGGGACTGGGTGTTGTGTTGTCCTAATCATCATCATTTCATCCCCATCGACGAGCAAGTCGCCGAAGTGGCGTCAAATTGAAAGACTTGCACCAGGCGAGCGTTCTACCCGACGGGAGGCCCTCGTCACACGACATTATTATTAGTGGCTTCACGCCAGCGTCTGGGAAACGTGCTCTCTGCCTAGATGCAATTGTACGTATTAAGCAGAAAGTGCTTGCCAACAAGAGAAAAGTGCTGCAACATATGAATGTGAAAATCGTCTGGCCCTGGGACTGAGGATCGGGATGAAATGAAAGCATGATCTAGCTCCCTCATAGTAAAGGCGGCATTGTAATACACGATTCTGAGAATACCGCTCGAGCCTCCTCCTCTCGTTTGCGGTAGAGGAAGGAAGAGGGATAGTGGGAGGAGCTCGAAATTTCCGCAAAATGGCGCCCCAAGGTGTTGGAGATAGCAATAGGGTCCACAATGAATCATCTGCTACTGTCAGGCCGGAAACTGGAGAATGGATCTTGGTCCCGGAGAGGCATCGGAGGTTGGCTCATATGACGCAAGAAGGAGTGGAACTGTTAAAAGAACTAGTGAATGAAATCTAGCTAGCTTTTCTGCTACCCCAAATAATGCGACGAGACTGTGCACGCATCTGTTTATAATGAATGCAGTTTGACATCGTAGGATGACGATTAAAAACGCGGAGAGCACGTCTCCACTCGCGAATTGCGTCTTGGCATGCCTTAGTCAACCAAGCGACTGAGACACGACGTGGTAAAGAGAAAGTGCGAGGAATGTAACGTTCCGCAGTGGTAAGGATAACGCCGCCAGTCAGCCTTAGTAAGATGCCATTTGGGTGTGCACGCAGGTGAGGTAAGAATCAGCAAACGGATAGCGCATAGGAAACAGTTGCTCGAGTAGGTGTCAGAAAAAAACAGACCATTCGAGACAATGGGCAAGCTGGGCAGTGCAGGATAGGTCCAAAGGGGTATAGGTGTGCGAGGAGTCTGAAAGGAACGTTGGTGCTTCTGTGTAAAAGGAGGAGAGGTTAAGTTGATTAAGAAGGTCAGCCAAGTGGGCGCCTTTCAGGCACGTTCTGGGAGAACTGCACAGGGGTTGGTGCGCGTTAAAGTCACTGAACAGCAGAAATGGTTGAGACAGCTGCCCACTAAGGTGGAGGATGTCTGCCCTGGTGACACTGAATGACGGCGGGATATAAATGGTCAAAGGGAACAGGTCAAGTGAGGAAGGAAAAGGCGAACTGCAACAGCTTGAAAACAGGTAGCGGGGAGATGGGTTGATTATGAACGTCCTCCCATACGAGCAGCATGACTCTCCCATGAGAAGGAATGCTGACCTCGGGGGAAGGTCAAAAAAGAGTGAGAAGAAATGCGAAAGCTCAGAGTGGTCATGAGGACACAGTTTTGTTTCCTGGAGGCAGAGTACAAGTAGACGCTGCGATTCTAAAAGCAGCTGTAAGTCCTGTTTGTTGGATAGAAGACCGTGAATGTTCCATTGAAGGAGTGTTATGATGAGGAAAAAATGAAGGAGTGTCACCTCGGTGGCTAGCGAGCGCCAGCCTGAGCAGACTCTCTGGTACAGGCACCATGAGGCCCACAGAAGCATCGGCTTACTTGTGCTATTGGCCTGTCGACTCCAATGCAGAAAAATGGTTGGTGGTGCACACCAGCGACATGGAGGCTGGCCGGGAGAGGCTATCGACACCACTGAAGAGCAGCATCGAGTCTGCGAAGGAGAAGACCATTTGCCTGTGTTGGACTTCTTCGAGCCTTACCACTTGGCAGAGGGAGACAGCTGTTGGTTCGCTGGACGGATGTAGGAAGTCTTCATGGGAGTATTCCTTCTGTGCTTTCTGGCCTGCCGGTTGTGTAACTCGTGACTTCGCCCCATGAGGAGAGAGTTTGATGGCTCGCAGCACAGGTGGATGGCTATGATACTATGACACTGGGCGATCTCATAACGTCAGATCTGAATTTGAGGTCGCATGTCTGCGTGGCCATGTCCTCCATCGAGCGAGATGTATCAAGAAAAGTATTATAAGTGCCAGACGGTAAAACGCAGTGTTTGCGACTAGCCAACAACTTGCGAGCGACCGGGTAAGGTACATTTTCCTTTACCTGGATCTTCTGGACAGTCCGCTCATTGAGATACACGGGAGAATCTCGAGAGGAGGCGGCATGGTCATCATTACAGTTGATACAGCGGGTAGAAGCAGGCGGACAATCGCCCTCATGTGCATCCCTACCACAGATTACACATTTGGCTGGGTGTCGACAAGACATTCGAACATTCGAGTGTGGCTGAAACGATAACACTGGTAGCAGCGCATTGGGTTCAGAATGTATGGTCCGACCGTGATAACTTCATAGCCTGCTTTAATCTGGGATGGAAGCACCACTCTATCAAAGGTGAGAAAAAGAGTGTGTGTGGGCACTAACGGGGCATCTACCTTTTCCATCATCTGATGGATGGCAATGACACCCTGATCAGAGAGGTATGTTTGGTTTTTAGCCTCGGTCAGACCATCGAGCAGCCTTGTGTAAATAACATAGCCATGGAGAAGCGCAGCTGCAAGCAGTTGTGCTTGAGAATCAGAGGTAGTCTCCAAAATCAAAGTGCCATTCTGTAAACAAGAGCAAGATTTCACAAGGCCTGCAACTGCATCAACAGATTTCTGAGTAATAAACGGATTTATCATTACGAAGGACGTAAACCACAAGGAACTGTGGTGCAGCTGGAAGGGGCTTTGAATCGTTAGCCTCATTCTGTTTACGTTTCGTAGACGTTGATTCTGAAGATGATTGGCTCATTGTGAGAAAATCCCCCATGAGTGCCAGCATTTCCTATAGCGCACTTCTTCCAACTGGGGGCCCCCTTCACAAAGGGGTGACCTCACCTTAGGTGATTGTTCACACCTCAGGTCACACCTCCCGAACATATTACAGAGGGACCAATCGGCAATTTGGGAAGATAGCAGCTCAGACAGTCCTCCCTCCCTGGGCCTGGCCTGTACCATGGGGTACATGCGATCCCTACCTGTTGACCCAGGACTGGGAATTACGCGTGACCCAGTCACCTGTTACGCGTCAGACACGTGGGCCTGCCTTCAGGAGTGTACAAGAAGGAAGAAGAAAGATAGGAGCCTCAAACGCCAAAGCAGAGGAAGAATAGGAGAAGGAGAATGAAGAAAGAAAAAAGGAACGAAAAACAATGGTGAGACGGTTCTTATGTCAGCTACGGACAATGAGGAACATTCCCAAAAATACCACAGACATGTTCCCCATGCGAGGGGAAAAAGGATAGCAAGAGGATAGGCATGCAGCATGGAAGGGAATGCTCCAAAGGCTAGGCTGGGGCCCCGTAGCAGTCAAGCATGAATCCATGAAAGAGTGGGAGCCCCCTTAGGAGGACTTTATTTTGACAATAATGAAGCAGTGCAAGAGGAGGTGAGTTTGTGACTCTGTCACAAAGTCAGACATTCTACAGTGACGGTATCAACAAATTTGTCTCTCGTTGGGAGAAACGTGTTCGTCGTCATGGTGACTACATTGAGAAATAAATATGTAGTCATGAAGAATAAAGATGTAGAATATTAATAACGTTTGTGTTATTTAAAATGATTTTTAAAATTTTCATTTTAAAAAGTTGGAAGCCTTATTTTTCAGCATGCCCTTGTAGCTAGGAGTATGTATACAGAGCGATTTTAAAAAAGAACCACTACATAATGCTAATCGAATTTAAAGCAGATGCAAGACAGATTCATTGGAAGAGTCCTCAGAAATGTAGTTCACCCACAAAAGAGATAACTTTCAAAACCCTCATTCGACCAGTATTTATATAAAGACAAGTTGTTGTTTAATGTTGTACCAAAAAATATCAAGAAGTTCTTTCATTTACTTCAACTTTTACACGATACTCTGATGAAAATTAGGCAGAAATAGGCTGTAAATATACACGTAATGTGTAAATGTAGACGTTGTTACCAAAAATCGTTGTTGACAGATTTACGTCAAACTTTTACATGATACTCTAACGAACATTTGGACAGACATAGACACATAGATTGTGAATATACGAGGGTCAGTCAAAAAGTAATGCCTCCTATTTTTTTTTCTACGTTTAATTGTCAGGAAATTTAAATGCAATTACATAGGTTGAAAACCACAACATTGAGGATCATTTTGTCATTTTTCAATGTAATCTCCGCCCATCTCTACAGTTTTGGTCCATCTTTGAACAAGGGCATGTATCCCAGCACGGTAAAAATCACAGCTCTGCTTCCTAAGCCATTGACGCATGGATGTTTTGACGGCCTCCTCATCTTCAAAATGAATCCCACGATGAGCTTCTTTTAGTGGCCCGAACAGATGGAAGTCTGATGGTGCCAGGTCAGGGCTGTATGGGGGATGAGGCAAAACTTCCCATCCAATTTTGACAATCTCGTCAGAGGTGTGACGACTGGTGTGTGGTCTTGCATTGTCATGCAAAAGAAGAACATCTGCCATTGATTTTGTTGGGCGAACTCGCTGAAGACGTGCTTTAAGTTTGTTGAGGGTTGTGATGTATTGAACAGAATTTATTGTGCATCCCTGCTCCAAAAAATCAACCAGAATCACACCCTCTGTATCCCAGAAAACTGTTGCCATAACTTTCCCTGCCGATCGCACAGTTTTGAATTTTTTCTTCCTCGGCGAGCTTGTGTGACGCCACTCCATTGACTGCCTCTTTGATTCGGGTTCAAAAAAATGCACCCATGTTTCGTCCCCGGTCACAATTTTTTTCAGAAACTCATCTCCCTCCAAACGGAAGAGCTGCAAGTGTTGGGAGGCTATTGTTTTCCTTGCCTCTTTATTCTGATCGGTTAACATTCTTGGAACCCACCGTGCACAAACTTTTGAGTACCCCAATTGTTTAATAATCGTGATCACACTGCCTTTACTAAGAGAAATAATGCGACACACTTCATCTGCAGTCACCCGACGGTCACCACGAATGATGTCATCAACTTGCTGAATGTTGTGTGGAGTCACTGCACTCACTGGCCTGCCGCTCCGCTTTTCGTCAGTCAACGGTGTTTGCCCTTCAGCTTCCTTACAACGACGAACCCATCGTCTAACAGTGCTGACATCCACTGTCACAACACCATACACCTTCTTCAGTCTTTCATGAATGCGTATGGGCGTTTCACCTTCTGCATTCAAGAATTCAATCACACAACGCTGTCTCAAACGAACATCGATGTCGGCCATCTTACAAACTTCTGCTGTGCTGCCACCTGTTGACACAGAAAGTTACTACTGCAGTGGATTGCAGAAGAAGGTTTGAGGAATGGCGCCAAATTCAAATTTTTCACTTAACTTAATTTCTTTAAGTAGAAAAAAAATGGGAGGCATTACTTTTTGACCGACCCTCGTATATTCACACACACACACAAACACACACACACACACACACACACCCATGTGTTGCAAAAAGGTACGGCCAAACTTTCAGGAAACATTCCTCACATGGTGTGTGTGTGTGTGTGTGTGTGTGTGTGTGTGTGTGTGTGTGTGTGTGTCTGGAGCATGAGAGAGACTTCTCCAGATGCTTGCTGTGTGAAGGATAGCAGCTTGAACGACACTATTTCACACAGTTTTAATCGGCGAAGAGGTAGGATTAAAAACTTTCATATGACTCAGATTTCTCAGTAGTATTCTAGTCAAAACCCGATAGCCTATAAACTTTCCTGTTTTCCGTAAATCCGACAACAAGGAAGCAAGCAAAACAGCACAATGGCGTATCAGTTTCTGATTAGAATTGTATGTAAGGAGAAAGAGTAAATATGCGAGAAACGATTTGTGTAATGATTTACTTACCTTGCTACCAAAGAAATCGCATATTTTCACAGCACAGCATTTTCTTTGATGCAGTTGGTTTTAGCAGAAAACATGTATATTATCTTTTAAAAAAAATATATATCATATACCTATTTGAATGTTTACAAGTGTATCGTGTTGAAATATGAGGTAGAGCGATCAACAACGTTTCGAGATTTTTGTTAACAGCGTTTCCCAAATTAAAACATTTATTCATATACAGGGTGGTCGGAAATTCCCGTTATAAACATCTAGGACATGTGGAGGGTAGTGAGTATATAACATTTTGAATAGGAACCCATGTCCGGAAACGTATCATTTCTGTTCTATGACAGTTTCAATGCAGATGATTATCTCGTACACACCCACATGAGGAATTTACTTAGGTGTGATCCAGTACAATTGTTGCAATCCATTTGAAAAGAATACTGACTCGTTCCCTTATTACGTAAGCATTTGCATTACAACTTACACCTTATGGTTTACATTAGTCGACAAATTTATATCGCTTTTTGAACATTGTTGCCCAAAAGAATTACTAAATGTAATATCAAACAGTTTTCAAAGAAACCTTCCATTACTGTAGGTATTAAAGTGTCTTCAGAAAGAAAAAGAAAATTGTATGAGGCAGCAAGAATTAGTAAAGACTCAGAAGTAACTTCACTGTAAAAATTATTGCAACATACTGAGGAAAGGTGTCAGAAAATCCAAAAATATGTATATCAGAGATAAAATTAACAACTCAAGCAATAAAATCAAATCGATATTGAATGTGGTTAGAAGAGAGACAGAAAAAGTAGCCACTACAGTAGGTAGTAATACTATTAAAGGTAATGAGACCATCTTAACCAACAGTACACAAATAGCTAACATATTTAACAACCATTTCCTAAGTGTAGGCGAAAAAATTAGTGAGAATAGCTCAAAAGAAAAAGCCAAGCAGTACATGGGAGAGTCAGTTTTCAGAAATCCTTGTCGGATTAATTTTCATCTCACAACGTCTTTTGAAATAAGGAAAATCATTAAATCTTTGAAAAATAAATGTTCTGTTGGAGTAGACGACATCTCTAGAAAGATATTAAAACAATGTGGAGCAGTTACACCCAAAGTTCTGAGTCACATCTGTAATGTATCACTAACTCAAGGTCTTTTCCCAGACAGATTAAAATACCCCATTTTCAAGCCTCTCTACAAAAAAGGGGACACCACAGGTGTCAATAATTACTGGCCAGTATCCTTACTTACACCATTTTCAAAAATCGTTGCGAAAGTAATATACTCAACAGTAGTAAGCCATCTCAACAGTAATGGGATACTTAGTAAATCACAGTTTGGATTTCAAAAACGCTGTTCCACTAAGACAGCAATATATAATTTCAGTGCCCACATAATAAAGACTTTAAATAGGAAAAAGACACCAATAAGAATTTTTTGTGACTTATCCAAAGCATATAATTGTGTGAACTGTGAGATTATGTTACAGAAGTTACAATTATATGGTAGAAATGGAACAGAATGTGAGTAGTTTAAGTCATATCTACAGAACAGGAAGCAAAAAGTTTCTTTATATGGTTTAAGTGATTTAAGAAAGTTTCCCACTTCACGTAACTGGGACCAAATTACATTAGGTGTTCCACAGGGTTCGATCATGGGTTCCCTTCTGTTTTTGATATATGTGAATGACCTGCTTATTTGAAACAAGAGGCTAAACTGACACTGTTTGCTGACAATACAAGTATCATTATTAATTCAATAAAAAAACTCCAAAAGAAACTAACAAAAATAATGTCTTTGGAAAAGTTGTTGATTGGTTTTCTGTGAATGAGCTTCCTCTGAACTTTGAAAAAACACAGTACATTCAATTTTCTACTGCAAGGAGTACATTTCTATCAATAAATATAACACATCAACAGAAGTCAGTAGCCAGGGTGGAGCATACTACGTTTTTGGGTGTACATATAGATGAGAATCTTAATTGTAAAATTCATATTTTGGATCTCCTAAAGAGACTAGGTTCAGCAACTTTTGCAATCAGAATAATTGCTAATTTTGAGGATACAGATATTATCAAGCTAACATATTTTGAATACTTTCACTCTCTGATTTCATATGGAATAATATTTTGGGGTAACTCAACACTTAGGCAAAAAGTATGCATTGCTCAAAAGAAAGGGTGTGTGGGGCCCATAGTCGCACAACTTTTAGGCATCTGTTTGAAAGCTTAGGAATTCTTAGAACAGCCTCACAGTACATGTACTCAGTACTGAAATTTGTTTTCAGCAACATGGACCAGTTTAAAAACAATAGTGACAATCATGATTATTACTCCACAAGAAAGAAAGACTTACAATATCCTCTACTTAACCTAACTTTGGCTCGGAATGGGGTAAAATATGATGTTAAACTTTTCGATAAATTAGCAGATGAAATAAAATGTCTGACAGACTGCAGTAATAGTTTCAAAAATAAATTGAAATCATATCTCCTTGACAACTCCTTCTATACCACACATTAATTCTTGAATAGCAATAATTAAATATATAGGTATAATATATGCATTTTGTGCCATTTAAGGGAATGGGGCAGGTAATGTAAATTTTAAGCTTAAAAAAACCTTGATTCATGTGTGATTTCTTATGCACTTGACACGTTCGACATCGTAATGGTTACCGTGAGATTGATCAATGGAACACGTAACTAACTAACTTTATTTATGCATGGCGCACAGGCGATTCACAAACCATTCTGCCTCACGAAACTACACTATAAATCTACTTTAGCGGAGCCAGCCTGTTTCGTATAACGACATCATTCTTTTTTCAGTAAGCACACCCACCTGCCAGCGTTATTCGCTATAACTCTTACTGTTTTTTTTCTCCAAATCCGCCCTGCATTAACATTCTAAGATATATAACAAAACATGCGATTTCAAGTGACTAACAGGTAGCCCAGTGCGATATTTTGAAACAAATACACCGATAACATACACTGAAACAAACATCACATCACGATAATTTAGTTAAACATTAAAAACGTACGATACAGATACACACTCCCTGGCTGCTAGAAAATATGTATCATAATACCACACTTATGTAAAATGCATGCCTAATCTAAGATGATACCCATCTACTGAAAGCTGCTGCAATAATGACATTCTCCTCGGATTAGTGCTAAGCTGACGTCAGCGGAGATCACATTGCGGTGTGGGTGTACACAGTCGATTTTCTACCTATTCATAATGTTTAATTACTGAAGGTGAAGCTGTGTACCAATGCGACAAGGGCCCTGTTCGTACAGCTCGGATCTTGGATGATTGGTTTTGTGCACATAAGAATGTATTATCGCGTCATCATTGACGTACAAAGCCACCAGATCGCAATATTATTGAGCCTTCGTGGTCTACTTTGGAAAGAAGGGTGTGTGATCGATATTCATCATCATTATCTGAACTTGTCACTCCTTTGCAGGAAGAATTGTGTACGATTTCCTTCAAAAACGTACAGGACCTTGTTTATCCATTCCGAAACGACTGGAAGTTGTTTTGAACGCCAACGGTTTGCTTTTGGTGTTTCAGTGCTTTTGTAAACCCCCTGTGTTTCTTTGAGGCATGCCCACTGCAGGAGTTCAAAGCGTTGGAGTCGGGATAAAGTACAAGTATTGGGACTGCTCCTGTCCTTACTATGTAGCAGTCGCGTGTGTTAATGGCCAGTGCATCTCGAACGGAGTGACAAATGTGCTAAAGTCCATCATACATAAACCACTTAATTCTTTTTATGTCTGGGACAGTTTTAGGCAGAGGTAATAAGGAGATTGACTTTAATCAGTAGCCTCACTTATAATGACTTTGCAGTAATAAATCAAAGACGAAACATTTCCACTCATACGCTTTCATGAATGTTTTTCTTGTTTTGGTACATAGTTTGTATTTTGATACACCCTGTACACACACTGCCGCAGTGTGCTTATGGAGTACTGCTATACTTACAATTAGTAATATAGAAAGGATAGGACCGTAAGAAGAAATAATACAAAGTTACATACAAATAAATGTAAGTGGTTTCTCTACCGTAGTGTTGCTTCTCAAAGAATTCATCACCGGAATTGAGACTTTTGTTCTAAAGTGGGATTATGTTTCGTATTCCTGTGACTGACATTGGGTCCACTGTGTGACAGCTTATTGCTCCTTTCCGTTTCTATGCAAATGGTGACTAGCCACAAAAATTTCATAAAGCGTAAGAAAGATGGAAATCGACGGAATCGAGATCAGAACAATAGACTACATCTATGTATTTATTTCGTTATTGTTAATTCAGCACGACTAGATTAGGGTTTTAAGGGCCTCTCTTTCATTTGACTGGGAACAGCACAAAAAAAAATATAATAGAAAAATTCTCAATCTCTATGCGAATTCATGGTTCAGCTGTGTACATGTGGAATTTAATTATGAGAACAACTAGAATCACAAATATTAACAGCGAATAATACTATCATTAATAATAATAATACTGAATAATTAAAAATGGCATTAATTCTCAATCTCTATGCGAATTTATGGTTCAACTGTGTACATATGGGATTTAATTATGAGAACAACTAGAATCACAAATATTAACAGCGAATAATGCTGTCATTAATAACAATAATATTGAATAATTAAAAATGGCATTAACTATAACATTAATATTGATTACTTTACCACATTTGGAGCCATATTTAGTCTCATCAGAGATAATGAAAGAGGAGAAGATAAAGACACAGAGCTGTTAAGAACGAACAGAATTTCAATAGTGTACTCAGTATACATGAGGAAGATCAAGAACGTTGTAATGTAACCGTAGCATAAGTGTGTTGTCTCTAAGCCATATGACGAAGAGCATTTTCTAGGATCACTACACCTCGAGAACTAAGTATCCCGCATCTCTTATTCTGAATGGTCCGTTACAATTAACAGGACAGAAATATCTATGCTAAACTGGAACTTGAGTTTTATAATTCTGAAGATGGTTCCTTATAGTCACTTCTAAACTACCACAGAATGTGATTGTTCACGAACGACAGTAACCCACGGCGCTCATCCTCACGGACATTTTGACGACTATGGAAAATTAACTGCGCCAACTACTCACCATCTGTTTGTTCATGACTTTCGGTCCCTACACTATATGCAGCCACTACATTCCACAGGAACTTTATCAACAGCTATCTTCGTAGTTTCCAAGGCAAAGAAGCACCATTTTCGGCTTTATAACAGCGCACTTGCTTTCGCTTGGAATGAGAAACCGTCCGTAAGACGGAAGAATCAGCATTGATTAACGGCATGGAAATGCAGAAAGCAATTTGAAACATTGCATTAAAGACACAAAAAGTGTGTATTCACAGATGTGGCCCGTAATTTAAGAACTCATGGAGGCCACATGAAACTAGAAGACTCTTGACGTAAATATACAGTGTGTTTGGACTATAGGTATAGATATTTTAATAATTAGCGCCTTAAAAGTACCCACTACAGTGTGTTAGTTGTTTTTCCTCTACGTCTAACAGTCAATCCACAAGAACATTACATAATTTATCATCTGATGTTTTCTGCACGGTCGTAACTGCGCCACGAATGGTCTATGCCTGTCAGTACAGACTATCGATTTTGCGTCCACGCATCTGTACTTCAATAGCCGACATGTGACCAAGGGCAAATGAACATTAATGGCTTGCTTGTGTCACACATACTTGGAGTTACTAGCCAGCCTAAAAACATACTACTCGAACAGCTACACTTATTAATATGCAGATGGAGTAAATACTGGTGTAACATCGTTCAGTAGACTGCTCTGAGTCATCAATAGAAATATCTGCACTTATACCTCTACATCATGTATATACGATAGCTACGTCGTACATTTGACATACAGGGGCAACTGCGTTTCACAGTGCATGATGTGCCTTATTTTTAATGATGTGAGTAATTTACTTTCTACGTGTAGCAACAAGACGGATTATGAGAAGTATCACTCATCCACAGTCCAGTTGCAGAAAGACATGAGAAACTTTCTCATGTTTCCACAGACACGGCTCTAATATCAGCTAAATTTTGCGTTTCTATATTGTTCCATATGCTCAATACCGTCAAGAGCTTACTTTATGTGCGTAATAGCTTTTTGTATGTTTTTCAGTAGTTTTGTTGTATATGTTTCGTTCAGGGAGGTAACTGAAAGACAGTGTCGTCCTATTAAGATGAATCCAATGGATATTTTGCGGCATATTTACTGCAGATTAAAACTATACTGAAGAAATAAGAACAATAGCGAATGGGAAGCGAGCGTTCAGTAAATACATGGATTTTTGACAGCAAAAACAAGAGGAAGTGGCCTAAGAAATATATTTGCTAAATACTTCATTTGAAGTGAATTAACAAATGGCTCATTAAGAAAAAAGGGAAAATATCTGTAAAGACTTCAAATCTGTCCCTGGAGAAGAATGGAGGAAACTGATTGGATGTATGCATTCAGGTGGGGGGAGTCGGCTGCTAAATAATCATTAAAATTCATGGTGAAAACCATCAGCTGTCTTTTATTTTGTGCATTGCTACTAGTTTCGGTCACAGACCATTTTCAAGTTTAGCAGGCATAAGTAGCAGGACTGTTACACCGCGGTATAAACGATTACAAGTTGCTGTTGCAGGGCAATCATAGTCACCTGGAGTTTCAATGAAACTGAGTGGGTTGACGTAAAAAAGGTTATTGAAAAACTCGAAAGAGTAACGGAAAGAACTCCCCTGAAGTGTATAAAAAATAAGAAAGCGAACCAAGTAGGACAAATTTAAGGATAAACTGATTGCTGAATTGATAGAAAAATAGAAGGGAAAATAAGAAGAGATAGAATAATGTGTGGCTTGATAGTAGATTTGAGAGAAAGAATATCCTACCAGTAACAGAAGGAAACAGCAAAGAACTAGATATCACAGAGGTCAAAGTTCAGCATAAACCTATCTTTCGACAGAATTTTTAATGTTTATGATGGTTTACGCAGATGACACATGCAAAAACTGAGGCATCTGAAGTACGAATTATTGGAACTATCATGAAATTTACTAGATTTGGCTCCCTCTGACTTTCACGAATGCCAGCTTGTAAAGAAATTTACGGTTAGAAGACGTTTGGAGCGTATACAACAGCTGTAGATGTGTATTTTTACAGAAATCGCGTCTTAGAGATGGAAAAAAAGTTGGACAAAGCGCAGTGACCGAAAAGCGTAATTTGTAGATAAAAACTGTTCGGAAGTGTGCCGGTTTAGATCCCTGTCTAGCCACCCAGATTTCGGTTTCTGTGATTTCCCTCAATTGCTTAAGGTGAATGCACAGAGTGGTTACTTGAAAGGGCGCGACGGGTTTCTTTACGCATCCTTCACTAGTCCGACCTCATGCTCCGTATCTATGGCCGCGTTGTCGATTGGACGTCAAACGCTAATTTCTATTTAAGGACAAATGTAATCTATCGGTTCCCTACGTTCAGCAGCTTTCAGTGGGTCGTGTACTCGTAAGAGAATATAATAATCCTTTGTTTGCAATTCACTGACTGCCGGTAGGCTTGGAAATCAACAAACTGCTTTCTTGAGTCCCTCGGAAATTTATAGCCTGAAAACCAAATCATATTTTATTCAGTGGTGTAAAATGCGATACGTTGAAGAAATAAATTATAAGTAGGCATATATCGTCGACGCTGCTTCAAAATGTTTTTACCACGCGTTTTCAGGCTTTTTAAGTTCCGAGGGACACTGGCACTGGAGAGCAGTCAGTTGATTTCAACGCCTTTCAGTAGTCGGTGAATTGCATTTTCTAGTCTGTAGATGTTCATCTCCTATTTTTTGATCACCATTTTCGAATTTTGGTGCAACTTATCACTGTTTTGTGACCAGCTAGGGATGTACTGCTTTCGAAGCCTCTAGGTATACACTTTTTGGCACCGGCAGATCTTTTGTAGTTTCTGCTGGAAGTGGTATGCAACTTAATTTTTTTTCTAGTTCTGTAGAGGACTTGACCAAGTTGGCTTTCTTTAGATTTCACGTTGGGCGGAGTATAGATGTGGCCTACAACATTACGGCAAATGAAATGAAATGATCGTATGGCATTAATGGCAGAGAGTCCCCACATGGAGAAATTCGGCCGCCGAGTTGTAAGTCTTTTCAGTTACCGCCACATTGGGCAACTTGCCTGTCGATGATGGTGCAATGACGATGAGGACAGCACAATATCCAGCCACCGAGCGGAGAATATTGTCGACTCGGTCGGGAGTAGAACCCGAGGCCGCAACATGGCAGTCACACCAGCTGACTATTCTACTAAAGAGGCGGTCCCATTACGGAAGAATACCCTGCATGGTCATTCTCTGATAAATGATCCGCCTCCATCACTGTGGCCCAAAATACAATCGAATATATAAAAGAATCTGCTTTTAAATGGAATTTATACCTTGTTTTATTTATAAACTGTTGTTTGTATCTTACGCCTGTGATCATATTTCATTTGCTATACTATTTGTCTTATTATGATTTTCAGCCCAAAGACTGGTTTGATATAGCTCTCCATGCCAGTGTATCCTGAGCAACCCACAGCATCTCCGTGTAACTACTTCACACCACATCGATCTGAACCTGTTTGCTGTATCCCCGTCTTCGCATCCCTTTACAACTTTAACACCTCCCCCCCCCCCCCTTGCCCCCCCCCCCCTCCCACAGTTCGCTGCATTGCAAAATTCGTGAGCCTACATCCTGCAGGATGTGTCCTGTCAACCGAACGCTTCTTTTAGTCTATTTGTGCCACAAATTTCTTATCTTGCCAGTTCGATTCAGAGCCGCTTCATTAATTATACGATTTACTCATCAAATCTACAACATTCCTTGTAGTACCACATAGTGAATGATTCTATTCCATCATGTCGGAATTGCTTATCGCCCACGCTTCAGTTTCAGGCGATGTTACAAGCCAGACAAGTACTTTCAGTAAAAACTTCCTAACACTTGAATGTATACTCGATGTTAACAAAGTTCTCTTTTTGAGAAATACTTTTCTTGCTATTGCCTGTCTGCATTTTATATGATCTCAGTTAGCTTGCTGCCCATATAGCAAAACTCTTCTACTACTTTTAGTGTCTTATGTCCAAATATCTCTCAGCATCGCCTGATTTAATTGAATCGCTTGTTTCAGAAGGCCCCTACGTCTATCTGACATAGTTTTGAGAAAAGTGGAAAAAACTGTTTTAATATTTTACAGGGCATTTTCGTAATTGCTCGCAGTCACCATGTGAGACATACCACTATGAATAATTATTCTGACTTTTTATACACTCAAATATTACGTCGTTTTATTGACCAGAAGTGAATATTTCTCTTGGACATAGGGACTTTCTGAAATAAATGAGAAATAAAAATCTTAAAACCTTTATCTCACACAAACAAACTGTTTAATGAACATGTAGGTAAATGTTAAGGACAATGTTTAAAGAATAAACAATATCTGTTCATGAAAACAAACTGTTTATCAGTACTGGAAATCACAAACCACACATCTTCTGTGTCCGTTGCTCCCGCAGCAATTGGTCACTGACGAACAGTATTTCAGAATTCTTGGCTGTGTTCTTCCTGCGCTATGTAAGCAACCGACTTCTTTATATACGTCATCTTATTTGCGTTGACAGGAATGTAGTTATCTGAATAGGATCGAACAGCTGGGAAGTTGACGTTCGATTGAGAAACTATAAGACAGTCCTA
Organism: Schistocerca piceifrons; assembly: GCF_021461385.2. Taxonomy (NCBI): domain Eukaryota; kingdom Metazoa; phylum Arthropoda; class Insecta; order Orthoptera; family Acrididae; genus Schistocerca; species Schistocerca piceifrons. Next base: position 216,700,548 of record NC_060142.1, on the reverse strand, counting down.
ATCGGAATTAATCTGAATGTGTAGGTATTTGAACCATTGATCATACCGCAGACTGTGACAGTCCCAAATACCCAATCACTGAAGGCAAAATGATAGGATGTTGAAACACTGAATGCTGCTTTCAAGCCCCTCCTTGGTTTAGCTGTCTTTAGTGAATGAGTTGTCCTGTTTGTAAAGTCTCGTCCCCCACGACATGAAGTCCAAGATTTCATCTGTTGAGATAACCTTTACAGAGAATTGTCGTCTTGCACTCGATGATATGATCCGTTCAAAGTAATTCATAATAGCATATACTCTGTGAGTTCTTCGCAGTGATCTCTTGACTGTGCCAAAAGCTTCATCAGACGGTAAGAGTGTTCCCTGACAGGAAAGAATACCTCTATTTTCTGAAACTTTCCAGCATACACGAAAGCTTGACACATTCTTATTAAACAGCGATTTTTGTTTTGCCCTGGGCAGTTATCACATAACAGATAAACAATTTTTATGTCCTTGGTGATGAACATGGTGAGGTACAAGAAAGTGCATACATCGTTAGGAACTCTGTGGGCGAAAAAACCGTGATGAAGGTAATGAAATTACGTCTTTCAGATTGTGAATGCCGAAAATATTAACCATCAGCTGGGGGAGATAAAACAGGTCTTGACCAAGTATTGTTGGTAGATGAAGATACCGCAAGACACCAAAGCTCGGCCTGAAAATATATTTATTTCCTTTGCACATCCTTTCACTTACATTCAGAGCATTATACAATGAAGAGCCAAAAAAACTGGTACACCTGCCTAATATCGTGTATTGACCGCAAGAGCGCGCAGAAGTGCTGCAGCATGACGTGACATAGACTCGACTAATGTCTGAAGTAGAACTAGAGGGAACTGACACCATGAATCCTTCAGGGCTGTCCATAAATCTGTAAGAGTACGAGGGGGTGGAGAACTCATCTGAACAGCACGTTGCAAGGCATCCCAGATATGCTCATTAATGCTCATGTCTGAGTTTGGTGGCCAGCGGAAGTGTTTAAATGTCGCATTGTCCTGCTGGAATTTCCAAGTCGCGTCGGAATGCGCAATGGTCATGAATGGATGCAGGTATTTAGACAGGGTTTTACGTATATGTCACCTGTCAGAGACGTATCTACACGTATCAGGGATCCCATATCACTCCAATGCACACGTCCCACACGCTTGAACAGTCCCCTGCTGACATACAGGGCCCATGGATTCATGAGGTTGCCTCCATACCCGTACACGTCCATAATTTGAAATGAGACTCGTCAACAGTCTAATGTCGGTGTTGATGGGCCCAGGCGAGGCGTAAATCTTTGTGTCGTGCTGTCATAAAAAAATGGCTCTAAGCACTATGGGACTTAACATCTGAGGTCATCAGTACCCTAGACTTAGAACTACTTAAACCTAACTAACCTAAGGACATCACACACATCCATGCCCGAGGGAGGATTCGAACCTGAGACCGTAACAGGAGCGCGGCTTCGGACCGAAGTGCCTGTAACCGCTCGGCCACAGCGACCGGCGCGTTATCATCAATGGTACACGAGTGGGCCTTCGGCTCCGAAAGTCCATATCGATAGTGTTTGGTTGAATAGTTCGCACGCTGACCCTTGTTGATGGCCAAGCATTGAAACCTGCAGCAATTTGCGGAGGGCTTGCACTTCTGTCAGGTTGAACGATTATCTTCAGTCATCGTTGGTCCCGTTCTTGCAGGATCTTTATCCGGCGGCAGCGATGTAGGAGATTTGATGTTTTACCGGATTCCTGATATTCACGGTAGACTCGTGAAATGGTCGTACAGGAAAAACCCCACTTCATCGCTACCTCGGAGATGCTGTGTCCCATCGCTCGTGCTCCGACTATAACACCACGTCCAGACTCACTTAAATCATGATAATCTGCCATTGTAGCACCAGTAAACGATCTAACAACTGTGCTAGACACTTATTGGCTTATACAGGCGTTGCTGACCGCAGCGCCGTATTCTGCCTGTTTACGTATCTCTATATTTGAATACGCATTCCTATACAAGTTTCTTTGGCGCTTCAGTGTAAAATGTCTTGGCTCTTCTCTTCTTCATCATTAAATAACAAACCGCATTCTGTCGAGATGCCTCATTCAAACATTTGTTTTTAATTTTCATCATTAATTGCTCACATTCACAACACACATCTACAAGCGGTCTGTGGAAATGAAGGTATTCGTATTTGATCCGAGGAAGGGGATTTACTTCTTTACTCTTCACTTCTATACTCTTTACTTCTTTACTCATATATGATCTTTCTATTCAAGTCAGCACTTAAGTTAAGGTACGCTTTACCAGCATTATGAAACTTTTTCGTCAGAAGTGATGATGTGTGCTTATGAACTTTGATACTTTCAAGTTATAATATTGAATTACTGCTCTTTTTTACTTCTCTCGATCATCTTTAGGGCTTTTTCCAGCAGAAGTAGGTGTCTTATCTATCTCACTATGCAATGATGTTTGAAAGAATGTGTATTTAGACTTTTTTCTTCCCTTGGGCTACGTCGCTTTACTTTCTCTTCCTGTGTCAGGCCCTAAAGGTTGTTAATATTTTCTATTAAGATCCAGAAAACGTGTGAGACTTGATAACTTATCACCTTGACTAATGGATTCAAAACACTTAGAACGGAATGTATAAGGTTGTCAGATTTTGCTGGTATTAGCTTACCTCGGTAATTGGTATGATTCAATCCCTTTCGTTTAGCAGTTTTCATTACATTTCGTTCGTCCTGCTCAGGATGACATACACCTTTCCTCCGCATTTCTTATTGATAGGTTCAACTTCACAATCAGATGCAGTCATACTAATAGAATATAAGATACTATGAGGACACATTAACAAATCCTAATGCTTGCTGTATACCAATGATTTTGAAACAAACCATAGATACATTATTTATACCGTTCTCTTGGGTTTACTGACAATCACAGCATCTTAGCAAAGTGCGTGGAGTTACTCTTCAGAATTGTCGAGAGCAAAAGCGTCCTACGCCCTGGGCATAGGACTCTTTTGAAATCAACAAGCGTTTCTCTACCATATATTTCGGCTATTTGATAAAACACGGAGGTCCTTTCCACACTCAACGACGAGTCGGCCCCTAAACAACGCAGAAATGTACATAGTACAAGATGCTATAAAGGTGGACTTGGGGCCCTTCTGAAATAAGCTATTGAGTTGCATTATATTTCATTTGTTAATATTTACTATATTTACACAATCCATCCAAACATTCCAAGAATGGTTGTACACCTGGCGTATAAGGGACGTCAGTGCAGCAGCTACGGAGGCAGCTTGAACTAACAACACTAAACAACTCACGTGCGTTCGATCAGTCAGCAGCGAGCAGGCAGTGTTAAGTAGTGGACGTGCGGCCGTAGTGTGCCGACGATGAGTTGCAAACCGCAATGGACCAACGTCTCTATATCAAGTGTTATTCTCTAGAATGTTTAAAGAAGAGAAAACTTTCGAACAGATACAACGACACTACTACGCCTGCCACGACTTGACTGATGAAATGCGAAACCGCACGACTGTTTTCTCAAAATAATCATCACGTGTAGCAAGACTTGGTGTTATCAATACGAACCTACCACAAAACGACAAAGCGCAGAAATTCACATGAAGGTTCAACGCTTTGACGACATAACCGACATTTAAAGCTATATGACGTGTGAGTTGAACAACATTCGAAAGGAGGACTTTCATGACTGTTCCACGTTTTCTGAGCATTGTAGTCAAGTGGGCGGAGGCTGTGTGGAACAGTTGAGGAATTAAAACCACCTTCTTACTTTTTCTCTATGTTTTTATTAATGCAGTCTGAAACTTTCTGAACTACGGGGCTATACTTACATTATTATATACTCCTGGAAATGGAAAAAAGAACACATTGACACCGGTGTGTCAGACCCACCATACTTGCTCCGGACACTGCGAGAGGGCTGTACAAGCAATGATCACACGCACGGCACAGCGGACACACCAGGAACCGCGGTGTTGGCCGTCGAATGGCGCTAGCTGCGCAGCATTTGTGCACCGCCGCCGTCAGTGTCAGCCAGTTTGCCGTGGCATACGGAGCTCCATCGCAGTCTTTAACACTGGTAGCATGCCGCGACAGCGTGGACGTGAACCGTATGTGCAGTTGACGGACTTTGAGCGAAGGCGTATAGTGGGCATGCGGGAGGCCGGGTGGACGTACCGCCGAATTGCTCAACACGTGGGGCGTGAGGTCTCCACAGTACATCGATGTTGTCGCCAGTGGTCGGCGGAAGGTGCACGTGCCCGTCGACCTGGGACCGGACCGCAGTGACGCACGGATGCACGCCAAGACCGTAGGATCCTATGCAGTGCCGTAGGGGACCGCACCGCCACTTCCCAGCAAATTAGGGACACTGTTGCTCCTGGGGTATCGGCGAGGACCATTCGCAACCGTCTCCATGAAGCTGGGCTACGGTCACGCACACCGTTAGGCCGTCTTCCGCTCACGCCCCAACATCGTGCAGCCCGCCTCCAGTGGTGTCGCGACAGGCGTGAATGGAGGGACGAATGGAGACGTGTCGTCTTCAGCGATGAGAGTCGCTTCTGCCTTGGTGCCAATGATGGTCGTATGCGTGTTTGGCGCCGTGCAGGTGAGCGCCACAATCAGGACTGCATACGACAGAGGCACACAGGGCCAACGCCCGGCATCATGGTGTGGGGAGCGATCTCCTACACTGGCCGTACACCACTGGTGATCGCCGAGGGGACACTGAATAGTGCACGGTACATCCAAACCGTCATCGAACCCATCGTTCTACCATTCCTAGACCGGCAAGGGAACTTGCTGTTCCAACAGGACAATGCACGTCCGCATGTATCCCGTGCCACCCAACGCGCTCTAGAAGGTGTAAGTCAACTACCCTGGCCAGCAAGATCTCCGGATCTGTCCCCCATTGAGCATGTTTGGGACTGGATGAAGCGTCGTCTCACGCGGTCTGCACGTCCAGCACGAACGCTGGTCCAACTGATGCGCCAGGTGGAAATGGCATGGCAAGCCGTTCCACAGGACTACATCCAGCATCTCTACGATCGTCTCCATGGGAGAATAGCAGCCTGCATTGCTGCGAAAGGTGGATATACACTGTACTAGTGCCGACATTGTGCATGCTCTGTTGCCTGTGTCTATGTGCCTGTGGTTCTGTCAGTGTGATCATGTGATGTATCTAACCCCAGGAATGTGTCAATAAAGTTTCCCCTTCCTGGGACAATGAATTCACAGTGTTCTTATTTCAATTTCCAGGAGTGTATATGCTATTCTCGAGATGTGTTTATGCAACCCCCATGAAGTCACTTGAAAGAGTAAACTATAAAATAATTGTATACCCATAAGAACTGTATACCCACAAGAATGAATATGAATTTCTGTTTTATTCTGTGTGTGAAATACTTCATATCTTAAAAACCAGAAGATATACACTTGGCCGCAGACTTTACGCATGAGACACGATTACTGAAACGAGTAGAGTCTGGGTTTACCTTTTGTAAAAAGAAGCGAAAAAGTCTTACTTCAGTTTTTCTCACCATGTTTAGGCGCTCTTTTATCACCTGGCAATTGCAACGTAAGCATCCACGTTTCTATGTTCCGTATTTTGATTTACGTAGAGGAAATTGATTTACCCGCGTATGAGGAACTTATTTAAAATATTACACCTGGTTATCTCTCACGTTAATAACATAATTTTGTAGAGTTTTTGAATTTTTTTATTTTTCTGAGGCCATATAGAAACGAATGGTGATAAATTATTCGAGAGTATAACGACCGAACACATCACGTGTTCTCTCGTCATTTATGCTGTATCGCTAAGCAAAACCTCCCTGAGACTATTTGGGAGGACGACGGTTCAATCCCGCGTCCGGCCATCCTGATTTAGGTTTTCCGTGATTTCCCTAAATCGCTCCAGGCAAATGCCGGGATGGTTCCTTTGAAAGGGCCGCTTCCTTCCCCATCCTTCCCTAAGCCGATGAGACCGATGACCTCCCTCACTGTTTGGTCTCTTCCCCCCCCCCCCCCCCCCCACCTCCCAGACAAACCAACCCAACCTCCCTGAGACTGATTTTGCGATCATTTCTTTTCATTCTTCGCGTAATTTTTTTTACGGAAGACTCTTTTTAGGGTGGTCGGTCAATTGCTTCTGAACAATAACAACAATAATTTCGGCAATCGCTTCACTGCTTGATGTATCGTGCCTCACCAAAATCAACAGCAGAAACGAGAAATATGAAGTGAATGCATCATTGTCATCTTTTAACAGCAATCATTAATTCCATTTACCTAGAATTTTCGATCAGGCTTTCCGTGTTTGGACGTTTATCTCGCTCGTCGCGGTGTTACGTTATAATTATTTCTTTAATAATCATTTTTTATTCTTACCACGAGTTACTACTAAAACTCTTATTTGGTTAAAATGGCTCTGAGCACTATGGGACTTAACTTCTGAGGTCATCAGTCCCCTAGAACTTAGAACTACTTAAACCTAACTAACCTAAGGACATCACACACACCCATGCCCGAGGCAGGATTCGAACCTGCGACCGTGGCAGTCGCGCGGTTCCAGACTGTAGCGCGTAGAACCGCTCGGACACCCCGGCCGGCAAAACTCTTATTTAAAATAACTCAGATTTTTTTCTTGTAATAAATTCAAGAGGGAAACGCTTCGTGCTATGTGGTACGGTGCATAAAAAATCATTTTTAAGTAAAAAAAAATTTTTTCATTGTCAAGCTAAACGTTCCTCTTGCCCTGGTACATGCTTGACAGTACAGATGTGGCAAATGTGACCGTACAGTTGGATACCATCAAGACGTCGCGAACTGAAATGGAAGAGGAAGCGAGACGGAAGTGGCTTGGGAGGGAACAGAGAGAGGACGGGAGGAAGTCCTTTTCACCGTGAGACGGGTGTCGATGCGCGGAAGAAGGGGTGAAAAATCCTTTCGGGAAATAAATGACCGTCCACGACGTCAGCTCCGGAAGCGCTAGGACCGTCCTACATAAAGCGAGCCGGGGCGAGGCGCGACACGCATATGAAATTCAATTCCGCGCCCGCGATTTCTCTACGAGCGGCGCGACGGATGACCCGACACCGGGGGCGGAGCGGGGTTGGAACGGGAGCGGAGCCGGGACGTCGTGCTGATGGAACGCTCTGCGAAGGAAGGCGGTCGGGTGGGATTAATTTTTACATGGGTTCTCGCTCCGAGAACGGGCCGAGAGACGTCGCGGCGGCGGAGTCAGTGACGGGCGAGCCGCCCGGCGGACGCTGTCAGCAGGAGAGCGTGGGGGCGGTGGAGTAGTGGGGGGAGCGGGAGAGAGCAGCCAGCGGCGGCGATGCGAGAGCGACAGCGACTTTTTGTTGATCCGTGTCGTGTCGCCCAGCGCGCGCTTGATATTGCGCAAGCGAGAAGAATTGAAGCCGTTAAAATTTAGCACGGCCCCGTCGCGGAATGCATTGCAATAGCTGTCTGCTGAGGAATGATGGCGGGAGACAAACGGGCGACAGGCGGACAGGCAGCCGCGCCAGCTGTATTGGGGGCGCCGCGTCCGCCCCCGCCGCCCCCGCCGACGCACGATATAATGCGGGGCCCGCCGCTATATCGCCCCATTTGTCCTCCCGACCCCTGCCGCCGCCTCCGATACTGGGCTGTTACGGCTCCCGGTTTTTGTTTTATGGACTTTTTCCAGAAAGGAGAGAAAGAGGAGGAGAGTGGGGGGTAGGGACAGCGAGAGAGAGTGATAGTCAACTGTCGAAGGGAATGGCAACGTCAGAGCGCGAGGCGGTGAGTGCAGGGGCTCGCTGGCTAGCCAATACCGAGACGATCTGGAGGTGCTGCACGTTTGTGGTCTTGGTTGAGATTCCTGCTTCTTCATCGTCACGAAAGCTGCGTTTTTATCAAGAATATTGTGACCTATCGAGCAATTAAGAACTAATGACATTAGAAATATCATTATTCTGTGGACTGGGTGAAATGGAATAAGTGACACAGCGCTGATCGAAGAAACCTTAATTCACATTCAAAATATATGTAAAAGGTCAGTCTACAAAGATTTTAACTGGGCGAAATAAGGCCAGAGGATGATAAATCGTGCAGTAGGATGGTACAGGGCGATCCAAGTAACCTGTACTACTTCAGTGGATCATACCTTCCCTCCGACAGCTCGTAGAGACGGGAAAGTTGTTTTAATCATGTCAGTAGCTCTGAGAGAGTCAGAAGAACCCCATGTTGTTGGCAAGTTGAGTGTAGTTTCTGCGCATGCGTTCCTTTGTTCAGTATAATGCCAGCGCTTGCTCGGCTCGAGTTGTTCGTTCGTAGACTCGTCGGTCGTGGTTTGTGAAGTTTGTGAATGTGTATTCGGGCCGAGTAGCAATAAGGAGCAAACTAGTGATTCGTTCGCAGCCTTTAGCTGGCAGAAAAGTGCAGTACACACTTAGCGGGTTTTCATTGTGGAAACTGACTGGAACACAGAATCATCGGTTGCAACACAACGGGCATTCCGGACAGAATTCAATGATGTTGATGTCTGGTTTGTGGGGTGCTCAACTGCGCGGTCATCAGCGCCCGTACAAAGTCCCAAGTATAATACAGTCCAATTTTTTTAAGCAGTCTAATCGCAGAATTCAATGTGCGCGATGTTCTAACAGAGTCAACAATTTTGTCAATAGTAAGGAAGCTGGGGACAACAGGTGTACTAAACAGTGACAGTGGTAAACATAGACGCTCATCATTGAGTGCAGAGGTTATCGATAATGTTGGAAGACGCTTGGAGAACTCACCAAGGAAATCGTTGCGACGATTAAGCGAAGAGACAGGCATTTCAAATGGCACATGTCAGAGAACTGTGAAAAAATCGGCATTGCGACCATACAGACTGTACGTTGTGGGATCCTGCCCACTCTTGTAATATAGGGTGCCTAGGGAGCTACACAACATAGAAGAAAATCATATCAATGGAGATTATTACAGTAATTGAATTGAGAATACTTAACTTTCGTTTCTACATGATGAGTCGCAATCAATCGGCGACATCCAGATAATCAATGACCTTCGATGAACACAATTTCCATGCAAGCTAATAACACAAGTTCATAGGTCACTGCTATCGTTAACATCACTGCTCATCATTTAGTGCGGCTCTTCTGTGCGGTCGGGGTTGGCAGGAGCGGCGCTTATATTCTCCTCGGACAGAGGAGACAAAAGAATGCATTACTGTCGATGGTATCAGGGACTTCTTGTTCAATGTCCAGACATTCTCTCCATAACTTGGGATAAGATGAGGCATGGTTCCATTTGTTAGGCTACAGTAGCACAGAAGACAGCAGATAATGGGCTCGTGTAAACACCCATATCTTCCACGAAACACCACTGCATGATGAATAGATTGGAGTGTGGTGCACAGAGTCAGATTCCAGGATTTTTGTCCCATTTTCTGTGATACGACCGTAAACACAACAGTTTACACCCGTATCAGCTGGATGACGTCGTTCTTGCAGATGGTTATTTCCAAGATGGAACAACATATCACACGTCTAACACTCGCAAACAATTTGCAATCAGTTACTTTGGTGTCCGAACAGTGCCAAAAAATTTGTGGCTCCGCTGAACACCTGACTTAGCCCCCTCTCCCTGGATTTTTTCTTGTGGCGTATCTTAAAAGCTGAGCGTTCAAGAATAGACCACGAACAACTGCAGAACTCCGTGAAGCCACTACACACAAAATAAACAACACTGGCGAGGATAGGCTTCACAGAACGTCGGGGAATATAGTGAACCGAGTACAGCTGTGCATCGATGATGGTGGAGGGCACGTCCAACAAGTGCTGCGAGGACTTTGTATGTATATGTATGTAATCTCCAAATTGTGTGTTAACACCTTCCAAAACTGCATGTGTGTCCCATTATTGGTAAATGTTTTGATCCAAAGTAGTTCAGATTTATGTGGATCGCACAATGTTTTGAGGTGTTCATGCCTTGGAGGTTTTCGAAGTGTCTGTTAAGGTTCAAATGGCTCTGAGCACTATGGGACTTAACTTCTGTGGTCATCAGTCCCCTAGAACTTAGAACTACTTAAACCTAACTAACCTAAGGACATCACACACATCCATGCCCGAGGCAGGATTCGAACCTGCGACCGTAGCGGTCGCGTGGTTCCAGGCTGAAGCGCCTAGAACCGCTCGACCACCCCGGCCGGCTGTCTGTTAAGGGAATCAGTATAATGCTATAGGAAGCGCTTGCGTGATAATGGTGATCTGTGGAGACAGGAGAGGCAGATGCTGGCAAGACTTTTACGGTAAAGGGTAAAGAGTCTGCCAAAGTCATATGAAGACAAGGATGGGAGAAATGTACTGGTACATGTGCGGCACTGGCTCAGATTCGACGAAGAATAGGAACAAACCAGTAATACTCCCACCAGCGATTCCTTAAAGAGTCGAGCTCCCATGTATGAAACAGCCTCAAACGTCTTAATACTTTGCAATTGAGTTAATGTGTTAAACACTTTATGTTGAGCATGTAATACCCTAATTAAGTTGGTTTTAATGGTATAGGAATTGTCGTTCACACATACACTAGTGAAGAAACCAAAAGTGAAACGTAAACGAAAAGAGTTACAACCCTTTTATACGTTCACGTAAGGCCTTGGCTAATAGTGCATAGTATCATACCGTTTATTTTAGGCTTAGTCATAGAAAAATTAAGTTATCATAGCAAAGTCATTAAAATGCAGTCTAACAATATAATTTCGTGCAAATATTACTGTATTAATTTTGTAATTTACATAACTAGTATGTTAGAAAATACAAATGCATGTTACTGTACTTTTAATGTAAGCAAATAATCTAACAAAGATTACGAGACAGTAAAGCATACGTTTGAAAACTAAAAATATCCTGAATATTTTTCATGCCTGACGTTGATATTTTACCACATGAACGACGAGCATTCAGTAAGCAATAAACTGTTTTGATTTTGTTATTTTGTGGGGCTGTAAGGGAGAAAAAGTTTACAAAAGGTTTGAAGTTCCTTGGAAGTCGCTAAGTGTTCTCTCTATCAAATACTGGATGAGTTTAGTCTGGGTAATTTGCGTTCCGTATTATGAAAATCTAGTTTTTCACGATTCTGAAAGTTTAGGACGTCATTTCTCCCGAACTGTGTGTAAATTTCGCAGGAACATTAAGTAATATATCTGTCTGCAAGATGTGCTGCGAATAAAGTTAATAGTAAAGATGGAATAAGATGTTGAAGTTCTACTGCATGAACAGCAAAAATATAATAAGCGATAAAGCTTTCCTCTTTTCATTACTTTGTGCGGGATGTCAGTACCAAAAGTTTCGAAAACGTTGCAAATTATGTTTAAAATTTGTTGGAAGTCGCTAAGTGCCATCTTTCTCAAATAATGAATGAATATAGTCTGGGTAATTCGCATGCCGTGAGTTCCGCTGCCCCAAGACATACACTTTGTGATCAAAAGTATCCGAACACCTTGCTGAAAATGACTTACAAGTTCGTGGCGCCCTCCATCGGTAATGCTGGAATTCAGTATGGTGTTGGCCCGTGATGACAACTTAATGACAGCTTCCACTCTCGCAGGCATACGTTCAATCAGGTGCTGGAAGGTTTCTTGGCGAATGGCAGCCTATTCCTCAGGGAGTGCTGCACTGTCGGTCGGTGAGTCCTGGAACCAAGTTGGCGTTCCAAAACATCCCAAAGGTGTTCTGTAGGATTCAGGTCAGGACTCTGTGCTGGCCAGTCCATTACAGCGATGTTATTGTCGTGTAACCACTCTGCCACAGGCCGTGCATTATAAACAGGTGCTCGATCGTGTTGATAGATGAAATCGCCATCTCCGAATTGCTCTTCAACAGTGGGAAGCAAAAAGGTGCTTAAAACATCAATGTTGGCCTGTGCTGTGATACTGACACGCAAAACAACAAGGGGTGCAAGGTCTCTCCGTGAAAAACACGACCACAGCATAACACCACCTCCTCCAAATTTTACTGTTGGCACTATGCACGCTGGTAGATGACGTTCACCGGGCATTCGCCATACCAACACCCTGCCATCGGATCGCCGCGTTGTGTACCGTGATTCGTCACTCTACATAACGCTTTTCCACTGTTCATTCGTCCAATGTTTACGCTCCTTACACCAAGCGAGGCGTCGTTTGGCATTTACCAGCTTGAAGTTGGCTTATGAGTAGCCGATCGACCATGATATCCAAGTTTTCTCACCTCCTCCCGGCTAACTGTTATAGTACTTGCAGTGGATCCTGATGCAATTTGGAATTCCTGTGTGATGGTCTGGATAGATGTCTGCCTATTACACATATGATCCCCTTCAATTCTCTGTCAGTCAACAGACGTGGTCGGCCTGTACGTTTTCGTGCTGCATGTGTCCCTTCACGTTGCCACTTCACTATCACATCGGAAACAGTGGACCTAGGGATGTTTAGGAGTGTGGAAAGCTCGCGTACAGTCGTATGACACAAGTGACACCCAATCACCAGACTACGTTCAAAGACCGTGAGTTCGCGTAGCGCCCCATTATGCTCTCTCACGATATCTAATGACTACTCAGGTCGCTGATATGAAGTACCTGCCAGTAGGTGGCAGCACTATGCACCTAATATGAATAACGTATGTTTTGGGGGTGTCCGGATACTTTTGATCACATTGTGTATACAGTTTCAGTATTTAATACTTGACTTACTGTCTTAAACGTTTAACATAACATTATACCTCGTAATGATTATGGCTGCTTTATGAAATTTCGCTTAATTTGTATCTATCCTCTACGGAGCAACGCATAATGGGACGAAATGTAGAGAATAATAGCCTGGTATGGCCGAAATAAAACGATATCCAAAAATCGCGTATTCTTTGAACGGGTGATTTTATTAAACTGATTACAGCCAGACGTTGGATGAAGCACAACATTCTACGACCACTTAATTAGACCTGGAGCGGATCACATCCACTCCGCTACCGTATGAAAATTGTTTAATGACCGATATTCGCTAAATTTAATAAGAAAAATTTCAGAGATCAAATAATTAATCACGTTACTACTAGTTTACTGAACATGTGTTCACGACACAACTAGTGCACAGTGAGGTAATGAGATAATCGAATACTTTTAATGGGATTTGAAATAAAGGGTCCCAATAAAGGACCCCAGTGCAGGGGTTTCCAAGCTTTTTCTCAAATGGAACACTTTGAGAAGCCTGGACTTCCATGGAACACCTTGTTTATTTTGAAGGTTAATCAACTTCTAAAAACTGAGAAAAACTTATTTTATTCAGTGATTACTTTAGTTTTAAATCATAGTTAATAACACTGAAACAATAATAAATGTAAAAAAGGTTAGTGACGAAAACGTAAAAAAAAGCCTGCTATGTTACCAATAGCATTCCGTGGAGCTCTTATGCACTTCCCGCAGAACACCACTCTTCTGGAGAAAATAGTTTGGGTAACCATGCTCTAGGAGAACTCTCTTTGAAAAATTGAAACGTACAATTTTATGAACGCTGTTGTATGTTGAATATGTACGCGATCAATCCCAATTAAAATGACAACAAAATAAAGATTAGATCATACACGTTTAATTAAACAAACAAAACTAATGGGGCGTGTTTCAAACGATATGCATTTATTTATGCACTGTAAACCTAAAAAATTGCGAATGTCGTCCAGAGAGTAATGCACCACAGTTTTTCTTCAACAATTATTTATTGAACACAATGAAGTGTATAAACAAGGAAGAACAAGGTTTCTTCTACACTCCCTATTTTTCCATGTAATCTTCTTCTCCTGCTATGGCCTTCCTCCAGGGAGACACAGAGCGTGTATGGCCTGTCGGCACCCATCCTTGCTCTTGTCCCGAAGCCATTTCTTCACTGTGCGAATCACCTTTTCGTCATCATGAAAATGTCTTCCACGAGTGACATTCTTTAAAGGCCCAAAGAAGCAGATGTCTGTAGGGTCATTTCAGGGATGTAGGGTGGATGGGATAACACCGTCCAGTCCTGTTGAGTGATGTGTTCGGAAGTCCTCAAACCTATGTGAGAGCGAGCGATATCATGTTAAATCAATCACCTGGCTTGTTATGGAGCTGAAGTCGTTGGAAGAGCTTCTGCCAGGTCGATCGTTGCGAATGAGGTTGTCAGGACTAGATCTTGTCAGGTGTAACAGCTGTGGATGGCCTTTCCGAACACTGCAAATCTTAGATCACTGCTGAACTGCCTTCTCTTAACGGCCTCACCCTCTTTGCCCAGCGACTAACCGTACTTCTGAAGATTGCAGATGCTCCATAAACCTTACACAAACGTTTGTGAATGTTCCCAGAAGTTTTTCTCTGTAGTGAGAAATTCAATGACGAGACGCTGCTTGTAACATGCATCACCTATAGACACCATTTTGAAACATCGCTGTAGCTGCGCTACCTGTCGGAGGAAACGGAAAACTTGTGCGCGCGTTCCGGAAACTAAAGTTTCGCATTCGTACCATTGTTGTTGGCTGAAAAAAAAAAAAAGAGTGGCGCTTTACTTCCTGGACGACCCTCGTGTTTCAAATCGTTTCACTGTAATCGTATTTCCTAGGCAGCAGAGATCTTTCACATGTTCGTCTACTGTTTTTCCTTCAGTTTTAATGGTATTCTTCCTTTTATAATAGAACATTTTTAGAGTCAAGTAGCTGAATGTTGCCTGTATATTTTTGTCATATACGAATTAATCGTAATCAATCACATAACTTAATCTACCAGTAAAATTAGTTTTTAATATTTAAGGCGAATTCCACTGTGTTCTCGAACCAATGAAGAGCTGAGAGGATACAGTTTTATTCCTTGTCCACTGTATTAGCTTCACGTACACTTTACGTTGCAGTAACTTTCGTGATGTTTACTTAGCTGACGTGACTATGGGTAGCGCCTCTGACAAGTAAACAAAACTTCCTGAGTTCGATTCCAGGCAGTACCGAAACTCTGAATTTCAGCTTTCAATAGCGAATGCTTAAAAATCACAGGAAGTGGAGCTATAATCGGAAAAGGCCTGATGACACACGGATGAAGTACATCAACATCAGACAGACGTCCCGCAGGAAAAGATATAGATTCATTGTCAGATCACAATTTAATCATGATAGACTGAAATTTAAGAGAATTGCCCGGAAGAATCAATATGGAAAGAAGCGGGTTGTTGAACTCCTTAGGTATGATGAGGTGCTTTCGAAATTCTGTAAGACTGTAGACACTGCAATGATAGGTAATACAGTAGGCAGTTCAATTGAAGAAAAATGGGCGTCGCTAAAAAAGGCAATCACAGTACAGGAAAGGCAAGAAGAAAAGCCTACAGGAAAAAATGTCAAGAAACTGAAAGAGAAATGGTCATCGGGAGGACTGATATAGGGTATAGAAAAGTCAAAGCAATCTTTCATGAAATTAAAAACAAAGGCGTCAACATTTAAAGTGCTGCTGGAATTCCACTGTTCAACGCAGAGGAGAGAGTGGGTAAAAGGAAAGGGCCTCTTTGTGGAGAAGATAATGTTTGACGTTGTTACAGAAAAAGAAATGGGAGTCACTATGGAAGATATAGGGAACCCAGCCTTATAGATAGAGTCCAACGGAGCTTTTTAGGACTTGCGACGAACTAAGGTGGAAAGCATAAATAACATCCCTTTGGAATTTCTAATATCATTGGGGAAATGGTAACTAATGGTTATTCAAGTTGGTCTGTAGTATCTGGAGACCAGAAACGTGGCATCATACTCCCGGAAAAACATCGTTCAAACAAATCCGAAGACTGTAAGGCCAGATAAATGCAAGAACTACTGAACAACTAGCTTGACAGCTCACACATCCAAGTTGCTCCCAAGGATAATAACAGAAGAACTGAAAAGGAAACTGACGATCTGTTGACGATCAGTTTGGCTTTAGGAATGGTAAAGGCAGCTGAGGGGCAGTTGATGATGTGAAGAAGACGTGTTTATAGGATTTATCGACATAGAAAATGCGTTAGATGACGCAAAATGGTCAAAGATGTTGTTTTAAGTTCCCAGGAAAAAAGGTGGAAGCTGTAGCGGTACATGCATAACATGCAATATACGCAACAATAACTAGGGAAAAATAAGAATATGAGAGAAAGAACGAAGTACTCAGTTGGAAAGGGTATAAGAGCACACCATGATTTAAGAGTAAACCACAGAGAGTAGAAATCATTGAGAAGTAGCAGAACAGAGATTAGCTACTAACTAAACAACACAATTGGGGACCACGAAGTGGAAGAACTGAAAGATCTCTGCTATTTTGGCAACGAAATAACACATAACAGACGAAGCAATGAAGAACATAAAAATCAGATTAGCTCATGCTAAGAGGTAATTCCTGGCTAAAAGAAACCTACTAGTATCGAACTTTGGCAGTTTGTGAGAATGTATGTTTGCAGCACAGCATTGTATGAACGTGAATCATGGACTGTTCGAAAATCGGAAAAGAAACGTTTGAGATGTGATGCCATAGAAGGATGTTGAAAATTGCGTGGTCTGGTAACACATGAAGTGAAGAGGTTGCCCGCAGAATCAAAGGAACATGTAGAAAGTACAAAAAAAAAAAAAAAAAAAAAAAAGACATCACAGAAGAGCCTCCATGGTACCTGAAGAGCTGTTGCGGGTAAAAACTCTAGAATAGACAGATATTGAAATACATTTAACAAGTAACTGAGAATTATAGGTGCAAGTGTTACTCTGAGATGAAGAGTTTGTCACAGGAGAGTAATTCGTGGCTGGCCGCGACAAGCGAGTCAGAAGCCTGATGACAACACCCCCACCCCCCTCCACCCATGCGTTTCCCCTCCCCTCTCCCCACCAAACCCGAAAAAAAAAAAGCGATGGACAATCATTATTACGGGACACAGCAAAGAGGCCAAGTGTTTCGACAGAAAATACGAGGGTTAACTGAAAAGTAATGCCTCCACCATCGTGACTCTTCAACAGTTGGCAGCATTGGTATGCTGCAGGTACTGACTTGTTCCGTAACCTCTCCTCTATAGTTCCTGTTGGCGGGAAGCCTTAGCATTGAACGGTTGTGTTGTTACAGTTAAAGTATGGAACCCTGCGCAGACGGTCGGTCGATGAGATTTAAGCGACGTGCAGCCATTGAATTTTTGACAGTGGAAAGTGTCGCCCGAAAGGAGATTCATCATAGAATGAAAGCAGTTTATGGTGACTGCGTTGACGTGAGCACTGTGCGTCGTTGGGCGAGTAAGTTTAAAGACGTTGAGGCGAGACAAACAAAGAGTTGGACGTCCCGTGACAGAAACCACCGAGTTTCACAAGCAAAATTTTGACAGTTTGAGTCAGGACGATTGTCGTATCACTCAGAGAGAAATTGCAAGCACAATCGGTATTTCACAATAACATGTGCTTTGCTTGGCACGATGGGTACCCCGGATGCTGCCTCCTGAAATGAAAGCGCACAGACATGAAACTTGCTAGGAACTCCTCTCGCGTTACGCCTTTCTCCATTCAGTAGTGACAGGAGACGAAACATGACTATATCATTACCACCCGGAGACGAAACGTCAGTCTGTGGAATATCGACACAAAGACCCACCCCAGAAAAAGAAATTCAAGACGCAGCCCTCAGCTGGAAAAATCATAGCCACAGTGTTCTGGGACGCAGATGGTGTTATCCATGTTGATTTCCTTGATCGTGGAACAACAATAAATTCGGAGCGTTATACCACAACGCTGCGAACTCTGACATGAGGGTTAGCAAGGGTCCGAAAGGAAAAGGGAAATGTTTTCCTACAGCGTGACAATGCCAAACCACACACTTCACGTGCCACTACAGCAGAACTTCAGAGACTGAATCTCACCACCGTACGGCATCCTCCATAACGTCCAGATTTAGCACCGTCTGACTTCCATCTGTTTCCGATGGTGAAAGACGGTCTTCGGGGACATCATTATGCTTCTGATGAAGGCGCTGAGAGAACTGTGGGACTGTGATTGCGTAAACAGAGTGTCGACTTCTTCCATGACGGTCTCCGAAAACTTGTTCATCGTTGGCAGAAATGTATCCAATTGGCTGGTGATTATGTGGAAAAGTGAATATTGATAATTAAAGATCACATTCTAAGGATTATTTCTGCGTTTGATTTACTAAAATATTCCCATCCAAACCCCGTTAACGAAGGTGGAGGCATTACTTTTCATTCAACCCTCGTACAAACCGACCAAGAAGATCTTAGAGTGTCTTAGACCGGCAGAGTACAAAAGGGACCCACTCACAATGTCAGAAGTGTACCTTGTATGTGTGGAGAAGTCTGTTCTGGGATGACCATACGATCCATCAACACGAGGATCGTCGAACACAAACAGTACTGCAGGTTGGGTCGGGTGGAGAAATCGGCCATGGCGGAGCTAGCGCTGTGTGAAACTGACCCCCATATTAAAATTCACTGACATGCAGATTCTCTCTGTCTGCAGAGAGAAGCTATGATGTCCATTTGTTCAGGGAAGCCACTGAAATTAATATAATTCACAATATGAGACCCCAAATTTTCCTGGCGAATTCAATGTTCAAATAACTTACGGGTTTGCTGCCGGGTGACGTCGTCGACCACCGCCGATATTTCGACGGGAGCACACCCTGCCATTCTCAAGGCACAAATGTAAGGAGGAAGAAATGTGCAAGGAAATTTAATACCTCGATTCACAGAGGAGAAACAAGGGAGATACCACACACAGAACAAATGTCAACCCAAACAAAGATAACCAACATCAGAAATATCGATAGTGACTATTAATCAACAGGTGAGGTAGCACTAATTCTGTCCCTCTGTTTTTTGATGAGAGACAGAGCCGGATTCCAAGCAGCATTTAAACAAAATCCACCATCTCTGTTAATAAGGTTGCTTGATAGTTTGATTTCAACAGCTTCCTTAATAACACTATCCCAATAGCTGGACGTGCAAGCCAGAATCTCCGTGTTGTTGTATTTCATAGGATGAACGGTGTCAAGGCAATGTTCTGCAATAGCGGATTTTCTCGGCTGTTGTGACGCTTATGTTCAATACACCGGTCTTCCACAGTCTTGATTGTCTGACCAATTTAGGACATGCCACAACTGCAAGGAATACAATAGACCCCAATAGAGGAATGATGACCTCAGATGTTAAGTCCCATAGTGCTCAGAGCCATTTGAACCATTTATGTTCTTACAAGACCCATAGCATTTCTCGCTTCAAAAATTTCTCGCTTAAAAATTACATTCTTTCCTCGAAAAAGTCTGTAGTTGGTGGAATAACATGTTACATAATGAAGTTTTGCGTAATAACCACATGGCAAAATACCCTCCTTTTTGTGTGCTGTCATTAGCCAAAGTCTCATTTCGGTATCTCAAACCGTTTGTGAAATATGAGAAACGTGGATGTTTCACTCTGGCTTTATCGCTGGCGCGGCGAGTCGCAAAGAATGTGCTACGTACGATCAGTTTTCTCGAGATTGGTGACGGTTAGGGACCTCCCAAGTCCAAAGAAATATTCACTATGTTAGCTAAATTTCATACGCAGTAACATACTTTGTAATATGAACCAAACACAAAATCATTACGACCCTTATTTTCCATTGCAAACTTTTTCGAATTTCCTCCAGTGTCTTCTTCCACGTCAATATGACAATAACTAAGACCATTAAAGAAATGATGGACACATCATAAGGAACTTGGCTACAAGTAAAGCAAAAATGATGTTTTTACCGAATAGTTTCTGTAAAATCTTTTGAGGAAGATTGGAAGGCATGCTCCCTGATTCCGTCGTCGCCGACCCGCCGAAAGGAGGCAGAAAGTGTTGGCCTCTCCTTCCGAAAAAAACGAATGAACTCGCGCAGCGTTTTGGACTAAAACTGGTCATCGCACATTGACTACCATATCCTGTGCGCACTCTACTTATCGACCTGTCTGATTTCCTAAAAAAAAAAAAAATCTTCAATTTCAGAATGTCAGTAGGCTGCATTCGTAAAAGTCCCACTGTTGAGAGCAACTTCATTGTTTATTCTACAGGGTGACACAAAATAACGGGAACGTTAGAGATGAGGCAGGTGGCAGCACTGCGGGTTCGTGACAGTTAGCGAGTAGACAGTCCGCTATTTCAGTAATCATGGATCAGTGGGACGGACATCAGCGTGCGTTAGCCATAAAAATATTTTATAAAAACAACGATAGTTTGGTAGCGGCGCAAAGGGAGTTCCGACGCTTTTATAATGTAGGACGACATGTTGCCGTTCCGTCGAAACGCACGATAAAATGTTCGATTAATAACTTTGAACAGACTGGATCTGCCCTCAAGAAGAAACCAACAGGACGACCAAGACGTCCGCGTTCTCCAGCGAACATTGATCTTGTAGCGAGTCTGTCTTACGTAACCCACGGCGTTCAATTCGTAAGCAAGCAGTGCTTGGAATGTCCAAGGACAGTGTTCGCAGAATTCTTCATCTTGGTTTAAAATTTCATCTATACAAACTACAGATAGTGTAATAATTGAAGGGCAACGATTACCGGTTACGATTAAGATTCTGACAGCAAACCGTTACAAAAACAGACAATGACGAATTTCTAAACAAGTTGTGGATGTCAGATGAGGCACATTTTCATCTAACAGGTTGTGTGAATAAACAGAAAATCCGTTACTGAGCAAACACAAATCCTAATCACGTCCACGAGCGCTCTTTACACGCTAGTAAAGTGACAGTAAAACGTGGTGTTTCATCACATGGGGTTGTCGGAGCGTATTTTTTCGCAAATGAACAGGGAAACACAATAACTGTCAATGCCGATCGTTACGTGGAGATGTTTCGAACTTTGGTTACACCTGCACTGAACAACTTTTCTAACGTTCAAGAAGTCTGGTTTCAACAGGACGGAGAGGCATCACACACTGCACGACAGTCAAGGGCATATGTGCGAGAATTGTTTGGCAACCGTGTGATGTCACGATTCGGTGACATTCCCTGGCCCCCTAGATCGTCAAATTTATCCGTTTGTGATTTTTTTCTTGTGGGGTTACCTCAAGAGCAAAGTCCACACAACTCGACCAAGAACCATGGATGAGTTAAAGCAGAGAATCCAGGATGCAATTCACAGTATCCTAGCTGAGATATTGCAGCGGTCAATGAGGATTCTCAACAGAAGATATCACGAATGTATTCGTACAGGAGGACGTCTTCTAAAGGACGTAATTTTAAAAAAAATGATAAATGCCATCAATGTTTCGTAAATGGCAAAGTTGTAAGTTTTCAATTACTATGAATGCAATTTCTTTCCTTCATCACTTCTAGTTTTATTGGATTGTGGAAATGTTTCCGTTTTTCTGTGTCACCCTGTTCTTTTCCTTAAACCAGACGGCCTTAATGAATACCATAGCCTCTTCAGTCCCGACGTACACATATGCGCACATCAGGTCTTTGTAGTGTCATCCTGCCTAGTGTCGTTTTCCCGAATTGAGACCTGACGTGCACGACTGTGCACATCACGCCGTTTCTGTTTTTGCCACTAAGTCGCGCCGACATCATTTTTGGCGGGTTTTCTCGCACCCTGAAACTTCCGATCTTAAGGATAGCGTCATCTGCGAAGCGCAAGAAAGTTAAATTCAGTTTCAATATTCCTTTTTTAATTGTACTACCGTTTTTATCGTGCCTTACTCCAAACAAGACATCAAGGAAGTGATATGTGCATGCAATTAAAACGATAGTTTCGTAGTTTTACAAACATCGACTATTTAATTTGAAGTATACATTTGTATACATCAGGTCTTAGCTCACAGAATGTAGTGGTACTAACTCTAAGACTGATGTCACTACGAAATCGTAATTTAAAACGTAATCTAAATTAAAATCTGAATGTTTAGCTACTAATACGGTGGAGTAGGAGCAAAACCGTTGTGGGTCTTACGAGTAGCATGATGGGCATGTAATCTATAGGTTCTGGGTACTAATCTCAGTAAAAGCTCTAAAATTTGTAATTTTGTTGTTAGGTTCAATTTCATTTCTTTATTCAATTACTTCAACAGTTACCTTCACTTTATTTAATTTTCGCTTCTCAGCTCTGACAGACGATGAAATTACGAAACTGCTTGAGACGAGTGACTTGAGTACCTTGTCAGATGAAGACGAGGGTTTTGTTGATGAACTTCCAACGGCACCTGAATGTATTGGTGTGCCATTATTAGTTCATG
Organism: Schistocerca piceifrons; assembly: GCF_021461385.2. NCBI lineage: Eukaryota > Metazoa > Arthropoda > Insecta > Orthoptera > Acrididae > Schistocerca > Schistocerca piceifrons. The sequence continues at coordinate 216,678,267 of NC_060142.1, read as the reverse complement.
GATTATGTACAAAAGGTGTTTTCAAAACAAAGGGATACCCAAATAGAAGTGGATGTCTCTCATTAACTTCAGGATACACCTGGCTCACGACTTGGTGAAGTCTTCAAAAATTGTAGACTCACTGGGACTGTCGAAAGAAATTTCTCCGAGTGTAACACAAGAGAAGATCAGCAGATCTGATGAAGATGAGGAGCATCAAACCACACAAAACGAAGATGAATTGTGCAAAAGCCAACTAGAGAAAGCAAATGTGACAGGTGAGACCATAACTTTTCGAGGCGAATCGAATGTTCAAATAACTTACGGGTTTGCTGCCGGGTGACGTTGTCGAACACCGCCGATATTTCGACAGGAGCACACCCTGCCATTCTCAAGGCCTTGAGAATGGCAGGGTGTGCTCCTATCGAAATATCGGCGGTGTTCGACGACGTCACCCGGCAGCAAACCCGTACGTTATTTGAAATGTGACAGGGTTGGCCACCTTCCTCAATATATTGAGAGTTTTTTTGCCTCAAGGTGTCGGCTACCAGGGTGCAATCACAATCTCGCATAAAATGTGAAAATTGCAAAGTTTATTTGTGCGTATTAAAAATCAATTGTTTTGCTAAATTCCATAAAAAAGAGAAATAATGTGTTCATAAAATGTAATTCATACATAAATAAGAAGTAATGTGAACATTTTTCATTGTAAATAAAAACATGAAAATATTACGAGATCGGCATTTTCTTCTCTATTAAGACCCAATGTACGCATGTGTGTACATTCAATTATTCAAACATTATTTAAAATAAAATTTCAAAATTAGTTTTTTTGTGCTACTCTGAGATCATTTAGTACGAAGTGTGAAGTATAAAGTGACTGAAATATTTTTCCATTCTTTGGTTATCTTCGGGACTGAAGAGGATAGCGGTCATTCGTCACGTGAACCGGCTACAATACAGATTCTCATTTCTTTCCCAGCCGGCCGCCGGCTTGGGCGGAAACAACAGAAGCGTTTGAATTCGCCTACCGGTGCCGTACGCCTTTTTGCCTACAATGCTAGACAAATTGCGGCGTGTAGACCGAGACTGATGGGCAGCCCCCGGTGACAACCTTCTACCCTTCCGATTGGCAGGCGCTTGGGAGTTTCCACTGCAAATCCGCGGGCTGGGCGCGCTAGAGTAAAGGGCCCTAAAGCTATTAGTATGAAGTGTGAAGTACGAACGCAGTGTGTGTACCTGTGTCTGGTGCTATCGGAGCCTGTGATTTGCTTTATGCAAGAGTGTAGAATGGGTTGTAAGTATATGTCGCGTGGCAGAAATAGAAAACACAGGTGTGACATGCTAAAAGAAAAGTTGTGCAAAAGGGGTCATTAAATAACATTTTTAACTCGAACTGACAGTGTTTCTGTGAAACTATAGTGTAAAGTGAAAACATGTAGTATTAATAAAGCTTCATAAGTTGGTAACGCTGAGAAATCGTAAGTTACGCGCAAGCAAGAACTAGTGGTTGATGAAACTGTTCCTCTAGTGGAAATAGCTTGCGATAGCGTTACTGGAGAAGAAACTGGAGCAGGCGAACTTCACTAACAAGAATGGAAATCATCTCAGAAAGGTAACAGCTTTCACGTTGTTGGTCTTGGAAATTTCAGGATAAGAACAATTAAGGAAGGTCCCCAAGAGATTAGTGAAAGGAACTGTAAAATTTATTGTGGATAGCGAGACAAGAGAGCTACTGTTTTTCATTGCTTTCAATGTCTTTCAAATGACAAAAATGTCAGGCGATTGTGGCTCGAACAAAGGATGATACCTCGAACAAAGGATGATGTGTACCGCTGCTGTTGCAAGTTGTTTGAGTGCTGGCTCTCTCACGAGAAAGACTGGCAAAGCTTGCCAAAAATAGTCTCTAACCACGAACTGTCACTCGACCACATTATTGAAATGTTCGAGTGGAAAGAGCTTTCGCAGAGAATTAAAACTCAAAATTAATGGATCATGCAACTCAAGATCAAGCTGACCAGGAAAAAAGGAGCTGGAGATCGGTTTTGTTAAGGTTATCTTCCATAGTACGTTTCTGTGCCAAAAGAAATCTTGCGTTAAGAGACAACCAGGAAATGCTGGGAAATCCAGGTAACGGAAACTTTTAGAGCAAACAGGATTAATGGCCAAGTTGTATCCCATATTAAATGATCATATTTGACAAGTGCCTAAACCTGAAAGACTGGTTATTTACTTATGTAAAATGAAATCGCTACCATAATTTCTGATGAGATTTTATCTAGGGCCTATCATGAAGAGTACCACACTCAGAAATATTATTCGATAACATTGGACTGTATACTAAATTTAAGTCATAAGGAGCAATTAAGCGTGGTTTTAAGAGTGCTAAGTGTGTTTGCCAAACCAGCTTCAATTGAAAACTTTTTTTATGCAAGTGGAATAGATCTCATAGAATTCTTGCTTCAGATACTACATAACTTTGGCATATCGCTTGCAGATTTTCGGAGACAATCTTACAACAATGGAAGCAACACGAAGAGAAAGAAGAAGTGATGCTCAAGCTCCTATCATCGAAGAAAATTCAGGACCTCATTACATCCTTCGCTGCGCTCATAGCTTTAACTTAGTTGTTAGTGGTGTTGTTAATTCATCTGTAACTGCATTACAGTTTTTGGTGGAGCTCAAAGGCTGTTCATATTACTTTCAGCCTCTGCCGGCCGGTGTGGCCGAGCGGTTATAGGCGCTTCAAAAAAAAATGGTTCAAATGGCTCTGAGCACTATGGGACTTAACATCTTGGGTCATCAGTCCCCTAGAACTACTTAAACCTAACTAACCTAAGGACATCACACACATCAATGCCCGAGGCAGGATTCGAACCTGCGACCGTAGCGGTCGCGCCGTTCCAGACTGAAGCGCCTAGAACCGCTCGACCACACCGGCCGGCTAGGCGCTTCAGTCTGGAACCGCGAGACCGCTACGGTCGCAGGTTCGAATCCTGCCTCGGGCATGGATGTGTGTGGTGTCTTTAGGTTAGTTAGTTTTAAGGAGTTCTAAGTTCTAGGGGACTGATGACCTCAGATGTTAAGTCCCATAGTGCTCAGAGCCATTTCAACCATTTCTGCCTCTGTCAAGAGCTGGGAAGCACTCAAGAAGCACGTAAACCTAGCTATGAAGCCGACGTGTGATACAAGCTGACAGGATAAAACTGAAGTGCTCGCATTATGAGATCTGCGCTTATTAACATGAGACTTGCATTAGCTGAGTTCAACAACTCTTGCAAAAATGATCCAGTGTGTTTCAGTGAAGTATCTAGTCTGTTTAAAGAAATCACAAACCTTAAGTTTTCATTGTATGCTGTGATATGGCATAATGTCCTTTGCCAAGTCAACAGAGACAGTACAGTATTTGAGGAAGAAGGCATGCAATTAGACGCTACAGTAAAATTAATAAACTCACCACTTAGTATTTTTGAAGAAAACAGAGCCAACGGTTTAGAAAAGGCTAAGAAAGAAGCAGAGAAATTGATTGTAAATTTAGAAAATGTTGCTGGGTTAAAAGAATCCAGATCTGCAACTGTTGAAATGCGTTTCTGTGTTACGAAAGTAAGGATCAACCCAGGGGAAGAGACCCGCTTAGTTGTAAACTTCTTCTATGTTGTGGTAAATATCGCTGTTATGTCTTTGAAGGGAAGGTTTCAACAGCTCAGTAATTGCTGTGGCGTGTTCAGAGCTATTTTTGACATTAAGAAATTGCCAAAAAAGAAATACGATCCGAGCAGAGGACGCAGAAATCTTGCAGATTCTTTGAGACACCCTAAAATACACACAGGAGACATAAATTCGAAGGATCTTGTAAATGGAATCCCTTATGCTTAGAAGTACTTCAGTTCGATTTCGAAAAGAATTTGCAATACTTTTTCCCAAATGTAACAATTCCTTTAAGAATATGTTGGTGCATGCCAGTGTCTGTAGCTTCTGCAGAACGTAGCTTTGCCAAGTTCAATAAAAACTTCCTGAGAACTTCAAGGAACAATGAGCGGCTAAGAGGTCTTGCCGTAATATCAGTAGAAAGACATTGCGCGTTCGCTCAACGTGGAGATGTTGGTGAAAGCCATCGTCTACTCAAAGAGCAAGAAAAATGGAGATTTTGGCGAGTAATTTTAAAAATTATGTTTGTACAGCTAAGTAGGCTTTTTTCTGTTTATTTATCATTAGACAGAATCTACTACGCATATAGTTTAATTTGGCATGGTTATAGTGGTGCAAGAGGCAGTCCTACCCGTGGATGCAAGGGGTGCACCGCATCCGGGCGTCGGCTCCAGAGGGCGCCGAATGCTGAACGATCGATCACTCAGCTAATTGTTAATTTTTACTCTCAGGCTTCAAAACGACCGTGACTTACATGTTTATTTTGGCCCACCTCTATGTACATTGAAAGCTGGAAATACTCATATTCTGTACTGGATGAAGTCCCCTGTTTGTATGGAGAGGATAGGAAACGGCTGTTGGGGAAAGCCAGCCGAAAGCGGCGCCGGGCTGCGAACAGCATTCCGACAAACCTGCATTGTTTCCGGTTCCGGCCCACACGAGCATCGGCATCCGTAGTGGCATTCACGTATGTAAGTGCGACAGCAGCAGGTCCTCCAAATACCACAGTGGGACGTTCATGCAAAATGTGAGGCATAAGTTCGGAAAAAATTTGTAAGAATTTGCTCTCCCGATTATTGTTTGCCAACACACAGGGTAATCTCGTTTTTTTTTTTTTTTTTTTTTTTTTTTTTTACTGAAGTTATATTTATTATATTACTTACATTTCGATTTCACTTTTTCGTATAACATCCGTAATAATACCAGCTTAAAGCCGTGGCCGAGACTGGGGACGTGATCTTCCCAGTGGAATGCAACAATCGTAATAGTGCTATGATTCCATTATTCTTGACGATAAGCATGTAAGTGAGGAAAGATATGGAGAAGGGTTGAAACAATTATGCTTAAAGTTTGCTGTAAATCGCTAAATGCTGTCATTATGAAACACTGGATGATTACAGAATGGGTAAACTGCGCTCCTTTTTAAGCAGAAGCACGTTTTTCACGATTCTGGTTTTTACGAAGTCATATCGCCTGAACTATTTGCTGTACAGTGACAACGTTACAGACGCATTCAGTGATATGTGTGGATACTATATACAAAATGTGTTACAAATAGCATTAGTAGTAAAGAAGTAATAAACTGAAACGTCATGGCAGATGTCGAAGTTTTACTGCTCACCGTTGTAAACAGAAGCTAGTTTTTGATGCGTCGAACACCCAACCTCCAGATGTCAGACACTCAGATCGGCATCAAACATTGTATGTCGACAGAGTAGCAACCAAAACAGGGATTTAGTTCGTGCTGTGTGCTGTCTGTCAGTAGAAGAGGCATAAACGGTACTTACAAGTAACACTAGAACTACGGAGTATACGCAAACCGTATCTGTGAATAGTGAATGTGAATTGATAGGTGTGGTGTTATCTCCTTTTACATGGCAGAAAAAAAGAAAAAAAAACATCAGCCCCAGTGAGTTTCGAACTCAGGACTATTACTACGACAATCTGACACTCTGTCAGATCAACTACCATTCACCTTAGCTTACATTGTTTGCTTATACTCCATACTTCTGGTGTTACTTCTACTGGACAACAGCGCACAGCACAAACTATGTCGGTTTTTACGTTGATACTCTATCGACACACAACGTTTGGTACCAATCTGAATGCCTGACAAATGGAGGTTTAGGTGTAAGTGTCTATCACTTTATACCCTCTAGACTATGTGCCGTACAGTGATATAATTATGAAGGTGCATTCAGTGATATATGTAGATACTATATGAAAAATACGTTGCGAATAGCATTAGTGACAAAGAAGTAATAAATGTAAACGTCACGGCAGATGCAGAAGTGTGATCGCGTGATCAGGCAAATGTAGTAAGCGATACATTTTTTCTCCCTTCCATCTTCTTGTGGGGATGTTGGCAAGGAAAAGTTTCATGAAGGTTTGAAATTATATGCGAATATTGCTGGAAGTCGCTAAGTGTTATCATTTTAGAGCAATGGATGAACAAAGTTGAAATTTTGAGCGACATCACAATCTCTAATTGTAATACTTGTCTTATCTTGTTAGACGTAACTTAAGATTCTAGCTCTTAATGTGTAGATCGAACCCGGGACCCTGTGCTCGGGAAGCGAGAACGCTACTGCGAGACCATGGGCTGCGGACATTCTGACAATAATTACGCGAAATATTGCCTCCGGGATCCGCTGCAATAAGCCACGCGCCGACAGCCAATGTTCATGACAGACACATTCTGACAGACACCGAAAAATGGATTTTATATTGTAAATAATATACAATATATTGAGCAGAGCATAAACATATAAAATTTAATTTTTGTAGATGTCTGAAAGTGATCGGAAAAAGAAACCTTCTGGTACACAGAGCAGAAAAAGAAAACTGGAGAAAGAAAAGAATTTAAAGAAGGTTACTAGTTCCATAGAAGGATTTTTTAATCCCAGTGAGTTGCCCTATAATTCTGCTTAATGTCTACGTTTCCTGACTCTGTTGAGTTATTGTGGTGTTGAGTTACTCGCGTCTGTGCCTTTCATTAATTTAATAATTTACCTAGTCACCAATATGGTGACAATAAAGAACTGTATAGTATGATAACGAATCTATTTGCTTTTATTTCTGTAACAGAACCGTGTTATACTTCCGAAGACCTGGTTAAAGAAGGCAGTCAAAACGTTTTGCTGCTACTTCTTCACCGTCACCAGCAGTTGCTGGAATTGATTCCTGTGGAAGTGGCAGTGCGCCTTTGGGAGAGATGATCACTGAAGATGCCATGACTGATCTTGCATTACGGTCTCAAGTGATAGATAACGCCAGGGTGTGTTTAACAGAGCATAGATCAGTACATATAAATAAATTTACTTATCCAAACAATAGTAAAAATAGATGATTTTCAGGTACATACTCTAGAAAGAAGTTACCAAATAACGAAACCATTGAAAGAGACTGGCTCGTATATTCATAAACAGGTAATTCCGCTTATTGTTTTCACTGTAAACCTTTTAATGACGATGTCAATACTATAAATGAAAAAAATGGGTTACAAAGATTGGCAGCACTTGTCTAGAAGTTCAGAACGTCACGAAAAAAGTGCAGGGCATCTGCTGAGATTCAAAAAATGCCTCGATTTAAAAACTGATATTTTTAAAGGAAGGATTGAACACGCAGTGATCCGACATGAAACTGAACTCGAGAAAAGATGGATGGCTGTAATAGAAAGAATAATTCATCTAATATACTTTTTAGTGCGACGAGTTTTAGCGCTAAGGGGGACGTCAGAAAAACTTTTCCAGCCTGATAATGGAAATTTTTTGAAACTAACTGAGCGTGTTTCTAATTTCGATGATGTGTTAGAGGATCACGTCGCTCTCGGCCAAGAAGCTGAGTTTCTCGGTCATAAAATCCGAAATGAAACTATTTATTTATTGGGGCAAATTAAAACACTGTTATTTGTAACTTAAAACAATCAAACCTTTTTTCTGTTATTTTAGATTACATACCCGACTTAGTACATGAAGAACAGATTTCAGTACTGATTAGATTCGTGTTTCTGAATTCCCCTACAATGAAAGCTGAAGGAACATTTTTTTGGGATTTTTCACTATCGCAGATACTACTGGCTATGGTTTAATTACATTGGTGTTAGTTAGATTTCTTGTCGAGAAGTAATACTGATTTTCAAGATATGCACTGTCAGGGTTACGATAATGGCACGAATATGAGAGGTAAAAATGTAGGTCTAAAGAAAAGAATGCTAAACCTTAACCAATGTGCATTTTACATCCCTTGCGCGGAACACAATCTCAGTTTAGTAGTGAATGACGCTGTTAGAACTTCACTAGAAATAACAGCTTTCTTTCTGTCGTCCAAGAAATCCAAGTGTTTTTCGCCGCGTCCACAGCACTATGGCAAATAATTGTTAGAAAAGCAAAGTACCTGCTTTGACTTTAAAGCCGTTATCCACTACCCGATAAGAGAGCAGAGTAGAAGCACTGAAAGCACTTTAAATCTATGACGCTTTATATAAAATTTGACCTGATGACTGAAAGTGGCAAACTAGTTCTTGTTTCATGGTAATGTATAGTTGTATTTACAGGTATTTTGTCTGTGTGGTAAGGTGAAGTTGAACTCGTGATTACAGAAACAGTTAAGATCGTATTTAAGTTCGTAAGTAATCTCCTAATTCTTGAAAAGTGATCAGCAATGCAAAAGATAATCAGAAATACAACATTAAACTGCGTAATGCAACGCTCGTGGTGGGAGTACAGTCTGCTCTGTTAAATTTAAGGAAACTGTCCTGTTAGCAATAATACAAGCAATCTGATTGCGAGAAAAATATGAAATTTAAATAACTACCAAAACTTCCCTGTCTGAAAAACATGTCAGTTTTGAAATGTTAATTGTATCACACTTAAATTATAAATGGCCTACCTGTTTGAGCCATGAATAAATGCTGTGCAAGTGCTGTCCCCAAACTGCTGCGGCTGCTGTTGCTATGCTGTTAAAAAATAAAAATTCAGTCTACCAGCTAGACGTTGTACAATGCGTGCTTTAAACTACAGAGACATCCACAAATGTTCTGTGTTAATAAATTTCATTACTGCAATGATCATTGTCAATTAAAGTTCTGTTACTGAAAATCTCAGGAAAGCAAAACAATGTATGAGAAACTTGAAATAAAGGGACGAATGCCGATTGTTGGAAAAACAAGAAAATAACTGTGTTAACAAAACTTAACATCACTAAGACAAAATAGTTTAACAATTGAAATATTTAACATTCACTTCACATTAATAGCGGAAAACTCCGAACAAATTCTTTTTACTTTCTTACACACACGTATGCTCTCCAACTTTGACAAAAGATCAGTAAATCATAGATTGTTACATTAGCATAAAAATCTCCAATTCTAAATCCCTGATCAAATGAATTACTATGCTTGCATGTCTCGGCAAATGCGCTATTACAGTACCTTTTGAAGTCTTCTGAATGAATTTACAAAATATCTGCCCGCAAATGAAAAATAATACAAGAAAAATGTTGCCGGCACACAGTACACCCTAAACACATCTTTCTCCATCACAAGATATAACTCGACTCCTCCTCTCTCTCACTCACCAAGACCGCACTCTGCTCACAAGCGAAGGTTCTACTAACAGTCTATCACAGCGCAAGAGGTAACAGAGGTGGTACAAATTATTGATTTTCTTATGTACTTGTACATGGCTCTTATCTGTTAATTCTCTATTGTAGTGTTGCAGAAGAAACACTAAATCCAATGGCTTATTAAAAATGTATATCAATCTGCAACAGAAAAGTAGTATCGTGTGAGTGCATGAAATAGTACAAAACAAACATAGTTGGTCTTATTATTGAAAACCTATTTTAAAAATGACATATTGTGTTAGAAACTTATCGCTAATACGTCAAGATTGACGTATGAGAGAAAAAAAATGGACAATGACACAAGACATTGTGCTAAAAAAATGCGTAAACTAAACAAGTGGTACAAGCCTTAACGCTAAACATCACAAGAAAGAGAAAAAAATGTGTTGGTTATTGGATAGTGTCCAAGCAACGAAATGTCATTCAATGTAATGCTTGACATTTGGGATACGGTGTAATCCGCTTGATTTCTTTGTGCATAATGTTTCTACCACATCAGGATGTGCCGTACACGAACCCGAAAAGCGCCGTTCTACAGTAAAAAGATTTTTAAAAAAATTATGTTTGGCTTTGTGGGAAAAACGATGCGATCTGATGAGAACCTCCTGACCTATCTTGAATTCTTTGTTTTTGCAAGGTGACTTCTGCATAAATTTATTTTTTTCGGCTGTCTGTTTGATATTTGCAATGGCTATGTCAATTATTTGTCTCTTGCTGTAGGCAGCTGCTTGCCTTTCAAAACATAGTATGGTGAAAGCAACGTGGAATCATTCGGTAAGGAATTAATGACGTCCTGCGAAATCTGTCTCATTCAGTGTGTTTGCTATGGCAGTATAGTCTGCATAATTTGTCTATTTCTTTCATGACCCATTCTTCCGGATTTGAAGCTGCATGATAGCCGTGACAGCGTGAAATAAAAATAGGTTTGATTTTCTACTGCGTAACATGTGAATCCAAAGGCTGAAGTGAAATTGGGGGTCTGCGTCCGAAATTACTTTTTCTACATGACCTTCTACTTTGAGAAAGTTTCTGGATAAAGCTGCTGCACTTACGTGGTCCATAACTTAAGTGAATGTACGATATGAGTTTATCAACTAGATCATCCGGTACACAAACTAACCAAGTATCGCTGCCTGGTTCATGTCGTTTACACAAGGTGTTGTTTCGCACGAGGTAATGGTGTCAGATGATGGTATTAGGGTTCTGTAACGCCATTTTTGCTTAATATTCCTTTTCTTCTTCTTTTGAATGGGCCTACTTTGGACCACGCTTGTTCAACTGTTGGGCTTTGATCTTTGCCCAGTACTGTCGCATCCACTGCCGATGTAACGCCTTCCTTTCTTCTATCCAGGGGGTACCTTTCCTTCAGGGCTTTCCTGAAATCCTCGAGCTTCCTTCAGGGTATGTCTCATAGACCGTCTATTCTGGAGATAAGTTATTCCCAGTTCTTTAATGTCCTTTACGTTTCTGTCAACTAAGTGGTGCGAACCTTCTTGTTTTGCCAGAAGGCTGGCAGACGGTTGGTCAATATGTTTGGAGGCAAGCTTGCAACATGGCTATAGAAAGTTACCCTTCTTTTTCTTGCACAGTCAGGCAGCTTCTCGATATGTTTATAGAGCTCCGAGTTATGTCACCTTCGGAATTCCCCATCTTCTTATACCAGCCCTAGGATCTTCCTGAGGATTCTCCTCTCTCTGATTTACAGTTTCTCCATCAGACCTCTCCAGTCCATGGAAAGACATTCCATGACATACAGGGCTTCTAGTCGTATGACTGATGTGTAATGTTTAAGTTTCAGGTTGCGTGACAGGTATTTTTTATTGTAGGTGTTCATAGTCAGTCGATAGGCTAGTTCCATCTTGTTGACCCTCACGGATAATGACGTTTTTTCTGATAAGGTGGGTTCGATCCATTCGCTGAGACATTTAAACTTTTGAGTCCTTTTGATGTGTCCTGGTCTAGGAACACCTCTCTGTTAGTTTCATTGATGTTGGTGAAGAATTCTGTTTTCTCCAACGACAGTTAAAGACTCACTTTGGCTTTCTGTTTCCTGAGGCAGTTTACATGCATTGTTGCCATTCCAAGAGAATCAGCAATCAGTGCCATGTCATCTGCAGAAGCCAGGTAATATACAATCAGTCCTTCATTCTTACGGCCCAGGTAGACACCACTCCGCAGACTCAAATTAGTCAGTTCCTTGCGCCATTCTCTCACAATCTTTTCAAGGACACAGTTGAAGAGAATTGGGGAGAGTCCATCCCCTTGTCTCACTCCAGTTTTTATCTCGAAGCTTTCTGAGATCTCACATATACATTTGACCTCGGAATGGTTGTTGGTCAAGGTTTCTAGAATGAGCCTGTGGGTTTTGCTGACTAGTTCTAGTTCCTGGAGTATTTTGTTAAGCATTTCCCTATCAACGGAGTCATAGGCCTTCCTGAAATCAACAAAGGTGACGACCATCTTGCGGTTTCTCATCTTGGAGTATGCCAATACAGTTTTAAGGTTGAGGATCTGCTCTGCACAGGATCGTATCTTCCTGAAGCCTCCCTGATATTCTTCCAGCCGACTGTCCAGTTGATCTTCTTCCCTTGTTAGTCACGCCTTGAAGAGAATCTTGTAGGTTACCTGGACGAGAGAAATTCCACGGTAGTTGTTCAGATTAGTGAAATCTCTCTTTTTGTGAAGTGGATAGATCAGAGTTGTGTTCCAATCAGGTGGTAATTTCTCTGTTTCCCAGATGTCATGGATGATCTCGGTGATCTTGTCCACGGTATTGCTTCCAACATATTTCCAGAGTTCAGCAACGATAGACGCCTGTCCAGCTGCCGTATTATTCTTTAGAAGTTGAATGATTTGTCCAACTTCTTCCAATAAAGGAGGCAGTGAGTCTGGGTTTGGTGTGGTTTGTTTGTAGTCGGAGCCTTGACTAGATGGACCATAGCTGAGTAGGTATCTAAAGTACTGAGCTAATAGGTTGCACTTGTCCTTGTCGCTAAAAACCAGTTTGCCCTGCGAGACTTCGAAGTGGAGGCTTGACGAATTGTATTTTCTGAGTTGAAGGTTCTGTAGAAATCTCTTTAGTTACTCTTAGCGAAGCTCCCTTCGATTTGGGTTAGTTGGTTTTGTCCGTTTGGTTCCACGAATTATCTTAGCCGTAAGCCTTCTTTGTTCCAAGAAATTCTCCCAATTTTTCTTGGTTTTCTTACAATTCCCCTTCCCCAGAATATCTGTCTTTGGGCTATTGCATTGTCCCAGTCTTCATTCCACCACGGATGCTTCCTTCTTCTCGTGAGGGAGGCGAATTCATTGGCTGTCATCAATAGTGTCTCCTCCAGTTGGTCCCAGCTGTTGAAATCTGTACTGTTCATTCTCTGGCTTGTTTCTTGTCTATTCTTAAGTCGCCCTACGTCATATCTTACCATCTTGGAGGTTCTGTGTACTCTAGTGTTTCTAGGCTGGAGTCTCATTTTGGTCTTTGAGAGGTATGGTCTGAGTCCAGATTGGCACTTCCTAATACCCTCACTTTTGTATTTCCTTTTGAGATTTTCTTGAAATGGCCCTATGATCTATCTGGAATTCACCAAAGTTGGTGTTAGGTGAAATCCAAGTCTTCTGCTTCCCTGGCAGGTGTTTCAAGGCTGTAGACGGCATGACCAACCCAAAAATCCTACACAGATCTACCTATCGTTCCCCATGGCAGTTGGTTCTCATATGTGCCGGATAGTTGCCCACTATATTTCTGTACTTTTTCTCTCTTCCCAACTGAGCATTCAAGTCACCAAGCAGTATGGCGGTGTGTGTCTCTGAAACTTTAGAGAGAAAATCTTCTAAGTCTTCCCAGAATTTGTCAGTTCTGTCTGGATTGTAGCACTTCTTAGCACATTTGAGCGAGAGGATGGATACACAACTGCTTGGGGAGGTGAAGTCAATCACTGAATCAAGTATCTTGTGACTGATTATGAATCCTGTACCTAAGTGGGGCACATTCTTCATTACCCGCTGACCTACTTTTCCTTTGAGGACTCTGTATCCTTAGGACTCGAAGGCACGATCATCCGCAAATCTGGTTTCCTGTACTGCTGTGAGTACTATGTTGTGTTGTATTAGTGAATCGGTCAGATGTTTCAATTTACCCACTTTAAGCAGTGAATTAGCATTAAATGTTGCAAAGAAGCTTTACCGTCTTGCTCTGAGTTTACGCCTGGTGATTTCAGAATGCTCCGATTCATGCTCAAAGCATATTCCTCTATATCTCGTCTTTGTCTTGTTCTCCGGCAATGTCGTGTAAGGCTGAAGAAACATAGTTTTCGAAAGCTACCTTCTGGATGTACAGTAAACTGAAGTTAGACTGATAAAAATCGGCAGATGACTCGTTTTGAGAGCCTCCCAGTGATTGCACGTAGAAAGCGTCGGTTACTACGCTGTCTCTACCAGGAATGTGTACAAATGTGAAACCGAATTCTTGCAGAAACAAAGCTCATCTGCACAACTGATCTTGTGTAAATTTGGCAGACATCATAAACTGTAAGGCGCGATGGTCGCTGTAAACTGTGGTATTTCTTTCCCATAAAAAGTGTCGAAGCGACTTCCAGTTCTCTGATGGAATAATTACTTTCTGCTGGTGAAAGAACACGCCTGGCAAATGTAATGTTTTTAATAACTTTAATGTCGTTATCTTCAACTTCCTGGAAAAGACGTACACCAATAGCTGCCTTTAAACTGTTTGTGGCGATGCAAAAGTCACGGGAAAGGTCAGAGTGGGAAAGCAATGGTGCATCTTAAAAGGCTTGCTAAAGTGTGTTGAATTCTTTCTGTGTGTGCTCATTCCAAGTCGAGTCCGTATTTTTACCGGTTAATGCACATAATTTGGGAGTGTCCAAGGCTTTGTAGTGAATAAAATGGCGAAAGAAATTACTTAGTCCCAGAAAACTCCTAACTTTCCATTAATTTGTTTCGCTGTAATGTCAAGAATGGCTTGGAGTTTGCCTGAATCCAGTTGGATACCAAAAGCGAAAATAAGCTTGCCTAAAAAGATGAAAGCTGTTTTGCTGAACTCAGAGTTCTGTAGGTTGAGGGCAATGCCATTTTTTGCAAAAGTCTGCAAAAAGGAGTCCAAAATACTGTTATGTTGTTGCCAAGTTTTCTATGCAATAAGAATGTTGTGAACATATATTGTAATTCTGCTCTTTAGATAGTCTGGTAGAACAGAATTTAAACCTATAAGGAAAGCTGCTGAAGAAATCTTCAGGCAGAAGGGTAATTTGCAAAATACATAACAGATACGGAAACATAGGAAGGCGGTGTATTTGCGGCAATTGGGATGTCACTCAACCTGTTAAAAACCAGATTTCTAATCTAGTGTAGAAAAGACAGTAACCCAAGAAATTTCTGCAGTAATTCGTCTAACGTCTGAGGTCTATCTGTTTCTGGAACAATGATGTCGTTAATTCGTTGTGAGTCAAGCACAAGTCGAAAAAATTCGATCCCTGGTTTTTGTGTACAACATGAAGTGTTCTGATACAAGGACCGACGGTTGGTTCAGTATTGCCTTGCCGAATAGTATAACGGCGGGCGACAAAAGTATCACGAGGTTTAACTTGAAATTCGAACAGGTATCATGAGTGGTACCAGGAACGTTGTTAAAAACATGAAAGTGTTCAGTTAAAATTTGTTGTAATTGAGATTTGTCTTCATCGGATGCATCCTGACTTGTGTCAACTTTGGCCTGCATTGTTTGTAAGATGTCAGAGTGCGACTGGTCTTCTCAAGCATAAAAAGAGGGCTCCGCTGAACAAAGTTTGTAATCTTGCTCGACGTTAGGAAATGTAAATGATTGATACCCTGTTCTTCCATAGACACATTATGTCCAAAATGCAAAGTGATCGGAATGTCATCTTTCTGAAAGGAAATGCAACTACACCTAAGAAAATAATTTCACGGAAAATCCTGACAAAAAATCTACAAATGATCCTAATAAAATGTCGTTTGCAAGATATTCTCTCTTTTCCATTTCATATAGGCAAATCACTCTAAACACAAATGGTGATTGACAAATAATGAGCGGATATGCTAATCCATGTGGGAACCTCATGCATAGTCACTCTGATAATTTCTAACCCCCTAAGGCATATACAAATCATACTCGTTACGAAATGTGAGAGATGAATATATTTGTACAAAGCCACTTGGATAAAGAAACCAGTTAGGAATAATAGCAAAATTAGCTTCTGCAACGCTCGTCATACACGCTGCTGCGTTGCTAAATCTTACTAGAGAAAACAACAAACGATGGTGTCGAGGTCTGTGTCGCTTATCTCTACACGGTGCAACTGACGAGTCGGCTCAAAAAGCAGAGTGCAAGGCAGCCTAGTATCGACCGTTGGGTATATCTTTGAGGACGTTATGTACCAGTAAATGAGTGTGTGAAAAAATTGTATCTTAGTAATGAATCGAGACTAGCAGAACTATTTATCATTTGTATCAACAAGCTGATATTCTGTCTCCAGAATGGGATTTTCACTCTGCAGCGGGGTGTGCGCTGATGTGAAACTTCCTGGCAGATTAAAACTGTGTGCCGGACCGAAACTCGAACTCGGGACCTTTGCGTTTCGCGGGCAAGTGCTCTAACATCTGAGGTACCCAAGCACAATGCACGCCCCGTCCTCACAGCTTTACTTCTGCCAGTACCTCGTCTCCTACCTTCCAAACTTTACAGCGCACACTCCACTGCAAAGTGAAAATCTCATTCTGGAAACATTCCCAAGGCTGTGGCTAAGCCATGTCTCCGTATTATCCTTTCTTTCATGAGTGCTAGTTCTGCATGGTTCGCAGGAGAGCTTCTGTAAAGTTTAGAAGGTAGGAGACGAGGTACTGGCGGAAGTAAAGCTGTGAGGACGAGGCGTGAGTCGTGCTTGGGTAGCTTAGATGTTAGAGCACTTGCCCGCGAAAGGCAAAGGTCCCGAGTTCGAGTTTCGGTCCGGCACACAGTTTTAATCTGCCAGGAAGTTTTGATATTCTGTAAATTTAAATGTTTTGCAGTACGTGTTTTGTAGAGTGCAGGTGTGAACTGAAACCCTGGATACGTAAAGTTAGTGGAAATTCATTTATTTCCCGTACTTATGTGTTCCTGATTCTTGTTCTCAAACAAATGGCTGTACTGCTGATTTATCCGATAATACTAGTCTTGTCAAGTCTGTTTCATGTACAAGAATCTCAAAACTCGCCTCTCTGTCTTGCATTTGCCCTTTCTCTAGCACTTCCACAATATCTTTGCAATTATAATTTTTTTTATTTTTTACCATCGGCTATTACTTCAAAGTGATATAAACACTGTGTATGAGTTCTTTGATTTCCTCCAGTATATTCCTTATACCTAATCTGAACCTTATATCTCCATCTTAGATGTGATCATCTCTTTCGCATCCTGAAATCAGTCATAGAACGTCAATTCTGCTCCCTTGATTCAACGTTGTTGTTTTTCTGTCTGGATCCAACAATCTTATCTGTAAAGGATTGTAGGAACTGTAATGTCTCTATAAAATTTAATCATTGACTGAACACTTACTTTGTTACCTAATATTCTATTAGTTGTGCTGTATAAACTAAAGAATGAATTAATTTTGGTTTCAATGTCAATGGAGTTGTCTAAACTTAAAACTGTAACCGAGATATTTAAAAACTTTGATGTATGCCAGAGGTTTGTCTCGTATTTAAATTTTTGCTCTTATCAACTAACCTCAGTGAATGCTTGCATCCATGCTTTCTGTACCCAAAGTTACATGATTTTATTACTAAGTCAGCTCGTGAACTGACATTTGTATATGATCTTATGATTCTGATAAAATTACTTGGTCATCTGGAAAACGTAAGTTCACCTTTGGTAGTTCTTTATTGTGTTTAAGAGCCAAACGTTTTATACCATTATGAGTAAAGCCATCTATATGGTAGTTAAATAATATAGGCCTAGATGATAAATAAAATCCTTCCTGACACTTCAGTTTACTGTTAATTATTTCCTTTTTTACTAATTTATCAAGACTTTACTGTCTGCTCTGCGACAATCGCTTTTAACAGCTTTTATCACCTGGGAAGGGCATCCTTTCTTAAATATTTTCCGTAAGTTTTGTCTAGCCACTCTGTCAAAAGTGTTAACATAATCTGTGAAGACATGTAAGTTTGTTTAATTCTTTATGTTTTAATTAACTGTGTCATTTAACAGCATCTACTCTAATATAACATTTAGGTTAATCTTCAAAGTTTTGGCTTAGATTCTGTATTCTGAGTTAAGTAAGCTGATACCTCGGTACAATTTTGGTAAACATTTTTGGAAACAGTGATCAATAGAGTATGATATTTTAACCAAAGTTCTGTCTTGATCACAACACTTATGTCTCAATAACATAGGTGACCGGTTTCGGTTATACAGGGTGTTACAAAAAGGTACGGCCAAACTTTCAGGAAACATTCCTCACACACAAAGAAAGAAAATATGTTATGTGGACATGTGTCCGGAAACGCTTAATTTCCATGTTAGACCTCATTTTATTACTTCTCTTCAAATCACATTAATCATGGAATGGAAACACGCAGGAACCAAACATACCAGCGTGACTTCAAACACTATGTTACAGGAAATGTTCAAAATGTCCTCCGTTGGCGAGGATACATGCATCCACCCTCCGTCGCATGGAATCCCTGACGCGCTGATGCAGCCCTGGAGAATGGCGTATTGTATCACAGCCGTCCACAATACGACCACGAAGAGTCTCTACATTTGCTACCGGGGTTGCGTAGACAAGAGCTTCAAATGCCCCCATAAATGAAATTCAAGAGGGCTGAGGTCAGGAGAGCGTGGAGGCCATGGAATTGGTCCTCCTCTACCAATCCATCTGTCACCGAATCTGTTGTTGAGAAGCGTACGAACACTTCGACTGAAATGTGCAGGAGCTCCATCGTGCATGAACCACATGTTGTATCGTACTTGTAAAGGTACATATTCTAGCATCACAGGTAGAGTATCCCGTATGAAATCATGATAACGTGCTCCATTGAGCGTAGGTGGAAGAAACTAAAATGAGCTCTAACATGGAAATTAAGCGTTTCCGGACACATGTCCACATAACATCTTTTCTGTATTTGTGTGTGAGGAATGTTTCCTGAAAGTTTGGCCGTACCTTTTTGTAACACCCTGTATGTTATATATATTATATAACCATCTTCAGACCCATGGATTCCTTGCAGGATGGTGGGCGGAGCTCTTCTCAGCTGCTACGAAGTCAACTCGTAGCAGCTGAGGAGAGCTCCGCCTACCATCCTCCAAGGAAGCCATGGGTCTGAAGATGGTTATATAAATATAACCGAAACCTGTCACCTATGTTATTGAGACATAAGTGTTGTGATCAAGACTGAACTTTAGTTAAAATATGATACCTCGGTATTTCTAAATAATATTTCTATTTTATTTGTCAAATATTGGTGTAACAAGGGCTTCATCCTAATCATCTGATATATAACCCGTTGTCTAATAAACTTCTAAGGAAGTGGTTGGATGAATACTTTTTCAGTTCCATGGTAGCAGCCTATACCTGGTGTCTCATTATTTATAAACTTTTTTAAAAGCTGTAAGACTCAGTCTATTTTCATCAAAGTTACACATTATTCATCTTCCTCAATAATGATGTTTGTTTCTACAGTTATTTATAGATTTTTTTAAAATTCTTCTATTGATGTGGTGTTAGCGATTACCTTACTTATTCCGTTTGTATTGAGGAATTTAAAAGCTTTATTTTATGTCCATGTAGATCAGTCTCAATATCATGTACATTTTTTCCAGCTCTCTCTTTTCTGACTGAAGTGACTAGGCTTAAAATGAAAGTGCCCTTCTACCAAGAGTTCGTGCGTATATCTATGGGATACAGTTTTGCCCCCCTCAGGGCCATCACAATCACCTAACCTAACTACATATAAATGTCCTCTGTAGAAGTAACTACTAACATCGCCTGGTAGTTCGTCCCATGTCATGTTATTTGGCATCTCTACGAGGAATAACTGTGATAACAATTGCTGACGTCGATAATGACCACTGAGAAGTATACGGGCGATAATAATAAAGTTTTAGTTATGATCTTGACAAGATAAAGTTACGTCATTAGTTTTTACGTCATTAGTTTTTGATCTGAACGTGTCTGCAGTCTTGGCACATACTGAAATGCCCACATGTCGTTAGAGAAGACAAAAGGTCATCGCAATGATTAAGTGGAAATGGGATTTTTTTTTTGTTCCTCTAGCGGCGATGGCGCGAGAACGACTGCAGACGCGTATTTAAGAAAAATTACATAACTTTATTTTTTCGACATTATGAGTAAAACTTTATAATTTGCGCTCACAAGTTACGAGATATACACTATCTAATCAGAAGAATCCAGACAACACTATCTATCGCGGAACTGAGTACCAGATGTTACGGGATACGGGAGGTGGACCCGCCAGTCTAAAAGGATGGGGAGGGACGTGGGCGGGGGGGGGGGGGGGGTTGGGGGTGGCGGTGGAGTGTCGTCAGTAGAGAAGTGGTATAAGCAGAATGGATTGGTCAGGATAGCACAGTGACTTTGAACGTGAACTACTCACTGGATGTCACCTGAGTAACAAATCCATCAGCCCTTCTAAAGCTGCCCAAGGCGACAGCTGGTGATGTGATTGTACAGTGGCAGATCTAATGTAGTGACGGACAAGGACCGTCGACCATTGCGGAGGAAGGTTACAAAAAAATGCAGAAAATCAGCGAAAGGAATCACTCATGAGACCCAAAGTGGAACCAGCAGTCCAGCTAGTACAATGACTGTGCATAAGGAGTAAAAAAGAATGGGATATAATGGTCGAGGAGTTTCTCGTGAGCCATACATGTCAGTAGTCAATGGTAAGCGGCGCTTAAGACGCTGTAAAGAGCGACACCACTGGACAGTGAATGACCGAAAACGAGTCACGCTATAACCTGTGAAAGACTTCTGGGTTTGACAAATGCCTGGGGAACGTTTTCGCGATCACGTGTCTTTGCAACAACCAGTTACGGAGGAGGCGGTATGTGGGCGTGTTTTGTGGTTAGGGAGTGATCCCATGTTGCGCTTGTGGTTAGCACACTGGACTCGCATTCGGGAGGACGACGGTTCAGTCCCGCGTCCGGCCATCCTGATTTAGGTTTTCCGTGATTTCCCTGAATCACTCCAGGCAAATGCCGGGATGGTTCCTTTGAAAGGGCACGGCCGACTTACTTCCCCATCCTTCCGTAATCCGATGAGATCGATGACCTCGCTGTTTGGTCTCTTCCCCCAAACAATCCAATCCAAATCCCATGTTGCGCTTAAGAAATCAGTTAATGTGGAATTACGTGAACACATTTTACAGAACCGGGTATCGCGTACAGTAGAGGAACAGTTCAGGGGCGATGATTGTTTGTATTGACATGGACAATGCACCCCTGCGAGAGAGTGGTCTGTGAACAGTAACTTTCGTGAAGTAGAGTAGCCTGTGTAGAACCCTGACCTGAACCCAACAGAACTCGTTTGGAATGAGTTAGAACGTCGATTCCACTCCCGATGTTACTACCTTCTCTGTTTTCGGCACTTGAGGAAGAACAGACTACCATTTCTCCACAGTCATTCAGACACCTCCCTAGCACAGTTCAAGAAGTTATAAAGCTGAAGGATGGACCCACGTCGTATTATGTCCACGTGTCCGGATACTTTTGATGAGATAGTGTATATTGTAGACATCTGATGCACCGCAAAGATTAACCACAGTGATCAGTAGGTAGGTGTGTTTAAACCTTGGAGACATTGTCTTTGCTGTACGTTACGTGATTGCCGAGCAGTCGCGCTCTTGAACCCCAGGATTAGTAATGAACAACATGTACAAAAACTGACCTATGTATAAAGCAGCTGGGCGCCGCCTCCGGCGCTGGGCAGTGTCCGCCGGACGGCGCTGGCGCGGCCGCCTCCTCTGGCTGGGCTCTCAGGGGTCCTCTAGCGCCGCCTGCGCCGCCCTGACCCACAGCTGGCTCGGACTGTTTGCCCGGGCCGGGCCGGTAATTGATTCCTTTGTGGCGGCTCGCTGCTCGCAAGACGTCCTCGGGGAAGGTCGGCTGGAGAGCCCGCCGCCCCGCGCCGCCCCGATGACCAAACACGGCCGCTCCTAATGGAGTTTTCACCTGAAAAATCCGCGCCGCCACTGCGTCTGACAGCTCCCTCTAAATCCCCAGCGCGACGCCCACCGGCCCGACTCCCTGCTGTTTTTAATCCTCGCAAGGTAAGTAGCTTAGCCAAATAAGTTAGCCGATCCGACGAGCGCCGCTGTTCCCCTGAGCTGCTCTCGAAGTAAGAGCGAAACACCAGGAGCGAACGATCGCAGATGCTCTTTTCTGGAGTTTAATTAGCCGATTGGCAGCCATTTCACGAGCAGTAGTTGAATTTTCCCAGTAACTGTCTTGGAACAAAGTAAATCTTCCATACCATCTAACAAATTGGTTGACGTCTTTCTAACGCCATTACCCTCGAATGCAAACAACACTGTCATTATTAAAAGGACGAAAGCTGATGATATTTAATTTTTGTAGGTGTTGCATTAAACCATGAACCAATGACTTTTGGTAAAACTGTTTATTTCTGTCAACTTTTTTTTTTTTTTATATAGAATGATGAAGCAATTTTCAGTGGATTGCGAGTGCTACATTCAACTCCCGCTCAGAAAAGAAAGCTAACGATCCACACAGAGGGTAGACACGTGTTAGAAACATTCTTGCTATGCACCTCACCTCTCCCTGGCGATATTTTCTTCACCCACACCCTGCACCTTCATTCAGAATCAAATCAGTTGATTTCTGAACTCCTTACATCTGAACAGTCAGAAATTGGTAGACTTCAGGCTGTCAGTGCTTTGTATCTGATCGATGCCGCTGATAATAATAATAATAACAATAATAATAATAGCAATAATGCAGTGCAGGCCCTACATAAGATTATCATATATGGTGTAAGATGTATCGCAGATGCATTGTGCGAGGTGCAAAGTTTGCATGTAGAGGATGGACTCTGTGACGAAGATGTTATTCACACTTTCGTTTAAAGAGCTGTAAGCTCCAACACATGCTTAGGCCTACTTATGCACAGTAGTGCAAAATAATATAAAAGCAGGGATCCACGAAAGTAATAATACAGTTATGAAGCATAAATGTATCGAATTATTCTCTGCCTCGTGATGACTGGGTGTTGTGTGATGTCCTTAGGTTAGTTAGGTTTAAGTAGTTCTAACTTCTAGGGGACTGATGACCATAGATGTTAAGTCCCATAGTGCTCTGAGCCATTTGTATGGAATTTACTAGAAAAGATATATATATATATATATATAAGACCTAAACAGTCATGACGGATATACGAAGGTTCTTTCATAACACGAATAAAAAAAAGGCATTTGCATTTTCAGGATAGAAATTGGTATAAAGGCATTCACTGTTCTCCTGTACTATTGCACTGTTAGTACTTTGTCCAACCTCCGTTCTTCCTAACTATCTCAAAAATTCTCTTCGGCATTGATCCTATTAGGGTTTGTAGTTCCTGCAGTGAAATTGTCGCCCATTCTTCTCGTATCGTTCTTTTCAGTTCACATACGACCTCAAATTGACTTCCATTGCGATAAACACGCCTTGCAAGTGTTCTCCAAAGGTTTTCCATGGCGTTCAAATCCGGGCAACGCTCAGGCCAGGGCACGACACCGATATCTTTATCTTCCAAGCATTTTTTAGTTCTAGCAGAACTATGCACAGATGCATTATCTTGTTAAAACATTAGACTTTCGTCCCCTAGGTCGTCTTACATTACAATAGATTCTGTTTTTAGCATCCCACTGCACATGTTAGAGTTCACTATAATGTTCAGCCAAGTAATTTATCTTCAGCGCAGAAGGCCGCCCAAATCGTAACATTTCCACCACCAAATTTCTCTTCATTCTTACCTACTGCTCTGTTATCAGATCATGCCAATAATACTGAAATCCATTCTGCTCATATACCGTATTCACGCGAATCTAAAGTGCCATCGAATAATGCGCACCCCAATTTTAAAAATTAAATCCATAAAACGAAAGAAATTTCGGCACATCGTTGGTAGAATATTTTTGTATTGTTGAAATTTATTTTGCAATGCTAACTTTATTTCAAACAATACTGAATTTATACATGAACTATAAAAACAACGATCATTTATTTTTAAGTTATTCATTACGGTAATAAGTGACATTTTAATCATTAAAAAAGAATGCCTAACTTGATTTCCTACACAACATACAAAGAACCATATTGTAAATTTCAGGCGTTACTCATCATTATTGACTAATGACATCACTGCTAGAATCCTCGGAAAAGTCTACATCAGAAACAGATTCATTTCCTCCTTCCCCGCCATCCTTGGTGGCGTTCCAGAGCACATCATCTTCACTGCCATCCACAGTATTTGAAATATAGCATTTCTTGAATGATTTTACGATTATTGGTGCTTCGATGCGTTTCCAGACAGCCGAAACCCAGTGCGCAATAATGTAGGCTGCAGCACGTTTAATTTTTCCTGTCGGAGTCAGTTCACGATTTGCTTCGCAAAACCAATTTTCGTACTGTTCCTAAACGTAGCCTTTGAAAGGTTTATTTATACTAACGCCCATGGGTTGTAATACAGAAGTCATTCCTCCAGAAATAATAACAAGGTCACTGGGTAGTCTGCGGGTCTTCTTTTTTACGTCGTCACCGAGATGACCGAGATATGCATCAAGGCAAATCATTGATGATTGCTTGGAAAGCCCACCAGAACGGAGTTCCCACACGTTTCGGAACAGTGACGTCATCAGGGAATAGATTTTCATTTTTTGGAGTCTTGGGGCTTGTTTTTCGCTTGAAGATTAAAAAAGGGGAAGTTTGTTCCCATCTGCTGTGATTGCCAGCATTACTGTTACGCGCTGTTTTTCATACCCAGATGTTTTGATGGTAACCTCTTTTCTATCCTTCTCGTCAATCGTGCAAT
Organism: Schistocerca piceifrons; assembly: GCF_021461385.2. Lineage (NCBI taxonomy): Eukaryota > Metazoa > Arthropoda > Insecta > Orthoptera > Acrididae > Schistocerca > Schistocerca piceifrons. The sequence goes on along the minus strand of NC_060142.1, from coordinate 216,653,956 downwards.
TATGTGGCATATCAAACCAAATCGGAGTCTCATCAGCGTTGCTCTTTTCTTCTCTTTCCGAAATGTGATAACATACCACTGACATTCTTGAAGTTTCTTCTCAAAATCCTGTCTAAGCTTTTGGCATACTCTTGTACGGCATCGCAGAGATAAGCACACTCGTTTCATAAAGCTATCAACCCATCTCCAGCTAGCCTTAAACTATTGCTTCGGTATATTAAGAGCAGCAGCCACCTCTTTTGCTTTTTTTATTATGGTGTCACTGGTCACAGGTTACCCATTCTTCCTCCTTTCTCGGACGAATTCCGAAACACTTACTTCAACGTCAGGATGTCTTCCTTTGCGAGGTCCCGTGAATTTCTTTCTACCGGCGGTAGTTGTAAATAATCCAAATTTCCGTTTCTTCCATAAGCGAACGTTACTCTCAGCTACATTGAACTCTCTTCCTGCCCTTCTGTTCCATATTTTCAGCATAAAGAATTACTTTACGCTTGGAAGTAGCTTCATACGATATTCTTCTCTGTTTGCCTTCCATTTCGTGACTGCCTAAAGCAAACACAATGCGAAGTACTGTAGTAGGCCAACAATAATGAAACGAGGTTGAGAAGTACAACAATGCGTTGTAATGTACGGGACAGTATATAAAAAAACAAACAAAAAAAGACGCATTCTATTTGAACAGACGGCTAAAGAAAATTTCTTCTTGTTCTGACGCCTGCAAACAGAATTAAGAACTGGAAATATATACCAGCTCCTTTAAATCGATAACCTCTTACCCAGTTTAAGTCTTCCTTTCTTTAATTCACAGATACAGTACCTATATTTTCGCGCTAGAGTTTAATAAATGTTTTTCTACTTCAGATCACATTGCGTAAGAAATACCTGTGACCTATTTAATTTTGTACTTGAATATAATGCGCCATTGAATCTTACGCGCACGCCAATTTTGAGTGCTTCGCATGGTAAAAAAAAAAGTGTGCACTAGATTCGCGTAAATTAGTCTTCTTCTCATCAATGAAGATCACTTTATCCCATTTGAAGTCCGCGACATATGATTATTTTTAGCGAACTCACTATAGCCTGTTTACGTTTGGGTGTTAATGTCGGTTTCTGCACTTGTTTCTTGAATGCAAGATGTTTGTCTTGTGACAAAATTTCACACACGTCTGGCAGTTACTGGCAACTGTAAATAACCAACAAGTGAAGAAGAATAACTGTTTCAGGCCCTTACTTTGGGCAGAGGTATCCCTTTCTGTGCCTCAGATGATTTTCTACTTTGCTCATATTTTCCGTTCTGTCCACATCGTGCGCCCAGTCTAACGAAATTATGAGTCAGTGTACTTTAACAGTCCATCTGCTTGGATATTTGACGATTGGAGAGTCCCAGTCCTTGTACGTATCAGTTTTTGCTTTTTCATCACATGCTAAACGTTTTCCGCGTGACATTGTCACAAACATGGTTTATTTAAATAACACTCGGTGTCACTAATGTGTCTGTTTCCTATAGGCAGTAAAGTAACGTATGCACACACTAACACTCCACGGGGTCGTCTGCCTTTATACCGAGTCCCACCCTCTACCACCTGAATCGTTGATGTCTTGTTATATACAGTACCACTGACATTAAATGCGATACCATCTGATTGCATTTCTCAGTGTACTGGAAATCATACTATTGCATATGCACTGTGCACAACTATTCCAACCGACAATGTTAATTTAAGTGCAAATATCCATGCCTTTATGCTGATTTCCACTACTGCATTAAGTATTACAATATTTCCAAATAGTGATAACAGTAATGGAAATGGAAATGAAGTCCCTTGCTTTTTGAGAGAGCGTAGAGGAACGATGCGGTAGACCCGCACCGCCGTACTAGGCAAGGTGCTAATGGAGGTGGTTCGCCGTTGCCTTCCTCCGACCGTAATGGGATAAATGATGATGATGAAGACGACACAACACCACCCAGTCATCTCAGGGCAGGTAGAAATCCCGTGCTCGGGAAGAGAGAACACTACCGCGAGATCACGAGCTGCGGACGGTAACAGTAATGATCTTTTAAAATAATTTAGTTCCCTGACTGAAACACAACTGAACACATTTGTTTTTACGCCTCAGAAGTTTACATTTTACCTCTCAGGGTGTAATGAACTCCTGGTAGGGAACCACTGACCTAATAGATCTCAGCCTATGTTTCATGTAGCACAATCTCATCACCTTAAAATGCTGTAAGTATTTACAAAGAACGCTCCTGTAAATACACGGTAGGACAAAAATCGTGATATCATAGAATAATTAATGCAGAGTAATGAAATTTCGGGAATACATTTCTCTAGGTAACGAATTTGCGTGATTGACATTGCAAGATGACAGGTTAATGTAACAGCGAGATAAGGTCTTGCAAATGTGAAATGCTGGTACGTTAATAATCGGTGTAACCGCTAGAATGTTGAGTGCAAGCATGCGAATGTACGAGGTGCATTCAAGTTCTAAGGCCTCCGATTTTTTTTCTAATTAACTACTCACCCGAAATCCATGAAACTGGCGTTACTTCTCGACGTAATCGCCCTGTAGACGTACACATTTTTCACAATGCTGACGCCATGATTCCATGGCAGCGGCGAAGGCTTCTTTAGGAGTCTGTTTTGACCACTGGAAAATCGCTGAGGCAATAGCAGCACGGCTGGTGAATGTGCGGCCACGGAGAGTGTCTTTCATTGTTGGAAAAAGCCAAAAGTCACTAGGAGCCAGGTCAGGTGAGTAGGGAGCATGAGGAATCACTTCAAAGTTGTTATCACGAAGAAACTGTTGCGTAACGTTAGCTCGATGTGCGGGTGCGCGCAGCCCTTCCCGGACGTTTTTGTTGCAGTGCAGGAAGGAATTTGTTCTTCAAAACATTTTTGTAGGATGCACCTGTTACCGTAGTGCCCTTTGGAACGCAATGGGTAAGGATTACGCCCTCGCTGTCCCAGAACATGGACACCATCATTTTTTCAGCACTGGCGGTTACCAGAAATTTTTTTGGTGGCGATGAATCTGTGTGCTTCCATTGAGCTGACTGGCGCTTTGTTTCTGGATTGAAAAATGGCATCCACGTCTCATTCATTTCACAACCGACGAAAAGAAAGTCCCATTCATGCTGTCGTTGCGCGTCAACGTTGCTTGGCAACATGCCACACGGGCAGCCATGTGGTCGTCCGTCAGCATTCGTGGCACCCACCTGGATGACACTTTTCGCATTTTCAGGTCGTCATGCAGGATTGTGTGCACAGAACCCACAGGAATGCCAACTCTGGAGGCGATCTGTTCAACAGCCATTCGGCGATCCCCCAAAACAATTCTCTCCACTTTCTCGATCATGTTGTCAGACCGGCTTGTGCGAGCCCGAGGTTGTTTCGGTTTGTTGTCACACGATGTTCTGCATTCATTAAACTGTCACACCCACGAACGCACTTTCGACACATCCATAACTCCATCACCACATGTCTCCTTCAACTGTCGATGAATTTCAATTGGTTTCACACCACGCATATTCAGAAAACGAATGATTGCACGCTGTTCAAGTAAGGAAAACGTCGCCATTTTAAGTATTTAAAACAGTTCTCATTCTCGCCGCTGGCGGTAAAATTCCATCTGCCGTACGGTGCAGCCATCTCTGGGACGTATTGACAATGAACGCGGCCTCATTTTAAAACAATGCACATGTTTCTATCTCTTTCCAGTCCAGAGAAAAAAAATCGGAGGCCTTAGAACTTGAATGCACTTCGTACATGCATTGCGTTGTACAGGTGCCAAATATCATTTTGTGGGGTGGAGTTCCATGCCTGTTGCAATACAGCTATGGTCAATGCTCTTTGTGGACGACGCTGGAGTTGTCGTCCAATGATGTCCTGTATGTGCTAGATTGGAGACAGAAGTGGTAGTTGAGCAGGCCAAGGCAACGTGTCGACACCCTGTATGTGGGCGTGCATCATCCTGTTGGAAAACATCCCCTGAATGCTGTTCATGAATGGTAGCACGACAGGTTGAAGTTAGATGTAGAAATTTGCAGTGAGAGTGTGTGGGGTAACCACGAGATAGCTCCTGCTGTCATACGAAATAGCACCCCAGTCCAAAACTCTGGGTGTAGGTCTAGTGTATCTAGCACGCACATGGGTTGGTCGCAGGCCCTCAGCTGATCTCCTTCTAACCAACACACGGCCATCACTGGCACTGAGGCAAAACCGATCCCACCAGAAAAAATAGATCTCCACACTGCCCTCCAATGAGCTCTCGCTTGACACCACTGAAGTCACAAATGGTAGTGGTTTGGTGTCAGTGGAATGCACAACACAGGGGTCCTGGCTCGAAGCTGTCCCTCGAGTAGCCGATATGTAACAGTTCTTTGTGCCACAGTGATGTCAACTGCTGTTCAAATTGAAGTCATGCGCGGAGAAACGGGCTAACCCTCAAATGTCAAAACTTAAAGATAAGCGTTTCCATCTATTGCTTGGTACGGGAACTTTGAAAATTGACATTGATCTCACTTCTAAATATCCTAATGTGATATTTAGGGGTCCTCGCTGCTCGCTGTATTGTGCACTAAGCACTCCGCAACGCCTGCACACATCCATGCCTCCATCCGAGAAGAAGCAGTTGACTTCTTGCAACATTCTGTGTCTGTGGCTGGTTGGCATTGTTGGAATATTTGCTATTGTAGTGTTGGGCAGTTGGATGTGAACAGTGCATAGCGTTGCGCAGTTTGTTCTCTATCAACATCTTTTTATTTGCTAACTATGCCTATCAGTAGTTAGTGCCTTCAGTAGTTAGAAATCTTTTATTTAGCTGGCAGTATTGGCGCACGCTGTATTGCAGTAGTTCGAGTAACGAAGACTTTTGTGAGGTAAGTGATTCATGAAAGGTATAGGTTATTGTCGTTCAGGGCCATTCTTTTGTAGGGATTATTGAAAGCCAGATTGCGTTGCGCTAAAAATGTTGTGTGTCAGTTTAGCGGTTATTCAAATAAGTAAAGAGAGAAATGTCTGAGTACGTTCAGTTTTGCTCAGCTGTTTCAAAATCAAATAACGTAAGGGGTTTACCAGCACAGTTATTCAATAATTTTTCTAAGGGGGCGTTTCATATGTGGACCCTTAGCCGAGGATACCTCACTGGAATCTTCTGATTTTTTCTTGTAGTTTGTGTAATTACTGTAGCTATTGTTTATTGCTAGACCGTAATTGTAGAGAGAATTTCCTTTGTAGTTGTAGTTGTTCATTGTTGTACAGTAAAACAGTTGTGGCATGCATGTAGATTTGCACCAAGTATTTCGCAGCTGCGCTTGCAATTAACTAGGTATTATTTTCAGTGCTATGTTAATGTGTTTTCTTATTTTTGCTCTTCAAATTGTGCTTTTATTGTTATCGTGCGAAATACGTGATAATTATGGCGTGCGAAAAACGTAACACTAGGCTCCAAAGTAAACTGAGAAATGATAGTGACGACGAGCGTAGCTTATCAGCACCACCGGGTAATGAATTAACAGACATTCAAAGTAGTAATTTGGTAATTGTGCATGGGGGAATGGATCAGGCAATAAATAATCGTGTAGACAGTGAAACAGCTAGTGAAGAAGGTAGTATTGTCGATCGGTCGGTCGGCATCAGCTCGCCACAGGGATCCGAAATGACAGGACACGATTTTGCAAGTACCGTAGATTCAGGTTTTGCGTCATTACCCGTTTCTCAATCCAGTCAAGACACATTTTTTGCTTTTCAAAATGCGAATATTGGCTTTTCAAATGCACTGCCGAATAGCAGTGAGGAACACGTTTCAGACACCAGTGCATTGTCATTACAATTAATGCAACAAATGGGACAAAAGCTTCAAATGTTAAACACAATGAAACAAAATCAGAGACAAACACAGCAACAGTTAGACACAATGGAACAAAATTAGAGACAAACACAGCAACAGCTTCAAAAGTTAGAGTCAATGAACAAACGCTTGAACAAACATGTGAAGGTTTAACTGCTGAGTTACTTAAAATCGAATCGAAATGTCCAAAAGTCTGTAATGACATAAAAACACAAATTTGTGAGCATTTTCAACCTATTTTTTCGCGGCATGAAAATGAATTACAGAATCACGAAGCTGCCATAAAAGAACTGCAAACTGTTGTTCATGAAAATCACGACACCTTGCAAGCTAAAACTGACTCAGTTGCATCTACCGATTCGGTTACGCAACTTGCAAAAACTCAGGAAAACTTAAAGGACACAGTAGATACGATTTCAACACAAATGGACACTCTGAAACTTGGTTCATAAAAAGACACTGAGGAAATCAGTTCACCATAGGAGCAAGTAGCCGAACTTTCGGATCAGTTCACTAACTTATCGACAAAGGTAGATGATGATCTGAATGACACAAGATCCGTAGCCTTCACTGACACAGAAGAGTATGAACAAATTAGAAAATTCAAACAACGTCAAAATCAAATCAATACACAGTACAAAAGAGAAATCCGGGAAGTACAAGATCAGTTGACACAGGTAATACTAGATTACATATTTCAGAGGAGACTCGCGTTCCAACACGGGAAGAGGGACTTAGGAATACGGAAAAGTCACAAAATAATAACACAGGGCATTTCGGAAATTATGAAAGAAATTGGCAAGGCAGACTGAATTTTATGATGGAACCGCCGAAACGAAGTACAATGACCGATATGCGACTCGCCGACATGATGATTTTGACTATAAGCTGTTCATTACCACACGTAAAATCAGAACATTTATGAATTCTGACAACGACATTCATCCACAAGCATGGCTTCATCAATTCTCTCATTGTTTTCCTCCAACTGGTCATTGGAGCACAGATTACAATTTATGTGTGGCTACTTAGAGAATGAACCAGCTGTAAGAATGCGATCGGTCATTCACGATGGTCACGGTGAAGGAGAATTTTATCATGCCTTCCTCTCAGAATATTGGTCTCAGACTACACAAGACCGAGTAAAACATAGCATCATAATGATGAAACATTTCGAACAATATGAAAATCAAATAACGTAAGGGAATTACCAGCACAGTAATTCATAAATTTTTCTAAGGGGACGTTTCAAGACCATCGTATTTGGCGAATGGCTCTGGCACATCCTAACGCATCTGCAACAGTTGTCACCACAGTGACACAACGAACTGTTACAAATCGGTTATTTCAAGGACAGCTCGGAGGCAGACACCCTGTATGTGCATTTCACTGACCCCAGACCGTTGGCATCTGTATCGAGCGAGAGCTCATTGGACGGTAGGGTGGAGGTGTGTTGTGCTTTCTGATAAAAGATGGATCTGCCTAGGTGCCAGTGACGGCCGTGTTTGGGGGGGCATGTTTTCCAACGGGATAACGCTCGTCCACATATAGCTGTTGTAACCCAACATGCAGTACAGAGCGCCGACATGTTGCGTTGGCCCGCTCGATTACCAGGTCTGTCTCCAATCGAGCACATATGAGACATCATCGGACGACAACTCCATTTACATTCTGGCGGCTACACCGTTTATTGTGCATCAGCATGCATTTCACTTTTGCAATGGCTTATCTCGCGCTTACATCATATGTGATCTTGCAATGTTAATCACTTAAATACGTTACCTGGATTAATGTGTTCCCAAATTTCATTACTCTACATCAGTTATTTTTTGGTGTTGCGATTTTTTTCTGTCAGTGTATATGTCGTCAGGAAACAGACGGAAACCGTCTACAGTACTTTCTTTTAGATTCGCAACCTAAATGTAACGAATTGTTGGGTGGAGGTGAATAGCCATTAAGGTGAAGGTAATAAGAAGCTCGAATTATCGGTTACAGCTTCTATCTTAAGTGGAATAAAATTTTACATGTTGCAGGTGGTAGATGGCAAATGTCAGAAAGGGTCCGACTTTGCTCATCGCTCACCTAGTAGTTTTTCTGACAAGTCGCTTGGGATGTCTGTATTCAACCAACGGTCTCTCTGCTGTACCGAGACGCTGAGTGGCCGGTGAAGGGCTTTACCCGCAGACACTACTACCTGCTTGCAGCACTAAAGGACAACTCCCTCTTTTCAATAATGCCACTGATTCTGTTAGGGCTGCCGGAGGAAACGGCTGTGCGAAGATCAGGACGAGGCACCTCTTCCTTCGTCCGTGCGCGGATTGAAAATCGTAGGGTGACTGGAAGCGAACGGAGAAGTGCTAGTATGACATCCCCGCCGAATTAGATTTTTATTCATGTTAGTTACAGGATTGTGGTCGTCGCTGGATGGGAAGCCGTTGAGCTCGAGATAACATAGTGAACTGCACAGTTGGGCGAGCCGCCGTCAACAAGTGCGCCTCGGTAGCGGCATGTATAGGCAGCGTCACTAGCAGGACGCTAGTAGCAGGCAGAGACCGCGCGCCGCGGCTATTGAATGGCAGCCCCGTCCAGTCTGCTGGCCCGCATCAAACCGCGGATTATAAGTAAGGCTGCTACTCAAACAATAATCTGCCAACACGACTGACGTCGAGGGCTTGTGACCGCCCTGCGCGGTGGTGACTGACAAGGTAGTCTAAAAGGACAGGAGTACGCCAACACGGTATCCCACCCGAGGGGTGGATGCCCTCAGGAGGTAGTCACCAACCGCGTAACTTGGCGATATGAAGGCACAAGGTGTCTCCATACAATTTTATGCTGAGATGTGTAGCTGCAGTTTCTGGAGCCCAAATCCAGAGTAGGCGCCTAGCTGCATCATATTGTACTGCAAACAGTATCCGTCGCGAAGTTGGAGGCTGGCGCGGGCGGCTTAGCTCGGAATCACCTACTTACCTAGATACTGTCTGGGAACTTCTGATCACACTGAGAGAGATCAATATCACTTCAGCTCTAGTCACATATGCAAACGCTTACCCTTCTATATTGGTATCTACTTTTTAATATTAACATTTCAGCTACCACATTGTGACTTCGCATATATTACTGTTTTATACCGAGACACAATTATTAGAATGAGATTATAGACACTTTATACAATGTGTCAAGATATGAGTTTGACACTGTCAGTGTTTGTCAGATGTTTTAATGCGCACCTTAATTTAATAAGCTGAATCAATTGCAGTTCTTGGTTTATTTCATAGCTATCGCATTCCCTATCCATCATTTTGGAAGAGCTACGATTTTTGAATGTCAGGTTACAGGACCAATTTATGCGCAAGGTGCATGAGAAGAGTAATGAGGCTGATAACACTGCAAGCAATCTGGCAACGCCGTGTTGTTCTACTAGCTTAGAGCGTTGTGTTCATCCCTTCCAGATGCTTAGTCCGAGTTTCAGCTCCAAACAGCTATGACGTGATTTTTGAGAGCGCCGTCAGTGAAACTGAGTTTTTGTGTGTGTTATGAAAATGGAAGCAGAATTTAGAGGTACGTTATGCAATCAAATTTTGTGTTTAAGTTCGGGAATCCGCGAGTGGAACATTTCTTATAAAGGGCGCAAGTTTTTCGCTGGCACAAATCATTTTTGGAAGGCCGAGAACACGTTGAAGATGCACCTTTAAAAACCGAATTCAACGTCGAACGCGTGCGTGCTCTTGTGGGATCCGACTGACATTTAAAAATAAGGAAGATGGGTGACGTGTTAAAAACTTCCATCGTACATCAAATTTTGGCCGAAGATTTGCGCATGTGAAAGGTCTGTGCCAAAATGGTGCCGAAAAACCTCAAAACTGAGCAGAAGAACAGTCGAAGAGAGGATTGCTAGTATCCAGGAATGGTTCAGTTGTGTGATCACAGCTGATGAATCCTGCATTTTTGAATACGATTCTGGCACAACAAGACAAAGTAAGGAGTGGCACACTAAGATATCTCTTTGACCAAAGAAAGCTCGAATGATAAAATCAAAGATCAAAACAATGTTGATTTGCTATTTTGAGAGTAGGGGTTTCATGCATAAATAATTTGTTCCTCTAGGACAAATAGTTTTACGAAGATGTCCTTGAAAGGTTCAGGGAAAAGGGTGAATCAACTGAGACCGGGTATTGCAGAAAATGAAACCTGCATCACGAAATTTTTACCTCAAAAAGCATTCCTGTGGCTCCACAGCCCCACTGTTCACCTGATATGAACCCTTGCGATTTTTCCCTTTTCCCGAAATTGAAAAATGTCTCAAAACGTCATTTTATGACCTTGGATAACATTCAAAAGAAAGTAATCGACGTGTTAAAGGCCCTACCAGTTGAAGTCTTTGAGTACTGCTACCAAGACAGGGCACAACGACTTCGGGGGTGTATAATTGCCGAGGGGAACTGCTTTGAAGGGGACAATATTGTTGGTTGAAAAAAAATAAAATAAAAACTTTGGTGGATAAAAGATTAATCTCATTACTTTTCTCACAAACGTCAAAATTCACAACTTTCTAGCAGCACCATCACAGTCGATGCTTCCCTCAGACCTCAATGGAACTGAGTATTTTCCATTACGGTTGTTTACAATGTTGTTACTAATGCATTCGTAGCACACATTAAGCATGGGAATTTTTCACGAAAGCCGACCATTTTATAAATCAGTCGCTCTTGGATCCAGGTGTGATGGATATCAGAGCAGATAATAATGAATGAATAAAAGAAGTACTTACAGGAGTTATATACGGGAGGATGTCCTTCAGATTCTTTTGATATCGGGAATGAAAAAGGATGCAGAAAGATTTCTCGAAGAAGGCCAAGAATTTCCAATAATTATGCAAGTATTTAAGGAAGCGAATGTGGAAAAGCGGTTGATGGAGGGAGCATTCAGACTGCGCTCATCAAAAATTTGAACCAAGGTAAAGGAGGAATACTGCATCTTTGCAGTAACATTTATGAGAAAAGTATGTGGCTAGATGACTATTCAGTGTACTTTACTTATTCAGTGTACTTTTACACGTCACTGTAGTTAGTTTTTAATTAAATCACCTAAGTAGATATTAGAGAGATGAAAACCGACAGGCTTCTTTAGCCCTTCCCCCAATTTTAATTCCTTGGATCATCTCCTCCCCTGTCCGTATTTTAGCTTGTTATTTATTATATATTTCTTTTATATATGAGGCCCACCACGAATGCCTCTTCTGTGTCAACCTTTTTATTTCGGAGTAGCATTTGCACCATACGTCCTCAATTTTTTTATTGAATGTATTCCAGTCTGTGCCATATCCTATAGTTTTTATCCTCTATAGCTTCCTTGTTGTTTATTAGTCTGCTTTCTTTCTACTTAACATTGATCTTCTTCAGGATATCAAAAAGTTTACTCCAGCGAACTCTATAAGAGGCTTTTTACAAGTTAACAAAACCTGAACAAATATCCCTACCGGGTTATAGGCATCTTTCCCCCGAATGGGAAGTATTGTACTTTACTCCTTCTCAAGTTAACTTTTCTTCACCCAATGCTCTCTGAATTTGTGAGGTGGAGGCCTGTTTCTGGCCTTTCTCCTCACACATTATTTTATTTGCATACCATACTCTCTTGCTTTATTTACTTTCCGATCTAGTTTTTATTGTCGACTTTCCAACTGTACATGAATGACTAGGGGTTGCGTGTGGCAACCCCACTCCTCTGTACCTAATCTAAATGGTTCAAGTGGCTCTGAGCACTATGGGACTTAACATCTGAGGTCATCAGTCCCCTTGAACTTAGAACTACTTAAACATAACTAACCTACGGACATCACACACATCCATGCCCGAGGCAGGATTCGAACCTGCGACCGTAGCGGTCGCGCGATTCCAGACTGAAACGCCTAAAAGCGCTCGGCCACACTGGCCGGCGTACCTAATCTAAGATTTGATTGTTGTTGTAGTTTTTCCCAATAAATTCATCTGCTCTTGATCAGGGTAACTCCATCTCAACTGGAACTAAAACAGGAGGAAGTTTCGCATATTCTGTAAGAGCTGCTGGTCGCTTAGAGTGCTAGTCTCACGCATGGACAGCTGGACGATCCTTTGCGGGGATTATCCTTCTGGCTCAGCTTCTGTGGACAATTAGCGGCAGAACTGAAGGCTAGTGTCCTCGAAAGCAGAGCAGGAAACCAGTGGCGGAATGGATAAGAACCTTGCTTTGTTAGTAAACTTCGGGTTGAGTCCTCGGCTGTCCACTTCCCACTGTGCTGCTGTGTGTGGTCTCCAGACACTTCTCCTCAATCAAAATATGTAGCACACTTGTGTGTCTACAAATTTCCAGACGTATCCCTTCCCGTGGGAACAGGTGCGAAGCACAACAAAATTTCCAGAATTCCCGACAAACAAGTCCGGACGCGGGAACGGGACGGCCTCGTCTACCGTCCCCATATATACGAGTATCCTGGCGAATACATTTTAATTTTTTGGTGGCAGCTATGGGACGGACTTCCAGGTTCCTGATTGGAGGAGCACTCATTCTTCGATTTGCTACAATGAATTGTGCTGGGTATCTTTCCGAGGTGTGAAGGACGGGTACCAAACTTCAGAGAGGCCTTTCGTATTCTGATTCGTATGATTTTTCTGAATCGAACTTCTAGTTGCTGATGCTACTGTGGACTCCGCTCTCACACTTGTTTTTCTTCACTTCGGCCCTCTGGTAAGTCTTCGAATACCATTTGAACTTGGCGCATCCGCGAAGAGTAATCAGGTGGATGATGAGATCCGTGATTCGCAATCACATCACATCGGCTCAGCCCAGCAACAGTTAGCAGCGGCCGTAGTTCGGCGCTCCCCGACTTGTCAGCAACCACCTCAATCGCAGTCACGGTAAGATCGCATTTGCAATGCATACTCCCGACTTCGGAAATCGCAATATGTTGAGGGCAGAGGAGTTCATTCCTGGTATCTACCTTTTTTAGTCTTCCTAGCTTGATCTACGCCAATGCCCCTCCGTATCAGCATCCAGTGACGCCAGTGGGCTGAGGATGACACGACGGCCGGTCGTACCGTTGGCCCTTTATGGCCTGTTATGGCGGTGTTTAGTTTTTTAGCTTGATCTAAGCTCTTAAGTTTTTCTGCAATCTAATTCTTGCTTAAAAGGCGATTTTTCTCGTAACCATTAAGGTTTTGCTTAGTCATCGAATTAACTTATTGGAGCTCACCCGCCTAGTGATGTTTCTTTCTAATTTTTCCTTTATTCATTGATCTGCTGTATGTGCTGTTCGAATTCATATTTTTTGTGTAATTTTAAAATTTTGCAATCACGATTCATAGCGTAATCCGTGTCCTTTTTTGTGTCTGGGCATCATCTTATCCCATAATTGCCAGCATCATGATGGTGGCGACCCTAACAACCATTCATTTTCATATCATTGTTCTATTTTAATTATGTAAATTCATTCTTAAAACGTTTTATAGCCTCGAGGGTTGTGTGACCTGAGTAATTTTTACATACTGTTTGAATAAATATTATTCTGCCAGATTAAATTCTGTCATTCAGCAACCAATAAAGTAATTTATTTAATTCAAATGCACATGTCCTCCAAACATAAACAATACGTGAGGCCAGTGACGAGTTCAGGAACATATCAAATGTTTTACGATGTGCACAGCAGCTGATTCTCGAGTAGTTATCAGATTCATGTGGGTGATCTGTCATTTTATATGATCTGGGGTGATAGGTTCAGCACCAGTCTAATATACAGGGTGATTACAATTAAAGTTAAACTTTCAAACCGCTGTAGAAATAACACCACTGGCCAGAATGACGTCAAATTGCAACGGAATATTATCGGAGAAGTGGGAAATGTATGGCAGAAGAAAAATAAATAGTTACAAAATGTAGCAATAGATGGCGCTGTGAGCATCATAATTTCATAGTGGTCTACTACAAATGACAAATGAATCATGCAACAATGCCTAAGGCGAACGTTTGACGTTAAACAAGCTGTGCTACTCAGTGTGCATGGGTTTACAGGTGTGATATGTTGCCACCAGGCAAGATCATATCACATCGGATGGGAAAAATCGGTTTTTGTCTTTAGGCCAAAAACGCATAAAAAGCATCACTCACATAAGTTTTTAATCACCCTGAGGCCAAAAACCGCATAAAAAGCATCAATCACATCGGTTTTTAGTTGCCCTGAAGCTAAAAACTGCATAAAAAGGAACAATGAAATTCAAATCGGATTATTAATTTCCGTATGACTGGCACAAAACATGTTCAATATGCTGTCCACCGCTTTCAGCAAAAGTTGAAATCGAGACACAGCATGTTCCACAACTGGTCGAAGTGTCACGTTCAGAATGTATTGCGCAGTGCGTGCCTTCACTGCAGCTAAGTTTGTAATCGGAACACTAAACACAACATCCTTCAGATAGCCCCACAGCCAGAAGTCACAAGAATTAAGATCAGGTGATCGGGACGACCAGGCTGTTGGGAAATGGCGGCTGATAATTCTAGCATTTCCGAAATGGCTCTTCAGCAGCTGCTTAACTGGATTTGCAATGTGCAGAGGTGCCCCATCTAGCATAAAAATGATCCCATTCATACATACACGCTGTTGGGAGAGCTGGAATGGCGTGGTTGCGCAAAAGACACTCATAGCGCTTACCAGTTACGGTAAAGGTAGCAGCACTTGTCTCTTCGGAAAAATACGGCCCTATGATAAATGATGCCGTAAACCACCACCACACTGTGACGCTTTCAGAATGAAGTGGTACTTGTTGATTTGCGTGTGGATTTTCCGTTGCCCATATTCGACAATTCTGTGTATTGGCATATCCTGTCAGATGGAAGTGAGCTTCGTCTGTCCACAAAATCTTCCACTGCCAATCATTGTCCACTTCCATGCGAGCAGGAATTTCTAAAGCAAAGGTCTCTCTTGCTGGCAGGTCAACAGGAAGCAGCTCGTGCTCATGGATACTTTTGAATGGATGGCAAAGAGGGATGTCTCGTAGGTTTTTACGCATCGTGTTCACAGGTGTGTCCAGTGTTCGGGCAATTCTCCGTGCACTACACGTTTGCACATCGCATTGCTGTGGCCACTGCTTCCACTGACATCGAATCAATTCGTTTCCTCCTTCTACCAGGTTGCACACCAAAAGAAACCGTCTTTTCGAATTTCCGAATCATTTTCTCTAGACCCACGGCAGTCATCGGACCAATACCTTTTTTCAAACCTTTCAGTGACGAGAACTTCTGCAAAGCGACGTGTGCACAGTCATCATTCTTGTAATACAGCTTTACAAGCAGAGCGCGATCCTGCATTGAGACAGTAATGACGAACCTTGCAAACGTGAAAAGAGGAAAAGCCGTGTACCCGTGTCGTGCACGTGACAGGTATTTTCATTTACGTTTTCTGACACATACAGCGCTATGTACTGATCAATTTTCAGACTGTTTTTTTTCTTCTGCCATACCGTTTCTCCCCCCTCCGATAGTATTCCGTTGAAATTTGACGTCATTCTGACCAGTGGTGTTATTTCTACAGCGTTTTGAAAGTTTAATTATAATCACCCTGTACATACTCACAGAGCAACTGGTGAGCAAGAGATCATGTTCACAGCGCACCTGTCTTGTGGCAAACTTTAGTCTGCAGTCGTTTATACAGTATTTTTTGTATAATTTTTAACCAAATGGGATAAACTTTTATTCTTCAATGCTGAATCCGACAGTTTGTAAGTAACCTGTTTGTACGTTGGCAGCGCTATAGACTGTATTAATATCCTTGACAGCGCTCTGCACCCTCGGCAAGAGATTCTGTGGTTGGACGGATTAGCAGTTGGCGAGTGGACAGAGAAGTGTACGGACATGTTTTTGTTATTGTAGACTCTGTGTTGGTAGGACGCGCAGTGTAAAGTGAGATGAAATTTCCTATGAGAAAATTTGCAAGGAAAGGTATGATAATAGATGTGTGGTTGATAATGTTTGGGTAGTGGAACTATTGACAAATATATAATTTTTGGAACTGGATGTCACATGAATAAGGCAAAATTTTCTACATACATTGTTTGCTGTTCAACAGAATCTTTCTTTTGCTAACCATAAGCCTCCTAGTAGTTATAGTGTATGGAAGTTAGAATCCTTTTATTTAGCTGGCTGTTGTTGGTACTTGCTGTAATTGCTGTAGTTCGTGTTATGAAGATTTTCTGTGGGGTAGTCCGCAGTTCGTGGTCGTGCGGTAGCGTTCTCGCTTCCCACGCCCGGGTTCCCGGGTTCGATTCCCGGCGGGGTCAGGGATTTTCTCTGCCTCAAGATGACTGGGTGTTGTGTGATGTCCTTAGGTTAGTTAGGTTTAAGAAGTTCTAAGTTCTAGGGGACTGATGACCATAGATGTTAAGTCCCATAGTGCTCAGAGCCATTTTTTTTCTGTGAGGTAGGTGACTTATGAAAAAGAATGGGGTTTCCACTATCGAGATTCGTGATTGAAATGAGTTTAGGCAATTAACAGAGCTGGAGGTAATTTCATAATTCTTTAATTTCATGTTTTTTTAGATTTTTATTGTTGTTAGGATTTCTTGCAATTCAGAGCAATTCTTTCGTGTTATTCATTGAAAGTCATGTTGTCAGCGTATAGCAGTCAGATTGCGTTGGGCTTGTATGCTGTGGTTAATAAATTAATAGGTTTAGTTTGTCTTTGTCAGGGAAAATTCTGTTGGTCAGTGTTTGACATAAAAAAGAAATTAAAGAGTTAGTTTCAATGTGATCCTAATAATGTTACACACAAATCCATTTGACTTACCTTTCCGTTGTGGAACTTTAACTTCTTTCAGTGTATCGAATGTTCAAATAACTTAGGTGTATTCAGCCTGGTAATTTCATCGACGACTAAATTACAGGTGAAGATCCCGTCACCTCCAAGGCACAAATAAAACCCTGTAGCTTTTCAGCTGAGTTAATCCACCTTGAAATCACCATTCGCCAGAATGGGTGTAATGAGTGACAAATCAGATGCACGTTGCGCTGTCGAGCAAATGTGAATCGAGTGAGCGACTAGAACACCAATGTGTTAAGTAAGTCCGTAGCTTTCATGCTTTGCGCAGAGAAAACACAGGAAAATATTTGGCCCCTTTAAGAGTATAAAGACGATACTGCTTGGCGCCTTCCGCATTTCGTGCCGTTATGGCTTGTCATACGTTGGTGAGACCATCAGAACCGTGCAAGACTGTGTACAGAACAACATCAGCGTCGTACACGCTTACAACAGGCAAATCTGTGATTTTAGAACATTGCCTTGGTACTGATCGTCCGATAGATTATAACGACACAGAGGCTCTAGCTACTCGGATAGTGTTGTTAAGAAAGCAGTTGAGATCAAATTAGCAAGCGCTCTTATTAATAGAGACGAAGGTTTTTGCTTAAATTCTGCTTGTAATCCTGCTCTGCACCTGGTCGAACAATAGAAAAACAGAGTCGTCACTACCTGCTCACCCGTTGTTTGTTAATTAATATTTCACTGTAAATAGCATCAGATGATGGTTACCTTTGCTTGTGTGGTGGCCCTCGTTGCTTGTGATGTGTCTTGTCTTTCTGCATACTCCGCCTTTTGGTTCCAGTTTTTTTTCGTAAAAGTGCAGATCCTCCACGACCACACTTGTTTAGTGAGAAACATTCTAATGACACCTCTGTGAAAGGGTTAGTTTGATCTACATCTACATCTACATTTATACTCCACAAGCCACCCAACGGTGTGTGGCGGAGGGCACTTTACGTGCCACTGTCATTACCTCCCTTTCCTGTTCCAGTCGCGTATGGTTCGCGGGAAGAACGACTGTCTGAAAGCCTCCGTGCGCGCTCTAATCTCTCTAATTTTACATTCGTGATCTCCTCGGGAGGTATAAGTAGGGGGAAGCAATATATTCGATACCTCATCCAGAAACGCACCCTCTCGAAACCTGGCGAGCAAGCTAACCGCGATGCAGAGCGCCTCTCTTGCAGAGTCTGCCACTTGAGTTCGTTAAACATCTCCGTAACGCTATCACGGTTACCAAATAACCCTGTGACGAAACGCGCCGCTCTTCTTTGGATCTTCTCTATCTCCTCCGTCAACCCGATCTGGTACGGATCCCACACTGATGAGCAATACTCAAGTATAGGTCGAACGAGTGTTTTGTAAGCCACCTCCTTTGTTGATGGACTACATTTTCTAAGGACTCTTCCAATGAATCTCAACCTGGTACCCGCCTTACCAACAATTAATTTTATATGATCATGCCACTTCAAATCGTTCCGCACGCATACTCCCAGATATTTTACAGAAGTAACTGCTACCAATGTTTGTTCCGCTATCATATAATCATACAATAAAGGATCCTTCTTTCTATGTATTCACAACACATTACATTTGTCTATGTTAAGGGTCAGTTGCCATTCCCTGCACCAAGTGCCTATCCGCTGCAGATCTTCCTGCATTTCGCTACAATTTTCTAATGCTGCAACCTCTCTGTATACTACAGCATCATCCGTGAAAAGCCGCATGGGACTTCCGACACTATCTACCGTGGAATTCACAGAATGCGGGGTGGATGTTGTCTATCCGTCTGGATGTGATCATCCATCAATAAGCCTTCATCTAAGTCCCAGTACACAGAAGTATTTGTAAGGTAAATGTATAGAGCAGGGGGAATGAAGTGCCATAACAAGCGGCAGGAAAATCTCTCTGCGACAGCCTGGGCGATTGGTAGTATTCTTGGCGGATTGTGCTGCCATCAGCGGCAGATCATGAAAGAGTGCTAGGACTGTTAGCAGTGGGGCGGTTAGCGTTGTTGCTGGGCACCGACGGTGTCTCCTGGGCCATCGTGTTGATCTCGCTCCTGCAACATGCCAAAGCCATCATCAGAGAGGTTAGTTTGTAAAATCGGCCGCTCAATGTAGATTACCGCGTAGCTCTTATTTTCTGATTTACAAAAAATGGTTCAAATGGCTCTAAGCACTATGGGTCTTAACATCTGAGGTCATCAGTCCCCTGGAACTCAGAACTACTTAAACCTAACTAACCTAAGGACATCACAAAAATCCGTGCCCGAGGCAGAATTCGAACCTGTGACCTTAGCAGCAGCGCGGTTCCGGACTGAAGCTCCTAGAACCGCTCGCCCACAGCGGGCGGCTTTCTGATTTACCGCGTTAACAGCTTCCCTGTCGATGCAGCCCCGACTACGGAGAGTTCAAGTTGCCAGGCATTGCGATATCTCGTTTCTTTTGTGTCTTGAAAGTGACGATGAGTTCACCAGTAGAAATATCGGCAGTTCTCGAGAATGTTACCCACTTGCATTCCCGTAGGTTATTTGTGCTTTCCCGTTGGTCGACACACGTCCATGAATTCATTAGAGATGGGAAAAGCCCCCGAGCGTAGATTCTGTGTCAAAGTGAGACAAAATACAAATAAGGACTCAGCGACTCTAGACTACCTCTGGAAGGGGGCATCAATTTTCAATGCCACGGACGAGAAGTGCGAGAACGTTGGTAGGAGCTGGGGACGGCACCTCCGGCGGTAATCCCCGGACGGGCGCGGGCCGTTTTCAATTTTAAATGACGGAGGACGAGAAGACGGCGGACGGCGCCGGCGTCGGCGCCTTCAGCTTAGCGCCTAATGCGCTCAGCTCGCGGTCATCTGCCGCGCCTGATTGCTGGTCGCAAGTCCGCATCTGTTCCGGAGATCCCTCCCCCTGCTCCCCTCCGTCCCACCCGCTTTCACACCACTCTGGTCTCCTTCTCCGCGTCTCGCTTCCTGTAGACTCTTTTTTTTTCTTGCAAGAATGGGATAGTGGAAGTATCCGGAAATTCGACAGTTCTTTGTTCTTGGTTTTGTCTGGAGTCTGGTGAGTACTGCATTTTGTGCACCTGTGTTTTGCTGTAGGAAGTAATTACTAGAAATCGGAAAAGAAATGATCGTCGGGAGGACTGACAACATACAGGAAAGTCAATACAGACTTTGGTGAAATTAAAAGCAAGAGTGCTAACGTTAAAAGTGCAACGGAAATTCCACTGTTAAACGCAAAGGAGAGAGTGGGTAGGTGGAAAGAGTGCATTGAAGGAGGAGTATATCTCTGATGACGTGATACGAGTCGATATGGAAGACATAGGGGATTCAGTACTGGAGCCAGTATTTAAAAGAGCTCTGGAAGACATGAGACCAAACAAAGCACAAGGGATAGGTAATATTCCATTGCAATTTCTAAAATTATTGTGGAATGTGGCAACAAGACGACTATTCAAGTTGCTGTGTAGAATCTATAAGATTGACGATGTGGCACCAGACTTTGGGAAAAATATCATCCATCGAATTCCGAAGATAGCAAGGACACGTAAGTGCGAGAATAATCGCACAATCAGGTTCACGGCTCATGTACTCCAAGTTGTTGACAAGACTAATATACACGAGTAAGGGAAAGGAAATTGAGGATCGGTTAGATGACGATTAGTTTGGCGTTGCTCTTCAAAATGGCAGCAAGACTGAAGAAAAATCAAGAAACGCTTGCAGGATTTGTGACCTAGAAATAGCGTTTGACAACTTAAAATTGTGGAAAATGTTCGAAATTCAGAGAAAAATAGGAGTAAACTATAGGGAAAGACGGGTGATATACAATTCGTATAAGAACCAAGAAGGAACAATAAGAGCATAAGACCAAGAATGGTGTGATCGGATTAAAAATCGTGTAAGACAGATGTAGTGTTTCGCCCCTACAACTCAATCTATACATCGAAGAAGCAATGACGCAAATGAAACAAAGATTCAAGAGTGGGATTAATATTCAGGGTGAAAGGATATCAATGATACGATTCGCTGATGACGTTGATATCCACAGTGAAAGTGAAGAAGAATCAGAGAATCTGTTGAATGGATTGAACATTCTAATGACTATAGAGCACGGATTCAGAGTAAACTGGAGAAAGACGAACCTAATGTGAATCGTCAACATTGGTGATCATGAACTACATGAAGTTCAAGGAATACTGTCGTTTTGTAAGCAAAATAACCTATGACGAACGAAGTGAAAGGGACATAAAAATCAGACTAGTACAGACAAAGAGGGCATTCCTGGCCAAGAGAAGTGTGACAGTAAGAGACATAAGCCTTAATTTCAGAAAGAGATTTCTGTTTTCGTACGTTTGGAGCACAGCACCGTATTCGAGTGAATCATGGAAGTAGGAAAACTGGAATAGAAGAGAATCGAAGCGTTTCAAATATGGTCAACAGAAGAAAGTTGAAAATCAGATCACCTGATACGGTAAGGAATGAGGAAGTTTTTCGCAGAATCAAAACACTGACAAGAAGGGACAGGGTGATCGGACTTCTGTGAAGACATGAGGGGAATGACCTCCGTGGTACTAGAGGGAGCTGTAGAGGCCAAAACTGTAGAGGAAGACAGAGACTGGAATACGTACAGCAAATAATTGAGGATGTATGTTGCAAAGGTTACTCTGAGATGAAGAAGTCAGCACAGGAGAGGACTTCGTGGCACACCACATCAAACCAGTCAGAAGATTGATGACAAAAGAAAAGTATTTTTAAGTGCACGGCAGAGTAACTGCTCACCCAGGATTAGAGAGAGAGAGAGAGAGAGAGAGAGAGAGAGAGAGAGAGAGAGAGAGAGGGAGTGGGTTGAGCGAGGGAGGGAGAGAAACTTCATAGACGATAGTATTTTGAGGCTGTAACTTATCTCGAAAGTCACTCCTCAAGCATCGATGTACAATAGTACAATTTTTCCACCTAAAAATCTTAACTTTTTTCCCTACTTTTTTTAGTACATGTGATTTCCGATCGCCTGTGTAGCCGATTGTTTGTGGCACTGCCTTTGGTGTGGAAGGACGCGACTTCGGTTCTGGGTACATCCTCAGATTTTTTGTGAGGTAGGCAGGTATGGAATGGGGTTCACTTAGGCTCGTGAGGCAAAGAGAGGAGCTGCTTGAATAAACAAACAGAAGCATCATCAGGATTCATCTACTGGCAATAACGGCTGGAGTGACTGATGGCATGTTCGTCACTTGTCTGACGGTCACAGATCGCTCTTGGTACTTCGTTGTAGGCAGCAGTCGGCCAGCCGGAACAGGCCTAGGAGTGACTTTCAGATAAGGTAGAGCTTCAGAATACTATCAGCTATGTACGAAGTATCTCTCCATCCCGCCCCCCCCCCCCCCCCTCTTATTTCTAACCGTGGGCGAGCACTTACTTTGCTGTGCACGTAAAAATAATTTTTTTTGCTCATCAGTTTTCTGACTGGTTTGATGCGGCCCTCCATGCATTCCTCTCCTGTGCTAACCACTTCATCTCAGAGTAGCACTTACAACCCAGTTCTTCAATTATTTGTTGTATGTATTCCAATATCTCCTCTACACTTTCTGACCTTAACTGATTATTCTAGCATCATTGAGGTTATTCCATGATATCTTAACAAATTTACTATCAGCATGTCCATTCTTCTTGTCAGTGGTATCAATACAGAACTCCCTGATTCCTTACCTTATCAGTCTATCCAATTTTTAACATTTTTCTGTAGTACCACATCGCAAACGTTCGATTCTTTTCTGTTCTTATGATTATATATCATTTGCTACCACGAAGTGTGCCTCGGTTGGCACTTTTACAACGTCTGACTTAAGTTGGCAATCCTTGTACTGTCTACGATTTACGAGATCGCTGCCAGCAAGGAGGAAATGCTGAGTGACAGTACGGAGCGGGAAGAGGAAACGAACAGTTATGACGGCTTTCCTCGTAAACAGACGTCTGCAGCTAGTCTGGCGTATGCCCTTCATATTTTGCTCCGAAAGACTGTATGTCGGACGTCTGTTTTTTACTGGCCCTTTACGACGGAAGAGTGTGCATTTGTGGGGTATGTAGCGAGTTTAGGCTGCGTTTACTCTTTGTGCTGAAAGGTACTGTCATATTTGCTGGGTTCCGTCTTGAATGGCAGTGATGTGTATGGAGTCCACCGGCAGATTGTACTGCTATATTAAAGCACACAGAGTGTTTCTCGGGGTACTGACCTTCTTGCTTACTATTTTCTGAGTCCGAGTTGCAGTTACATGATTAATTATCAGTTGTTGGGATGTGTTCTGATATTTAGGCTAGCCAGCAGTTGTAGTGAAAGGGAGAAGTGTTGAACTGCCTTGATGTTAAGAACAGTGATCACTGGTTAATTATAGTCTGTTGCAGGTTCGATTCCCTTCACATTTAGTACTTGAAGGAATCGAAGTGCTAAATGCGTGCCATATGTGCGAGGGAGAGCCGGCCGCGGTGGCCGTGCGGTTCTAGGCGCTACAGTCCGGAACCGCGTGACTGCTACGGTCGCAGGTTCGAATCCTGCCTCGGGCATGGATGTGTGTGATGTCCTTAGGTTAGTTAGGTTTAATTAGTTCTAAGTTCTAGGGGACTGATGACCTCAGATGTTGAGTCCCATGGTGCTCAGAGCCATTTGAACCATTTTGCGAGGGAGAGTGACACCGCTGTAGCACACAGTGATCAAGAGAAGCTAGCATTGCCGGCCGAAGTGGCCGTGCGGTTCTAGGCGCTGCAGTCTGGAACCGCGAGACCGCTACGGTCGCAGGTTCGAATACTGCCTCGGGCATGGATGTGTGTTATGTCCTTAGGTTAGTTAGGTTTAACTAGTTCTAAGTTGAGTCCCATAGTGCTCAGAACCATTTGAACCATTTGAACCAAGAAGCTAGCATTGTTTATGCCTTATATTATTGTGAATGTACTGTATCTGTTATAATAGAATTTTATAATGTTAGTTGGGCTTGTTGAAAGACATTTTTCCTTGTGATTGCTGTAACAAAAATGGTTCAAATAGCTCTGAGCACTATGGGAGTTAACATCTGAGTTCAGCAGTGCCCTATAACTTAGAACTACTTAAACCTAACTAACCTGAGGACGTCACACGCATCCATGCCCGAGGTAGCATTCGAACCTGCGACCGTAGTGGTCGCGTGGTTCCGGACTGAAGCGCCTAGAACCGCTCGGCCACCGTGGCCGGCGTTGCTTTAACAGTTTCGAAGAGCTTCATTCCCTATGTTTGCGTACTAACGTGCCGAAGAGAACCATACGATCAAGAATTCCCTTCGGTAGCTGTGGTTGGATATGTGTATTGCCTGGTTTAATCTTCTACAATCAAGCCATATTTACTGGCCTGACTTAACTAAAGTAACTTTCCTCGAGGACATTAATTCTTTCTTCAGATATGAATTCTTGAGTGTTGCGTTGCGTACGAGTCTTTCTTTTTCTAGTATTGTGTTTTCTGAATTCAGCTACTGGCAAACCTATCAAAATAATCGATAGGGGATGGCTAAAGCTGTCTTGATGAGAGGTTATTTGCTGAAATGTTTTCGTAAGTGCCGGCCGGTGTGGCCGAGCGTTTCTAGGCGCTACATTCTGGAACTGCGCGACCGCTACGGTCGCAGGTTCGAATCGTGCCTCGGGTATGGATGTGTGTGATGTCCGTAGGTTAGTTAGGTTTAAGTAGTTCTAAGTTCTAGGAGACTGATGACCTCAGCAGTTGAGTCCCATACTCCTCAGAGCCATTTTTTTTCTTAAGTGATTCATGTATTTGAAGACTTAAGTCTACGCAATTTCGGGTCATTCTCAAACTCATATTTCTATGAACTGCGATTTTATGTAAGCTGGCTTTGCCTAGCTGAAATGCGTTAATGTTAAATTTAATAATGGTTTCAACAAATGTTTTATGTAAACTGGCTCGACCAGTTGCTCCACCCTTATAATCCTGATGGCCCAGTACTCTGCAACAGAAGGGAAGCGCATCCTATCCCAGACCCGACTAACTGCGGCACCCAGTTCCTTTCAGCCAAATGCCAGGCGCGCTTGATAGTGGGACACAGAGGGTCACAGTTGGGAATATTTGGGAAGAGATCTCTAGTTCCGACATTTGTTTTGTAACCGAGGAAAACCTTCCGAAAGTTTTGGTCGGAACTGGGGGATTGGGGCTATTTGTAACTTAAACATTCTTCGAAACATTCTAGGGAATGCCTTGAACGCTTGGTTTAGGGATGTTCAGTTCGTTGCTCCATGCGATTTGGGACACAACAGCGTTGACTCATTACGACCGCTCACAACGGACTCGCCAAAAGCTCATCGGTTGTTTACAGTTGTCAGTTCAAGCTGCCACTGAATTTATGCGCTAACGTAACTTATACGTCAAGAATAAAATAAGTCTTGGAACTTTTTTCGACGGACGTTGCATGTCCCAGACAAAAAACCTAATCACCGATTATTGTTTACGAATAAAAGTAGTAAAGTAGGTTTATTCCTCGACGCACCTATATTATTGGGACATGTTGTTTCAATTTAACGTAGGCCTTTGTTCCTATTTGAGCTAGGAACATGAAGCAGAAAGTTTTTGGTTTAGCCTGGACCAGTGGCTATTTGTATAGCCAGTCGGACTCCGTCTTGCTATAACCGTGTTATACTACATGAAGCAAGGTTTGAACGACGAAAAGGAGTTGGAGACCAGGCAAACTCCGCGTATCGATTAATTCCTTTTGCAAAAGATTTTAATTGGGATAAAATTAATACTCAGCTAATGGCACAATTTGTATGTGCACCACTTGGGTTTTACGTGCATAAATAGTCCCCCTTAAATAACTACGGACTGGAGCGGGAGTAATGGTTAAAATTTGGTCCACAGTGTATCGGACTTTGCTCTAAGATAAGTTTTAACCGTTTGAAAAAAGCCTTGCTTCCTTTGGTTTTATACACAAATAACGCGTTTTTCTACGAGGTTCATGAAGTACGTCAATTCTCTAAGACTTGTACGAATCAGCTGAAACTCCGCGCAAAGGTAGATAAATTATTAAAGTCAAACCGAAATTTTTTTGGCCAATAATCTTTATCCGTTGTCGAGATACGATGGTTTAAAGTCGAGCTACATGTAGCACGTAAAAAGCCTTACGTCAATTGAATCCGCGGGAACTGTTTAAACTGAATCAAATAAATAAAAAACGCTTTCTTACGATAAATTGAAAACACGCTTTCAAAAACCTAGATTCATTCGGATTTTAGGTGCAAAAAGCACTTTTTGTGGGTTTTTGCGTGCGCCATTTCTATGATTGAAAGTTGTGCGAATCGATTCAAATTTTGTTAGTAGGTAGACAGATATGCGTAATTAATGGTCGTCCTGTTGTTTTATGAAAGGTTTATCCGTTGCCACCTAACAAGCAACCTGATTCGAAAGACAATATAACAACATATACCATATCAGTCGTCGCCGGAGTCAATAAAAATCTACATCGGTTGCCAAACTATGGCGGTCTAATTTCAAAATTATGATAGTGTAAAAGCTGAAAACCGCAATGAAAAATGCACCTATCATGATGCAGAAAAAGTGGACTATATCCTGGCAGGTTACGGATGTAAAAGAAGTGAATTAGTTTTTCGACTTATCTGTCAACGTCAAAGACGTTTAAATCAGAACATCTCGACATATTCACGCTTTTTAACGAGTTAACCCATCCCTGCTACATGTATAGTGAAGAGTGTAAGAACAAGCAGACCCAAATTCATGTGTTTCTAGATAGTGGGATGTGTCTACAATAGGAAGTAGCCTACGCGAGAGTGGGAGTGCATCTTTATTAGGAACCGTCCCAGAGAAGGGATGCATGCATCCTAAACTTTAATGACAAGTTGGGTCATATTGCACGACATGATAAATTCCATCTTGCATGAGAAACAGACGAAATGAATTAAAATTTGTGCTGCGGCCGGGGCCTGAACCCGGGTCTTCTCGCTTGTTATGTAGAAATGCTAACCGTTACACCGCCGCACTACGATAGTCAACATCGTTGCATGAACTGCCTCAGTGCCCTCCCAAACACAAACTTCAATTCATTTTTCCCTTACATATTGTCACTACTGCCAGTGCTCTCCGATATTGGCAAGCACCCCAGCTTTGGACGTAATGAGACGTCCTTGTACCATTGGTGATCTTATAGATCGTATAATTAAATGTTTCCTTGAGATATTTAAGTCTCTTTTTATTATCTACGATAACGATCGAAGCAGACGAAATGAATTAAAATTTGTAGGGCGGCCAGGACTCGACCCCAGGTCTTCTTGCTTGTTAGGCAGAAATTCTAACCATTACACCATCGCAGTATTATAGCCAACATTTTTGAACGAACTAGCTAAGCTGAGTGCACTCCGCAACACAAACTGGTTCAAGCGTTATTTTCTTTTATGTACAGACGTTTTAGATGCGCTGTTTACTTTTACTGTAGTGATTTTATTTCTGTCATTTCGCTTTTTTCCCCCATGAACCATGGACCTTGCCGTTGGTGGGGAGGCTTGCGTGCCTCAGCGATACAGATGGCCGTACCGTAGGTGCAACCACAACGGAGGGGTAGCTGTTGAGAGGCCAGACAAACATGCGGTTCCTGAAGAGGGGCAGCAGCCTTTTCAGTAGTTGCAGGGCAACAGTCTGGATGATTGACTGATCTGGCCTTGTAACATTAACCAAAACGGCCTTGCTGTGCTGGTACTGCGAACGGCTGAAAGCAAGGGGAAACTACAGCCGTAATTTCTCCCGAGGACATGCAGCTTTACTGTATGATTAAATGATGATAGCGTCCTCTTGGGTAAAATATTCCGGAGGTAAAATAGTCCCCCATTCGGATCTCCGGGCGGGGACTACTCAAGAGGACGTCGTTATCAGGAGAAAGAAAACTGGCATTCTACGGATCGGAGCGTGGAATGTCAGATCCCTTAATCGGGCAGGTAGGTTAGATAATTTAAAAAGGGAAATGGATAGGTTAAAGTTAGATATAGTGGGAATTAGTGAAGTTCGGTGGCAGGAGGAACAAGACTTTTGGTCAGGTGGTTACAGGGTTATAAATACAAAATCAAATAGGGGTAATGAAGGAGTAGGTTTAATAATGAATAAAAAAATAGGAATGCGGGTTAGCTACTACAAACAGCATAGTGAACGCATTATTGTGGCCAAGATAGACACAAGGCCCATGCCTACTACAGTAGTACAAGTTTATATGCCAACTAGCTCTGCAGATGATGAAGAAATTGATGAAATGTATGACGAGATAAAAGAAATTATTCAGGTAGTGAAGGGAGACGAAAATTCAATAGTCATGGGTGACTGGAATTCGTCAGTAGGAAAAGGGAGAGAAGGAAACATAGTAGGTGAATATGGATTGGGGGGAAGAAATGAAAGAGGAAGCCGCCTTGTAGAATTTTGCACAGAGCATAACTTAATCATAGCTAACACTTGGTTCAAGAATCATGAAAGAAGGTTGTATACCTGGAAGAATTCTGGAGATACTAAAAGGTATCAGATAGATTACATAATGGTAAGACAGAGATTTAGGAACCAGGTTTTAAATTGTAAGACATTTCCAGGGGCAGATGTGGATTCTGACCACGATCTATTGGTTATGAACTGCAGATTGAAACTGAAGAAACTGCAAAAAGGTGGGAATTTAAGGAGATGGGACCTGGATAAACTGAAAGAACCAGAGGTTGTACAGAGTTTCAGGGAGAGCATAAGGGAACAATTGACAGGAATGGGGGAAAGAAATACAGTAGAAGAAGAATGGGTAGCTCTGAGGGATGAAGTAGTGAAGGCAGCAGAGGATCAAGTAGGTAAAAAGACAAGAGCTAATAGAAATTCTTGGGTAACAGAAGAAATATTGGATTTAATTGATGAAAGGAGAAAATATAAAAATGCAGTAAATGAAGCAGGCAAAAAGGAATACAAACGTCTCAAAAATGAGATCGACAGGAAGTGCAAAGTGGCTAAGCAGGGATGGCTAGAGGACAAATGTAAGGATGTAGAGGCTTGTCTCACTAGAGGTAAGATAGATACTGCCTACAGGAAAATTAAAGAGACCTTTGGAGAGAAGAGAACCACTTGTATGAATATCAAGAGCTCAGATGGCAACCCAGTTCTAAGCAAAGAAGGGAAGGCAGAAAGGTGGAAGGAGTATATAGAGGGTTTATACAAGGGCGATGTCCTTGAGGACAATATTATGGAAATGGAAGAGGATGTAGATGAAGATGAAATGGGAGATACGATACTGCGTGAAGAGTTTGACAGAGCACTGAAAGACCTGAGTCGAAACAAGGCCCCGGGAGTAGACAACATTCCATCAGAACTACTGATGGCCTTGGGAGAGCCAGTCATGACAAAACTCTACCATCTGGTGAGCAAGATGTATGAGACAGGCGAAATACCCTCAGACTTCAAGAAGAATATAATAATTCCAATCCCAAAGAAAGCAGGTGTTGACAGATGTGAAAATTACCAAACTATCAGTTTAATAAGTCACAGCTGCAAAATATTAACGCGAATTCTTTACAGACGAATGGAAAAACTGGTAGATCAGTTTGGATTCCGTAGAAATGTTGGAACACGTGAGGCAATACTAACCCTACGACTTATCTTAGAAGAAAGATTAAGAAAAGGCAAACCTACGTTTCTAGCATTTGTAGACTTAGAGAAAGCTTTTGACAACGTTAACTGGAATACTCTCTTTCAAATTCTGAAGGTGGCAGGGGTAAAATACAGGGAGAGAAAGGCTATTTACGATTTGTACAGAAACCAGATGGCAGTTATAAGAGTCGAGAGGCATGAAAGGGAAGCAGTGGTTGGGAAAGGAGTGAGACAGGGTTGTAGCCTCTCCCCGATGTTATTCAATCTGTATATTGAGCAAGCAGTAAAGGAAACAAAGGAAAAATTCGGAGTAGGTATTAAAATTCATGGAGAAGAAGTAAAAACTTTGAGGTTCGCCGATGACATTGTAATTATATCAGAGACAGCTACGGACTTGGAAGAGCAGTTGAACGGAATGGACAGTGTCTTGAAAGGAGGATATAAGATGAACATCAACAAAAGCAAAACGAGGATAATGGAATGTAGTCTAATTAAATCGGGTGATGCTGAGGGGATTAGATTAGGAAATGAGACACTTAAAGTAGTAAAGGAGTTTTGCTATTTAGGGAGTAAAATAACTGATGATGGTCGAAGTAGAGAGGATATAAAATGTAGACTGGCAATGGCAAGGAAATCGTTTCTGAAGAAGAGAAATTTGTTAACATCGAGTATAGATTTAAGTGTCAGGAAGTCGTTTCTGAAAGTATTTGTATGGAGTGTAGCCATGTATGGAAGTGAAACATGGACGATAACCAGTTTGGACAAGAAGAGAATAGAAGCTTTCGAAATGTGGTGCTACAGAAGAATGCTGAAGATAAGGTGGGTAGATCACGTAACTAATGAGGAGGTATTGAATAGGATTGGGGAGAAGAGAAGTTTGTGGCACAACTTGACTAGAAGAAGGGATCGGTTGGTAGGACATGTTTTGAGGCATCAAGGGATCACAAATTTAGCATTGGAGGGCAGCGTGGAGGGTAAAAATCGTGGAGGGAGACCAAGAGATCAATACACTAAGCAGATTCAGAAGGATGTAGGTTGCAGTAGGTACTGGGAGATGAAGAAGCTTGCACAGGATAGAGTAGCATGGAGAGCTGCATCAAACCAGTCTCAGGACTGAAGACCACAACAACAACAACATTTCGCTTTTGGATTCTATCAGTACAACTCGAAAAATTTTATGGGTGCAAACGAGCTTCATTTAGCATATCTCCAAGCAGTTTTTTTACTGTTCACCATAGACGGTCCCTCCCATCAGTAACTGCTTGACTAGGCATACCTATATCCAGTCCCTGATTGGAGTCAATGTCTTCCGGCAGTTACGATTTTTCCCTTCGCACTGAAACACCTTTTGGCAAGAGTGGCTTGTGTAAAAGCGCCGCTTTCGTAGATTTCAGTAGCTTACACGATAGTGTTAACTTTATTTTGAAACCCTTCTACTGGTTGGTGTTTGCATAAAACACAACAATATGGGATTGAGGGTCCACCTTGATGCAAAACTGTTTTGTTGTTTTTGTTCTCTTTCCCATATTAGATACTACGACAATATCCCAGACATCAGTGTGTTTTTCATTATTCAGAAACATTGAAAATTAGCATCGTTAAAACATGAAACATTATTATGTGTGTGTCGTTTGGTTTCAAATATGGTATTCTGTAAATAGTTTCATAATACCTTATTTACCTCAAGTCACAGCATGGTTTCTAAATTTGTTGCCGTTCTTTTCCGCATATTTCCTGTGTTTTTGTTGCTGTTTCTTCGGCATACAGCATGTCATCTGCATCCGTATGAGTGGCTGTTATTAACAAATATGAAAACGTGAATTTATGTACGTTAGAGTTATAGAGTTTTGGATATAGTTTTAGTGTGCACTAGGTTGTTACGGAATATGTCATGTACTCACGTTCGTTGGTCGCCTTGTAGTTGCTTTTAAACACAAAAAAACATAACTTTTGCATCTTCGTCGTAATTCAAGACATTACGGTATCTTGCTGTTCGCGTGCGTCCGAGATTGCATCTCGTGCTGCGAGAAGGTTTTGAAAATTGTAGCGGGAGTTCTGATGAATTCTGTTTTTATTTATGTCTGTGTGTGTGATGGGGAGTGATTGTTTGTGTGTGTGTGTATTTTGCTCCTGTTTTGTAGCCTGTGTGAGTTCACTTTGAGCCATGAACAATGTGTTGTTGTTAATTGTTGTGTTTTCATTTATTACGTTTTACCTCCTATTAGAGCCTTTTGTACGTCACAATTTTCTTCTGTTAGTTTTATTGTGTCTCAGGATGGCGGGTTAATTTCGATATTAACGGGGTTGTGGTTTTTATTCATTATGAGTTTCAGGGAGAGCATAAGGGAACATTTGACAGGAATGGGGGAAAGAAATACAGTAGAAGAAGAACGGGTAGCTCTGAGGGACGAAGTAGTGAAGGCAGCAGAGGATCAAGTAGGTAAAAAGACGAGGGCTAGTAGAAATCCTTGGGTAACAGAAGAAATATTGAATTTAATTGATGAAAGGAGAAAATATAAAAATGCAGTAAATGAAGCAGGCAAAAAGGAATACAAACGTCTCAAATGAGGTCGACAGGAAGTGCAAAATGGCTAAGCAGGGATGGCTAGAGGACAAATGTAAGGATGTAGAGTCTTATCTCACTAGGGGTAAGATAGATACTGCCTACAGGAAAATTAAAGAGACCTTCGGAGAAAAGAGAACCACTCGTATGAATATAAAGAGCTCAGATGGAAACCCAGTTCTAAGCAAGGAAGGGAAAGCAGAAAGGTGGAAGGAGTATATGGAGAGTCTATACAAGGGCGATGTACTGGAGGACAATATTATGGAATTGGAAGAGAAAGTAGATGAAATGCGAGATACGATACTGCGTGAAGAGTTTGACAGAGCACTGAAAGACCTGAGTCGAAACAAGGCCCTGGGAGTAGACAGCATTCCATTAGAACTACTGACGGCCTTGGGAGAGCCAGTCCTGACAAAACTCTACCATCTGGTGAGCAAGATGTATGAGACAGGCAAATTACCCTCAGACTTCAAGAAGAATATAATAATTCCAACCCCAAAGAAAGCAGGTGTTGACAGACGTGAAAAATACCGAACTATCAGTTTAATAAGTTCAAATGGTTCAAATTGCTCTGAGCACTATGGGACTTAACTGCTGAGGTCATCAGTCCCCTAGAACTTAGAACTACTTAAACCTAACTAACCTAAGAACATCACACACATCCATGCCCGAGACAAGATTCGAACCTGCGACCGTAAATGTCGTGCAGTTCCGGACTGTAGCGCCTAGAACCGTTCGGCCACTTCGGCCCGCGTTTAATAAGTCACAGCTGCAAAATACTAACATGAATTCTTTACAGACGAATGGAAAAACTGGTAGGAGCCGACCTCGGTGAAGATAACTTTGGATTCCATAGAAATATTGGAACACGTGAGGCAATACTAACCTCACGACTTATCTTAGAAGAAAGATTAAGGAAAGGCGAACCTACATTTCTAGCATTTGTAGACTCAGAGAAAGCCTTTGACGATGTTGACTGGAATACTCTCTTTCCAATTCTAAAGGTGGCAGGGGTAAAATATAGGGAGCGAAAGGCTATTTACAATTTGTACAGAAACTAGATGGCAGTTATGAGTCGAGGGGCATGAAAGGGAAGCAGTGGCTTGGAAGGGAGTGAGACAGGGTTGTAGCCTCTCCCCAATGTTATTTAATCTGTCTATTGAGCAAGCAATAAAGGAAACAAAAGAAAAATTCGGAGTAGGTATTAAAATCCATGGAGAAGAAATAAAAATGTTGAGGTTCGCCGATGACATTGTAATTATGTCAGAGACAGCTACGGACTTGGAAGAGCAGTTGAACGGAATGGACAGTGTCTTGAAAGGAGGATATCAGATGAACATCAACAAAACCAAAACGAGGATAATGAAATGTAGTCGAATTAAGTCGGGCGATGCTGAGGGAATTAGATTAGGAAATTAGACACTTAAAGTAGTAAAGGAGTTTTGCTATTTGGGCAGCAAAACAACTGATGCTGGTCGAAGTAGAGAAGATATAAAATGTAGACTGGCAATGGCAAGGAAAGCGTTTCTGAAGAAAGGAAATTTAACATCGGGTATAGATTTAAGTGTCAGGAAGTCGTTTCTGAAAGTATTTGTATGGAGTGTAGCCATGAATGGAAGTGAAACATGGACGATAAATAGTTTAGACAAGAATTTAGCATTCCAGGGCAGCGTGGAGGGCAAAAATCGTAGAGGGAGACCAAGAGATGAATACACTAAGCAGATTCAGAAGGATGTAGGTTGCAGTAAGTACTGGGAGATGAAGAAGCTTGCACAGGATAGAGTAGCATGGAGAGCTGCATCAAACCAGTCTCAGGACTGAAGACCACAACAACAACAACAACATGTGTTCTGCGAAAGTGGAATGCGTTGGGCTTGGCAGGAGTTACATGCGAGCTGGTTATCGTCCTGCATTGCTGAAAGTGTCTGAGGTTCTTTTGCTGATCTTAGCCGTTGTTGAACTGTTATGTTTGTTCTGAATGTTATTGGGAACCCTTGCGTTTTTAATATGTTTCCAGTGCTATGTGCTATTTTATTATTGCACGTTAGTGTGTACCATCAGTTTCTTTTTTCTAATGTGGCGTGGTTTACGTTGTTAGTGTGTTCTGCCTCAGTGTTTTCGAACTCTTCGGTTGTGCTCTTGAGTGGGTGGCCAGTATCAACATCTTTTATTTTTACCTTGTTTTTAGCTTTGTTTTGCTGACTGTTTTGCACTCAGTTTCAGCAACAATTTATTTGATTATATTTAGTTCGCGTGCGTAGTTTTCTAGTTTTAGTGCCCAATAGTAGGACAATAAAGCATCAACGTCTGAACAAGGTACATACACCAAATGTGGGCTCTGAAGAGTAACAGCACATATTTCATTTTCGCAGAACGTAGAAACTTAGACTACCACCCCACTAATATCGAACTGATTTACACATCCTGAAACACAGGAACAGTATGCATCGAAACTAACAGTAGAAGAAATGATTAAATACAGAAGGCTACATGGAAGAGAAAAACGTAATAAATGAAAACACGACACTTCACAACAACACACTCTTTACGCCTCTAAGATAACTCACACGGGCCACAGAACAGGAACACCACACACACACACACACACACACACACACACACACGCACACGCATTTGGGCCTACTTCCCACTCACACACGGAGATATAACACAACCACTCTCTCATCACACGCGGAGACACAAATGAGAAACAGAAATAGAGCTTTCACTACAATTTTCAAAGCCTTCTCGCAATGTTCTATATGAAGGGCTTATTTCCATAGTGGTACAGGTCCATTTATGTTCACTCTGAGATACAGAGTCTTAAAGTTAAATGAGCGCTGAAAAATCTGCAGTTGAGATGCCAGAAATATTCAAGTATATACATTTTTTAACTTTTGGACTCTGTATCTCAGACTGAACTAAAATGGACTTGTGCCACTGTTGAAACAAGCCCTTCATATTTTCTCAGCACACGCGAACAGCAAGATGGCGTAATATTTTGAATTACGACGAAGGTGCAAAGTTAAGTTTTTCTTTGTTTAAAAGATTATGTAACACTTAGTGCACACCCAAACTGTATCCAGGATACTACCGCAATTCCCAATATTATAACGCTGGCGTATATAAGTTCACGTTTTCATATTTGTTAATAACAGGCGCTCGTCCAGTTACAGATGACATGCTGCATGTCTAAGAAACGGAGAGAAAACACAGAAAATATGCCGGAAATAACGGCAACAAACGTAGAATCTGTGCTGTGACTCTTAAGTAGATAAGGTATTGTGAAACTATTCACACAATAAGGTATCTGGGACCTAACAGTACTCATGCAATAACGTCTTATAATGTTTGTAAAGATGCTAATTTTGGATGTTTTAGAATAAAGAAAACCCCACTGATGATGGCGATATTGTCGCTGAAACTAGTTTGGGAAAGAAAGTAAAACAAAAGTGTTTTGCATCAAGGCAGTGTAAAACTCACCTGAAGATGGCTGCCTTGGTTGTCAGCCAAAAAATAGTGCAAGATGTCGATGTCATCTGGTTGCAACACCAGACGTTTATGAAATGCTGTACATGCCATAATCTTTACATCAAAGATATTATAGACAGTGCTGTGTAAGGAAAAGAAACTTTGTTACGTATCTGGTGACGGCTGAGTAAAAATGGATACTCGATTTCATTTTTCCTGCATCTATGCTGAGCTAAGAAGGGTTAGGAGACGTGAAAAAAAAGTGAATTGCAGAGAGGATAGCTTTTACGTAATGAGTTTATTCGTAGATTTAAACCCTGCTAAAACACCCGCTGATAAATATAATACCGTACGTGCATATTGTCGGGGTGAAATGCAGATGTCTACCCAGGATAGACTTGTAATCGATCATTCGTCCAACATGGACTTTTTAAGAAGCTAATTGAGAAGAATTTCACCTACATACTAGCTGTGCAACGTAATAAGTAATCTATGGAATGTCCTACATCATTCATTCGCATGCAAGTGTAAAAATAAGTGAAGGTATCGAAAGTAACGGGGCGTTCAGTCGGTGCTGCGCTCTGCTGGCAGAACTTGACACTATATACTAACTCTCGCCGAGCCAGACGCACGCTCGCTCTGTGGAGCGCTTCTGGCATTTGTCGTATTTTGTTCTGCAGCAGCCCTGTACATTATCTGTTTCTTTCGCGCATCCAGCAGGGGAAAAAAAGAAGAGGAAATCCTGCAGGCGGAAGAGACCAACCTTCCGAGGCCTCGGGTATTCTTGCGAGCGAAAAGGCATAAGAAAGGAATAACGGAATGCACTCCGAAATAAATCTCGCGCGCAGAAGAAATCTGTCCCCGGCTAAACGGGCGGCAGGGCAGCAAATCGAGAGCTTCCGGAATACCAGCGTGTGTGCGTTCTGCCGTACAGACAAAGGCGGCGCGACGTAGAAACAGTTGAGCGCTACTCGCGCTGCGACAAAAGAAAGTAATGGGGAAACAAAATCGTGGCGGAACGGGCGTTGGCGTTGTTGACTCAACGTAAACAGTGGCGGGCAAAGGCGGCTTGTTTGCCCAGGGCGCCCCTAGCGAAGCCGGCGCCTGCCGTAATGAACACCTGCTTACCGCCACAATTGTCACTGTCGTGTGCTCCTCGAGTGTACTGCACCCGTGTGTGTGCGCGAACAGGTGTCGCAGAAAAAGTGAACGAGACGTTCAACCAGTGTTCACCACTGCAATCGAAATCATATTTCCCTTTCTCTGCAATCCAACCAATGCAAAAAGAATCTACGTAACTAACCTCGCTTTTTTGTTGAAAAAAAATTGAATTTAGCGGACCTTATTAGTGAAACAACAAGTGAGCTTTACAGACTGCCTCTAAGATTTTCTTCATTCTTACAGAGCCCTGACACCAATTTCCTAAAGTATAAGATGCATTCTCAAAAATTTGTCTTATTAGCATAATTGCAGTTAGTGTAACATACAAGTATAGTAACCAGTTCTTCCAGGAAGCAACGTTCTTTTTTTCCTTTACTTTTATTTAGTATCTATTTTTATTACAAAATGTGAGTGATACTTAACTAACGTTAAATCATAATTTCAATATATACATCTTTTGAATTGCTAGTCATATGAAAATAAATTAAAATCTGATACCGACACGTGAAATGACTTAGTATTAAATGGAAAAAACTATATACAGCTTTATTACTGTTCAGTCTCTAAAAACAAATAAGTTTTTATTTTGTATTTGATGTTTCGCAATTTTGTACAAAATTTGAGTTCATTATGAATATTTGCATTGTACATGCAGTTAGTAATTAAAAGCGAAAAGTGTTCGGTTCTAGGCGCGCAGTCCGGAACCGCGCGACTGCTACGGTCGCAGGTTCGAACCCTGTCTCGGGCATGGATGTCCTTAGGTTAGTTAGGTTTAAGTAGTTCTATATTCTAGGGGACTGATGACCACAGCTGTTAAGTCCCATAGTGCTCAGAGCCATTTGAACCATTTTGAATTTTGAAAAGTGTTATTTTTACTGAAAATATGATTTGATACTTGTCTATTAACATACCCAGTTATTAATAAGTTTGGAATTTTAAAAAAGTAAAAAAGTGTTAATGGCGAAATTTGAACAGTGACTTTACAGTTATGAAACCTTAACACTGTGCACTCAGATAGTTATTTTTTCAAAAAATTCGATTTCCTGAATTACTTTATATCTTAGCTTATGATTTTATTCATTAGCATACAAAATTTTCTTCTAAAATAGATGCAGCTCAAAAGCAGGTATTTTAGATGAAGTTTGTATTAATCTACTAACAAGGGAACCTCCCTATCGCATCCCCCTCAGATTTAGTTATAAGGTGGCACAGTGGATAGGCCTTGAAAAACTGAACACAGATCAATCGAGAAAACAGGACGAAGTTGTGTGGAACTATGAAAAAAAAGCAAAATATACAAACTGAGTAGTCCATGTGCAAGATAAGCAACATAAAGGAGGATATGTGCTCAGGAGCGCCGCGGTCCCGTGGTTAGCGTGAGCAGCTGCGGAACGAGATGTCCTTGGTTCAAGTCTTCCCTCGAGTGAAAAGTTTACTTTCTTTATTTTCGCAAAGTTATGATCTGTCTGTTCGTTCATTGACGTCTCTGTTCACTGTAATAAGTTTAGTGTCTGTGTTTTGCGACCGCACCGCAAAACCGTGCGATTAGTAGACGAAAGGACGTGCCTCTCCAATGGGAACCGAAAACATTTGATCGCAAGGTCATTGGTCAACCGATTCCTCCACAGGAAAACATGTCTGATATATTCTATACGACACTGGTGACGGCATGTACGTCACATGACAGGTATATTTTGTCGACCCACCTAACTTGTACACTTGGCGAATGGGTAAAAAGATTCTTCTACCTTGCCCAATTTAGGTTTTCTTGTGGATGTGATAATCATCCCCAAAAAAGTGATGAAAACATAAGAGTGTCACATAAACTGCAACAAATGAATGCAACAGTTTCACAGTCGTACAGTTTTCCCTGTGCTGTCAAAATATTTTTTTTAACGTTTTCAAATTTTACCGTGTGTAGACCGTCAAATCCTGCATATGTCCAAGCAAATGTGAACATGTCCTGGAATTGTGGAGAGCGAAGTTGATTATGTGAGTGCGCCTGAACTTTGATAATTGACACACGATCACCTAAACAATATTGCTCTGTGTACCTGTGCAGCTTCGCAAAATAATTGTCTGAAAATCAGAAACTTTTCTCTCGAGCGAAGACTTGAACCAAGGACCTCTCGTTCTGCAGCTGATCACGGTAACCACGGAACCATTTTTTTTTTTTTTTTCATTTTGTTCCTTGTTGATCGTTGTTTGATCGTTGCGGACGTCGCAAGACATCCTGTTCAAGTACGGTGGTTGATCCTTCCACTCAGTTTTTTATTACAGAGGCCAACCGGCTCTGACCGAACACGCTGAGCTACCGTGCCGGCAACCACGGCGCTCCTGAAACCAGACTCTCATTGATGTTGCCTATGTTGCGCATGGACTACTCAGTTTGTGTATCTTGCTTATTTTTTTCATAGTTCCACACAACTTCTTCCTGTTTTCTCGAGTGATCTGTGTTCAGTTTTTCAATGCCTATCAACTGTGCCAACTTATAACTAAATCTGAGGGGGGCGCGATGGGAGGTTCCCTTGTAAGACTGGTTTGTAACCTCTTTTTTGAAACATATCTGCATCAGTTAAAAATTTAATAACAGTATGCAATAATTGATCTAGAAATGTAACAATAAAAAACCTTTCTAAGAATTATTTTTTTGTTTTCAAACTTAAATTTATTTTTTTATAATACTATGTTCTCTTCTGTCTTGCTATAGTTCTCCTATGCATTAACCTATTCCAAGGCTTTCAAATGTTATTTCCTATATGTTGCTGAGCACTGGCGACATTATTAATTAAAATGCAGTCTTTAATGGCAATTTTTTCGAGTGCTATAGTTCTCCTATGCATTAACCTATTCCAAGGCTTTCAAATGTTATTTCCTATATGTCGCTGAGCACTGGCAACATTATTAATTAAAATGCAGTCTTTAATGGCAATTTTTTCGAGGTGTTTTGAAACTTATCTGTTTTAGAAAACCGATGTCCAGGTACTGAGCTTCAAATTCTATAAGCGTGACGAAAATCAAGGAGAGGCTGTACAGGAGGTATGTTTGTATGCACATTAGTAGTAGGGCACCAGCGCTGCTGGCGCCGTTTGTTAGTGCAGGTTGCCTAGATCTAAGACAGGTATGCACTCACAAGGGGAGGCCGCCAATTGTGAAATTCAGATTAGATTCATACTGCGCATAATAAAAGCTCATGGCCAGAGGTGTAATGTGGCAAAGCACCAAGATGCACTTCTCAGCCAGTGTCGAGAAAATCGACAGTTAAAAGAAACCGTTGCGGTGAAATACTCTCTACGATTAATAATTCTCTACAGCGTCGTGGCGCAGTGGTAAGCGCTTGGGTCCATAATCCGAAGTTCGCCGGATCGAATCTCGCGCCATGAAACTTTTTTTTTAGTATTTGTTTTTATAATTAAAAAAGAATATATATATATATATATATATATATATATATATATATATATATATTCCCGGCAATCAGTTGCAACAATTATGCATATAATAAGTTGTTGAAAGTCGTTTGTCGTGGAAAAACTGGCGACTTCAAACATCATTATGTTTTCCGCAAACAAAGTTGTATTTCACAAATGTTATTGTCTTCATAACGTTAACCACTTGTAGTTAACGGAAGACGTAGAAACGATATTCCGAAATGAATACGTATAGTGTAAGCGAAACGTTCGAATTAGAATAGAGACCCCACGAACACAAATTTGCTGTGGCAGGTATGAAATATAAACTCCGTTACTCGCTCGTTACACTTGAATGACAGATGTTGAATGGGCCGAAACGAGCCGCCGCATAACAGCGTAGTTGCCTGCTAACTTCGAAAGAAGGTAGATGTGGTCCCTAGCACAACTTATAACATTATCGAAAATCAGTGCGGACAGCAGATCTTTGGTACACCCTGTTAAAAAAAACGGAAAAATGGAGGCGGTACAATTGGAGAGCGATCCGCCTTCACCAACATACATAAGCAATTCATTAATACTTTATATATATTTGAATTACAAAAAACTAATAATAAAAAAATTGCATGGCGCGAGATTTGATCCGGCGACCTTTGAATTACGAACGCGAGCGCTTACCACTGCGCCACGACGCTGTAGAAAATTATTAATCGTCGAGAGTATTTCACTGCAACGGTTTCTTTTAACTGTCGATTTTCTTGACAAGGGCTGAGAAGTGCATCTTGGTGCTTTGCCACATTACACCTCTGGCTATGAGCTTTTATTATGCGCAGTATGAATCGAATCTGAATTTCACAATTGGCGGCCTCCCCTTGTCAGTGTCAAACCCACTATTCTCTATTGATTAACAGGTAATGATCCTCTCAGGATAATCCGTGCTTTTGATTGACAGGTCCTTAACCTAGCATTCCCCCACCACTGCTCCTCCTCCTTCTCCCAACCCTTCAGAAATATTCCAACCCCCTCCCCCCCTTCCCCTTGCTGTTACAGGTACATTTTCGTATAGGTAAGAAAAGGGGATCCTATACTATCAACCACCTAGTTTCAACTAAAGATCATCCAACTACCCACCTCTTCTTCATTCAAAATACATGCACATCGATCGTTGTATATAGGAAATATCTTAGGTTTTTGGTGGGTTAGCGTATAAGACAGGTAAATATTCTCATACAAAATATTTATTAACTTTTGCAAATACATTTACACACAGAAAACAATTCTTTCCTTATTTTAGTTAGGTGTAGTTTTAATAATGTCCAATTTAATTTTTAACTTATAACTTAAATCCACATCTGAAATCTGTTTCCTTCTCCATCAGTATTTGACAAATAAAGGGAAGGTATATTCTCGAATTCTAATACATATCTAATTTTTCTACTATAAAATACTTGTCTTATGGCTTTAACTATTATCTCAGTTCCTTCCTGCAGTTTTTCTAGATGAGAGCATTTGCGGATTTTAATTTTTCCTCATATCTCCTCCATGACGCTATTGTTAAAGCGTTCCACGTCTTCCTCTGTGTATGTCGGCAAATTTTCTGCTGCACCTCCTTGCGGGATTTCTGTACACAACTGTAGTTTACATCTTTTGTAAACGAGTGTCCATTTTTTTGCCCCATCAGTTTTAAACTTGGCAAATGGCTGCTCTGTTGCTAGGCGGTCAACATCCAGCTCGCCACGCTTAGATAGAATATAACCATACTTTTTAAGTTGATCCAAATGGGAATGGATCTTAATAAACACATTTTTCGTGCATCCCTTAGTGTAGTAAACGTTCTCGACTCCATTGATTCAGTCAGGACTCCAACACATGACCGCTTTCCATTGCTATTTACTGTAAATGCCAATATTTTGTATTCTCCCTCTTAGTCAGATTTTTCCATACACTATATTTAAATCCGTATGCAAACCTGGCCAACACATCCGCAATAGCTTCTTCCTTTTCCATTTGCAGCTTATATTCTTCCTTTATGGCAGCTGTCTTCTCTGTATAGTCTAGTTTTCTTTTCTTTGGTTCTATGTCTTCCATTTCTATTCCATTTTTCGTGCACATAAAATATTAATTGCACTTAAAGGAGTAATTTCTTTATTGGGAATGGTTTAAGTCTGTGTGATACATTTATACTTTTTCTCAAGACTTGAGGTATAATAATATTTATAGGAGCCAATCCCAATTCGGTGATATCTATATTGGACGGTATAGTGGAGAACAGTGTTCTAGACTGAGGAAAATGTTTCTCCTGTTCGGACATAACACTTCTGGTAACACTTATGTTGTCTTTGTTGGAGTCAGAGTTAATAACCTCCACATAGTTTACAATTAGAGCATAATTTGTAAAGTTTTCTCTGTCTTGAGAGTCCGGCAGACTTACATGCACACCAGTCAATTTTCGGGTGTTCTTATTACCCCATAGACAAACTGCAGAACGTTGTTAAACACCACACAGGAAGTGCTCTGTAAATTGTTAGTTAGCTGACACCATATAGACGCAACTGGCACAGAGTAAAGTGGAGCACATTGTAAATACTGCTTGTTGGTGAGTAATACACCTTGCACACAAAATAGCGCAATTCAGCTAGGAGTTCAGTTGGATTGCACGTATAATCAAGTATAGAATGTATGACCGGAAGATCACGTGACTGAAAGTGTCGCCATCTTGGAACCGATCGGTCTTCTGTGGAAGCTGAAAGTGTCAACATGGATACCTCCAAAGAGCTTAACATGCCTCAGCTATTAGGGAGGATGACGAGACCAACTGCCAAACGCTTTGATTTATGGTTACTATTGGAGAACCAGGACAATCTTGTTTCTGATATTGGCAACATAAATTACATCGAAATGGTACCCTCCTTAGCAAGAAGAATTTAAAGGTGCTTACTCCTGTTTCAGAAGCATTTTGCGATAACATTATGGTAGCTATATATGATCAAGGGGACTATCAGGGGCAGTTAGAAAAGGGACGATGTGTAATGTTAAAGGAGGAGATGTGTGGCTCATTTAACTATTGTCTTCGCAGTAAATTCTACAAGTTCGTCACTACAAGATATGGTGTCAAGGCGAAGCTACCATATCTCCTATGTGGAAGCGACAGAGTGGCAGCAACAGAAATATTGGATAAAACTGACAAGGAAGCACTGGAAACCATTTCGAAGAAATATAAAAATCCTGTGGCTATACCATATAGAGTGGAATTAGCCAACGTTAAACTGGATGTTCTAATGGAAGAGTTGCCTGGAATATGGCAGCAGCTACTTGAAACGATTATTACTTTTCGGATTTAGACATAACGCAAGACTCTGCCGGAATTTTTAATAAAATGGAGATGTGCGACTACGTAATATCAAACCACGACTTCTGACTGGAAGGAGACCATCAGGGAAGCAGCAATGGGATTGTTTACAGCGATAAGACAGCTGGAATAGACTATTTAACGTGGCTGAGCTTCAAATGTAGAGCAAAGCTATATAACAAATTTATATGACAAATCACAAGTCCAGGAGTAAACAAAGTTATCGGTAACCATCTTACAGATTTTATAAAGTGTCCAGACACGCGACTACGGGAAACTTTTGCGTCTTCTTTGGCTAAGGACCATGGCATTACCAGGCTGGAGGCTACAATATACAACTACAGAATGGATCGTGTGTTCCACCCAGTGCAAAGTTGTTTATGTGTATCAGACACCAACAAGCAGTATTTACGATGTGCTCCACTTAACTCTGTGCCAATTGCGTCCACGTGGTATCAGCTAACTAATTATTTACCGAACAGTTGCTGTGTGGTGTTTAACAACGTTCTGCAATTTGTGTACTGGTGTAATAAGAACACCCGAAGATTGACTGAAGTGCAAGTAAGCCTCCCGAACTATCATGAGCAAGAAAAGCTTGTAAGTTATGCTCTGTATGCTTACAGTTCTAATTACCTACTTATAAACTACGTGGAGATTCTTAACTCTTACTCCAAAAGACAATATAAGTATTAAGCAGAAGTGTTATGTTAGAGCATCAGAAACGTATTTTTCTCAGTCTAGAACACTGTTCTTCACTATACCGTCCGATATAGATAGATATCACCGAATTGGGACTGGCTCCTATAAATATTATTATACCTCAAGTCTTAAGAAAAATAGTAAATGTATCACACAGACTTAAAGCATTCCCCAATAAAGAAATTAGTCCTTTAAATGCAGTTAATATTTTGTGTGTACGAAAAAGGAAACTGGAAATGGAAGACATCGAACCAAAGAAAAGAAAACTAGACTATACAGAGAGGACAGTTGCCATAAAGGAAGAATATAAGCTGCAAATGGTAAAGGAGGAGGCTATTGCGGATGTGCAGGCCAGGTTTACGTACGGATTTAAACACAGTGTATGGAAAAATCGGTCTACAAAGGGAGAATACAAAATATTGGCATTTACACTAAACAGCCATGGAAACTGGTCGCGTGTTGGAGTACTGGCCGAAATCAATGGAATCGAGAACGTTTACTATATTAAGGGATACACGAAAAATCTGTTTATTAAGCTCTATTCCCATTTGGATCAGCTTAAAAAGGATGGTTATATTCTAAGTGTGGCGAACTGGATGTTGTCCACCTAGCAACAGAACAGCCATTTGCCGAGTTAAAAGCTGATGGAATAACTACTTTTAATGGACACTGGTTTGCAAAAGTTGTATACTAAAGTTCTGCACAGAAATCCCGCAAGAAGGTGCAGCAGAAGAGTTTCCGACATACACACAGGAAGACGTGGAACGCTTTAACAATAGCGTTATGGAAGAGATATGTGGAAAATGCTCTCGTCTAGATAAACTGCAGGAAGGAACTGAGGTAATAGTTAAAGCCATAAAACAAGTATTTTATGGGAGAAAAATTAGATATGTATTAGAATTCGAGAATATACCTTCTCTGTATTTGTCAAATTACTGATGGAGAAAGACATAGATATTTCAGATGTGGATTTTGGTTATAA
The DNA here is from genome assembly GCF_021461385.2 of Schistocerca piceifrons. Taxonomy (NCBI): domain Eukaryota; kingdom Metazoa; phylum Arthropoda; class Insecta; order Orthoptera; family Acrididae; genus Schistocerca; species Schistocerca piceifrons. The sequence goes on along the minus strand of NC_060142.1, from coordinate 216,609,012 downwards.
GTTAAAAATTAAATTGGACATTACTAAAACTAAACCTAAAAAAATAAGGAAAAAATGGTTTCCTGTGTGTAAATGTATATGCGAAAGTTAATAAATATTTTGTATGAGAATATTTACCTGTCTTATTTGCTAACCCACCAAAAACCTAAGATATTTCCTATATACATCGATCTATGTGTATGTATTTCGGATTAGAAGTGGGTGGTTGGATGATCTTGAACAGTAGTTTAAACTAGGTAGTTGAAAGCATAGGAACCCCCCTTTTCTTAACTATACGAAAATGTACCAGTATCAGCAAGGGGAAGGGGGGGGGGTTGGAGATTTTCTGAAGGGTTGGGAGAAGGGGGAGAAGGAGGGGTGGGTGGAATGCTAGGTTAAGGACCTGTCCATCAAAAAGAGGGATTATCCTGAGATTGTCATTACCTGTCAATCAATAGAGAGTAATGGGTTTAATACTGAGTGCATACCTGCCCCTGATGTAGGCAACCTACACTAACAAATTGCACCAGCAGCACTGGTGCCCTGCTGCTCACATTTTCTCCTTTATCCTGCTGTGCAATTGTACAGGGTGGTTATAAAAAAACTTTTGATAGCTGAGCTAGTGTAGATGGAAAGCTGTTTACCAAATGGTTATTCAACTTTATAGAAACGATGTTCGCACTATGCACTGCAGGATTTGAGTTGTTAGTAGTGTTAGTGTTAAGATTTGCCGTTAGGCGCCAGTACTGGTACGACAAATAACGTTTGAAAAGCAGGCTTCGGTGTGTATCTCAATTGCACACAGTCAACATGGGTATGGACAAGGTGATCATTGCTTTACTTGTAAAGCTGTTTTTTTATATATAAAAAGAGGAACAGTACTACTGCCCTTCGCGAGTATCGACACATTAATGGAATACAAAGCGGTCTTCTTTCAGGACCAGGGTTGAAGAACATGATTTGGAAGTTCGAATCGACTGGAGATTGGGGAAATGTGCCACAAATTGTTGAAGAAGTGCTGTCGACCTGGCTGAGAATGCTGGACGTAATGCGAGATCTTCAAGTAGTGCACGAGCTGTATCACAACAGCTGCACATTCCATGGTCCAGCGTTCGAAATGGCCTGCGAAAAACTGCGAAATGGTATCTCTAGTGCGTTTTCAAACTGTCGTGGATGCGGGCGGTCGTCACACAGAACGACGTTTGTAGCCTGGAGCGTAAACATGGTACAGAATTAGCAAATGCTATTCTCGCCTGTGGAAATTAAAATGCCTCTTTCAGTGGCTTAGTCGTTATCTCTCTTCCACATGTCCATAAAAAATGTTTCCACAAACTTTCATTGGCTTGCGATCCCTCATTTTTCATGTGAGCCCTCTCAAGTAACGGAAATTTAATTATAACCACTCTGTAGTTTTGCTAGCAAGGTTCACCTGGATATGGACTGATGTGCAAAACTTAAGAACGGAAGCAACTGTCGCTTGATGTGTCACTACCGCGTAACAAAGCTCAGTGAGACTTGGACCATACGAACAAAGAACTGCTACACTGTAGTACAGAAGGTAACAAAAAGAAATAACGCAATCAGACGAACAGAAATGATAGTTTTGGTGAAAGACAAGAATTACACTGAAGTCACCGCGATTCATGATCGTCCCCTGGATATTACAAAATATGAGGCATGGTTCTTACGGGGTGTGTGATCGTCAAGGACGGCAATGCGTACTCTGCAGTGTGTTCTCACTCTGGCCACAAGGTTGCTAAGGAGTTCTTGTGGTAGGGTGTTCCGTTCCTCCACCAGCGCGACTGACATTTCCCACATTTTGTAATGTCCAGGGGACGATCATGAATCGCGGTGACTTCAGTGTAATTCTTGTCTTTCACTCTCTCCTCAAATCTTCTTTCGTGTTCCTTTGCACAGCCGGATGGCACCAGGTGCGGATCCATCGAATCTCTCTTTGGCTGCACTGAGTTATCACTACTAAGTTGGAACTATAACTCGGCACGCGGGCTCCTAAGTTCTAAATGCTGATATGCAGATGTTCGTTGCCAATTGTGCATCGTACCGTTAGTCAGTGTTGACTGCACTGTCGTCTTCTTTGTTGCTGAGCTGTGCTGTCACTCTGTCTTTCGTTGCGCTATTTTCATTGTGATTTTTTCGAAAATGAGTGATGACGTGGTTCCTGGCCCACCGCGGGGGTTACTTCTACTCCAGTTCGGAAAAGGAAACTGATTTTCAGCAAATCGTGGAAGCTCAAAACACAGTTTTCTGCAGCCTGCACTGCCCACTTACACTACATTGAGGAGGAGTTTATTCCCCCCGGCACCCCACCGCTCCCAGCAGTATACTCTGTCCACTCTCCCTACTCCCCAGAACCATCGGTCTGCAACTGCCACGTTTTAGTTCGCCAGTAGCACGCTTAAAGATCTGCCTCATGGAAATGAGACAGTCAAGATTGTAACATGAAATTACTCACATCAAAAAAGGTTTTGCATCACCTCGGTTCCGAGAGTTACGGAACCTGTACAGAAGATTGGAATACAGATCAACATAAACGTCGTTTCCGCCCTTTTTATTGATCATGAAAACCACACATTGCATGTTGCACCATCAAACAGCGACACCTTCAGAGGTGGTGGTCCGTGTTGCAGTACTCGCCGGTACCTCTAATACCCAGTAGCACGTCCTCTTCCATTGATACATGCCTGTATTCGTCGTGCCATACTATCCAAAAGTTCATCAAAGCACTGTTTGGTCCAGATTGTCCCACTCCTCAACGGCGATTCGGAGTAGATCCCTCAGAGTGGTTGGTGGGTCACGTCGTCCGTAAACAGCCCTGTTCAATCCACCGCAGGCATGTTCGATAAGGTTCATGTCTGAACATGCTGGCCACTCTATTCGAGCGATGTCGTTATCCTGAAGGAAGTCATTCACAAGGCGTGCACGGTGGGGGTGCGAATTGTCGTCCATGAAAACGAATACATCGCCAATATGCTGCCGATACGGCTGTACTATCGGTCGGAGGATAGCATTCACGTATCGTACAGCCGTTACGGCGCCATCCATAACTACCAGAGGCGTACGTCGGCCCCTCATAATGCCACCCCAAAACAGCAGGGAACCTCCACCTTGCTGCACTCGCTGGACAGTGTGTCTAAGGCGTTCAGTCTGACCAGGTTTCCTCCAAACACGTCTCCGATGATTGTCTGGTTGAAGGTATATGCGACTCTCTTCGGTGAAGAGAACGTGGTCCGTTCGGCGTGTTGTTTTGCCCACCTGTAACGCGCTGGATGGTGTAGTGGTTGCAAAGAGGGACCTCGCCATGGGCGGCGGGAGTGAAGCAGCGCATCATGCAGCCTATTGTGCATAGTTTGAGTCGTAACATGACGGCCTGTGGCTGCACGAAAAGCATTATTCAACATGACGGCGTTGCTGTCAGGTTTCGTCCGATCCATATTCCGTGGTAGCGGTCGTCCACTGCAGTAGTAGCCCTTGGGCGGCCTGAGCGAGGCATGTCATCGACATTTCCTATCTCCGCCATGTCCGAACAACATCGATTTGGTTCACTCCGAGACTTCCCTTGTTGAGAGCCCTTCCTGGCACAAAGTAACAATGAGGGCGCGGTCGAACCGTGATATTGACCGTCTAGGCATGGGTCAACTAGAGACCTCCTTCCTGGTGGAATGACTGGAACTGATCGGCTGTCGGACCCCCTCCGTCTAATAGGTCTAATAGGCGCTGCTCATTCATGGTTGTTTATTTCTTTGAGCAGGTTTAGTGACATCTCTGAACAGTCAAAGGGACTGTGTCTGTGATACAATATCCACAGTCAACATCTATCTTCAGGAGTTCTGGGAACCGGGATGATGCAAAACTTTTTTTTGATGTATGTATGTACTCGGGATTCAAACAAATTTTTATTGAGTCTAAGTGTTCTTCTTCGAAGTAACTAACATAATGCATAAAACAGTATTACTTAACGATCGGCAAATATTGAACTAATTGCAATCAGTGAAAGACACTGTTACTAACTAGTTAACCGCTCGCTGCTACGCTCGCGTAGACTGCGCGTTCTGTACAGATTTTTTGTTTGTTTTTCTATAGTCGAATGCCTATGTTGTTCATAATATGCAACATTTTCTGAACTTTTCACGCTTATTAAGGCAACAGAAGCAAGGGCTTTTCCGAATGTACTTCAAACCAAAAAGCGATTCTGGTTGCTGGAGTTGGAGGTCTTTGTTCATACTGCCTTTTGAGTTCTTGGGGTGATATTTCCCTAATACGTATTTCTTTAAAAGTCAAATACTGATTGTCATAGCCGGCCGGAGTGGCCATGCGGTTCTAGGCGCTACAGTCTGGAGTGACCGCTACAGTCGCAGGTTCGAATCCTGCCTCGGGCATGGATGTGTGTGATGTCCTTAGGTTAGTTAGGTTTAATTCGTTCTAAGTTCTAGGCGACTGATGACCTCAGATGTTACGTCGCATAGTGCTCAGAGCTACTTGAACCATTTTGAACTGATTATCATAGTTTTTGCATTAGAAATGTTTTGATAAAGAAAACATTTTCATAAATATTTTCGTCTCCTACGTCACTCCCTTAGGGCTTGAATTTCCAAAAACACTAAAACACGTATTTTTTTGTTTGTAACCGAGAAACCAAATACAGATTTCTTAGATTTAGCTTTAAAAACGCTTTCGGAATGAAATATTTTCATAAAACATGTCATTCCCTGATCTACCTCTTAGAGACTGAATTTCTGTAAACAATGAAACATGTTTAATAAATTTAAACAACATGGTCCATACTAGGCTGTAATGTGATTTTTATTGATTTAACCGTGCAATTGGCATAGCGGTGTATGCAGACAATGTAGTGCTTTCCGTGTTGGTTTTACAGGTGCTTGAGAATGACGCGTAGTCGAAATTAGATAATTGTACGATTAAATAAAAATTACATTACAGCCTACTACGGGCCATTTTTACGTTTATTAAACATCTGGAGGATATGGATCCCCAAAAATACAGAACTTTACTGCTACATGTAATTTTTTTTTATTTCTAACAAAGAACCCAAACTCAAATTTTTAGAGATGCAGCTTTAAGAATGGCTTGTTATTTCTGTAATAGTTAATTATTTAAAGAAATTCACCTATTATTTCACCCCCATCGGAACTAAATTTCCAAAAAGGATGAAACACGTATTTCTTTATTTCTGACCGAGAAATCCAACACAAATTTTCGTAGTTCTAGTTTCAAAATTAGCTTAATAGATACACATCTTCAAAAAATATTCCGTCCCCTATTTCGCCTCCTTAGGGGTAGTATTTCGAAAAATATCTTCTTAAACGATGCCTTAAGCGTGAGATTAACATCATCGCCAGATTTCAAGTTTCTGTCTTCAGCGGTTTGGGTTGGACGGTGATGAGTCAGTCAGGACTTTTCCTTTTATACAATTAGAGATGATCATCAGCGATTTCGTTTCAAGTGCAAAGGCAATTACGGATTCACAGTAAAATAAACGTTTGTACAAACTGCATCTGAATTGTGCGCAGATTTGTGGTTTGCCACGCGATGGTGTTGCTCAGATGGCGGCTGAAGAACTAAAACTCTGAATCTTCGTAGTGCAACTCGGCTCTGGTGCGGCTCACCTCGGCAGCGCTCGGCTACTTCCGAGTTGAATTGTTAACATCGGTTAATTCAGCTGTTTATCTCAGTGGTGAACCGAACAAGGAATATATCATACCCTAATTACGATACTTGAAAACTTTCCCATTTGATTAACGCTTCACTCAACATGTTGTTATTAAATTAATAACAGTTTTATCGACGCAAGTGTCACGCCTTATGTTTCAGTTAATCCTTGTAGTCAACATATTACCGACCAATCACAAGTGTATTTTGCTTCTGTGCTCGAGCATCTCTTGTAGCTGCATCTTGCACATTCCCGTGCCACCATTACAACTCTCTTCTCACGTCATCAGCAGCTTGGTGTGATTCGTAGGTCACGTGAGAACACCGCCTGTCGGATAAGTGAAGTGCTGGGCGCATAAGTTAAGCAGTAAGTGTGGATGAGAAAACAGAAATGATGGTAATCGTTGAAGAATGAGAGTTTCTCCATTGTAGCGCATCAAGAAAAAAGCTCTTTCCGCAGACCTTTTTAATGATTTGGTCTCCTCTCCCTTGCACCTTCTGCGACCCAAATGTTGTTCTGTTCTGTACTACTGATCCGAAAGAATGCGTTTTTCCACATGGAGACTTTTTTTTGCATTCGGTCTTCTGACTTATTTGATTCGGCCCGCCATGAATTCCTTTCCCGTGCCAACCTCTTCCTTTCAGAGTAACACTCGCAACCAACTTTCTCAATTATTTGTTTGTTATATTCCAAACTCCGTTTTCCTCTACATTACAAGTGGGCAACCGGCAGCCCGCAGACCGCATCCAGCCCACGATTAGTTTCAATCTGGCCCGCGGAAGAAATCGTGGGAGAGAGCCATGGGCGCAATTTCGGGTATCTCCGCCGACGCTCCGCTCGCTTTGTGTATGCAGCTCACGGAACGGCCAGTGATTATTAATTTATTTAATGTCACAGTGCACGCCTATACCATCAGTCACCAAAAGCAATTTTGAACAAATATGTAAAAAAATGCTTGGAACTAGTGTTTGTGGATAACGCACTAAATTTCAAACCCTCGAATGGCTTAAAAATGGTTCAAATGGCTCTGAGCACTATGGGACTTAACTTCTGAGGTCATCAGTCCCCTATAACTTAGAACTACTTAAACCTAACTAACCTAAGGACATCACACACATCCATGCCCGATGCAGGATTCGAACCTGCGACCGTAGCGGTCGCGAGGTTCTAGACTGTAGCGCCTAGAACCGCTCGGCCACCACGGCCGGCCCCGTATTGTTCTTCTAGTTTTTTTCTTCTTAACATTAGTAAATAATTCTTGTCCGTTGTGAACTTATTAGAGCTCTGCAACTGTTGAAATTGAAGGTAATTTATAATGGATTAACTCCAGCCAGTTACTTTTTCCATGATGACATTTGAAAATGCCTGGCATCCCATCTTCAGAAGTTTACGTTTATTTATGTGTCATGAACATTATTTCCTTACTAATGGTGTTGTAGAATTTTGCAACGGAAATTTTAAGAAAGCCAATTGTTAAACGCCAAAGTAAGGAAACAATGTTCGCGACGCGTAAATAAATGTAAACATCTGAGGATAGGGTGAACATCAAACGACGGAAACGGAATTGCGTTCATATCGTTGGATTACCCCCTAAACATTAACGTCACGGACGCTACAGTTTTGGGTTTATACCCTAGGGGCGCTGCTGTAGCGTCACGTGACGAGGCGGTTCACAGGTTTAAGTGAGGATGTGAACCAGGCCCGCGAGTCACTAGCAAGTGTCCCATGTCTCCTCCACAGCTTTTACACTCTGCGGCTCTCTCTAATACGTTTGGAGGTTATTCCTTGATATCTTAACACATGTCCTAGCCTCCTGTCCCATCTTCTAGTCATCTTTTTTCAGGTTCCTCACCTGCCGATTTGCAGACAATGTCCTCATTTCTTATCAGGCCATCTAATTTTCAACAGTCTTCAATAGAATGCATCAAAAAGGCTTCGATTCTCTTCTTTTCCGGTTTTATCATAGTTCATAATTCACTACTATACGATATATGCTACAAACATGCATTCAAAGAAATTTCATCCTCAAATTAAGGGTGATGTTTGATATTAGCGACTTCTTTTGGCGAAGAATACCCTCTTTGCCTGTGCCAGTCTGCCTGTTATTTCTTCCCTGCTTTGTCCGTCATGGGTTATTTTGCATCAGACGTGCTGTTCTCTAAACGCGTTTACTTCGTGGTCCCAATTTTTGATGTTATATTTATCACTTATCTTGCTTCTGCTACTACTCATTACTTTCCTCTTTCTTCGGTTCACTCTTAACCTATAGTGTGTACTCATCAGAATGTTCATTCCATTCAACAGGTCCTGCAGTTCTTCCTCCCTTTCACAAGGGATAACAATGTCATCAGCGAATCTTATCGTTGATATGCTTACACACAGGATTTGAATCTCATTCTTGAACTTTCTTGTACTTCTGTCACATCTTCTTCAATGTATAGGTTGAACGGTAGGAGCCAAAGACTATGTCTCTTTCTTATACCCTTTCTAATCCGAGTAATTCCATTCCTATTTTTCCCCTTAGTTATTTTATACACTGTATATTACCCATCTTTCTCCAAAGTTTGCTTCCTTTCATATCAGGATTTCGAACATCTTGCATTATTTTACATTGTCGAACGATTTTTCTGGGTCGACAAATCCAATGAACGTGTTTTAGATTTTTAAGTCTTGCTTCCATTATCGAGGGCAACGTCAGAGCTGGATTTCTGGTGCCTTTACTTTCTGGCAGAACCTCAGTTTTTCTTTTCCATTCATCTGTATAGTATTTTTGACAGAAACTTGGATGCATGACATGTTAAGCCGAATGCGCGGTAGTTCTAGGAATTATCTGCCCTTGTAACTTCTGGATTGCTTAAAATTTTCCGAAATTCCGGTGGTTCGCCCCACACTCACAGATACAACGTAATAACTTGAATAATCGTTTGTTTGCTATTTCCCCCATTGGTGTTAGATGTTATTTATTTCTTCTGCCTTATTGTATCACAAGTTTTCCAAAGCTCTGCTTAACAGAGACTACTACTGGTCCCCTACCCTATGTCTTCCATACTGACTCCCGTTTCTTCCTCAATCACGTCATCAGATAAGTCCTACACCTCGTACAAGCCTTGAATGTACTCTTTCTGTGGTATCGTCCTGAGATCTCGGTATCACACCACAGTCGGCAATACGAATCAATACCACAGACATTAACGAGCCGCGCTGGGTTAACCGAGCGGTCTATGGCGCTGCAGTCACGGACTGTGCGACTGGTCCCGGCGGAGGTTCGAGTCCTCCCTCGGGCATGGGTGTGTGTGTTTGTCCTTAGGATAATTTAGGTTAAGTAGTGTGTAAGCTTATGGACTGATGACCTTAGCAGCTCATTTGAACATTAACGAGGTCTCGCTGCAACTCATAACAACCAGTGGGAGGCTTTCCAGAAGACCACGCCTCTCTCTCAGCATAGCACCTCACTCACGCTGAGGTCATACAATGTCGAGCATTCAAGAGCTCACCCCAGTTCATGATCTCATCTCAAGGAGTCAACATCATAGTATAGGACCAAACGAGTTATTAAAGTTTCTGATGAGCTTGTACTCTACTAAAGTATGAACATAGTACCTCAAGAGAACAGTTTTTAAGTTATGGCATCAAATGATGCTGTGCTAGTCCTTGACAGGTGTGAATTATCCAGTTCTCTTGTGGCAAAGAAGTGTGTTAAAATTAAGTAAATCTTTTATTCATTAATATAATAAAGTGAACTAATATTTCATGTGTTGTAGATGGTTGATACATGATTCATTGACAATTACATTCAATTTTATATGTAATTATTTGAACATTTGTATGAAAAAACTGTTTACTGTATGAATTGTCAATCAATCATGTATAACTATTTTATCTGTGGTAGACCCAGTTTTTAAATTTTGTAGATTGATGAGCCTTGTCCCAGAGCAATCAAAGAACCCACAGTTATGCCTGAACGATTGTAGTTTCATCTGGTCACAACAAATTTATCTGTTTGTTCCCTCTGCAGCGCTTAACAGTGGACTTCTCATTCCACCCTTAATGTTCACGTCCTTGCTTTTAATTTCACTGTAGACTGTTTTGGGCTGTTTATATACTGAATCAGTTCTTCCGAAAAAAAATCGTCTTTGATTCCTTCACATTTTCCACCTATCCATTTCGTCTTAACATCCCAGCACTTCTTATATATTTAGTTCCTAAGTGACTTGCATTGCTTTGGTCCTGAATTTTCCTGAACATTTTTGCAATCTGTTGAAGTATTTCTTCTGTTACCGAACGTTTCTTTGCAGTTGTCTTGTTTGTACATATGTTTGTCTGACTTCTCTGACAGTCCTTTTTAGAGATTTAGAGATGTCCATTCCACTTCAATTGAATGTCCTGTTGTGGTACTCATTATAACAGGATCTACAGCCTTGGAGAACATCAAATGCACCTCATTATTCATTACTACCACAGTAAGCCATATTAGTGGTACAATGTTTGTTCTGGTGCACTTTGTTTGTGTGGGTTGCCTACTTTCAGAGGCAAGTATACATTCAGAGGCAAATTACCCCTCCCTCTCCACTTGATCTATTATTATGCTAATTGATTTATGACCCTGTGGGGGTTGATTTATGACCTTCAGGATATAATCTGTCCTTAGAGAAACTTCCAAGCCTCCCTCTCCTTTCCCACCAATCTGAGAAATTCACAACCCCATTCTGCTCTACATCTACATCTACATTCATACTCCGCAAGCCACCCAATGGAGTATGGCGGAGGGCACTTTACGTGCCACTGCATTACCTCCCTTTCCTGTTCCAGTCGCATATGGTTCGGGGAAAGAACGACTGTCGGAAAGCCTCCGTGCGCACTCGAATCTCTCTAATTTTACATTCGTGATACAAGTACACTTTTGATATCAAATTAAATGACTAATTAAATTGGACGATTAATTACCCTCCCCTTCCTAGGAACTCCCCCAATCCCCCCCCCCCCCCCACTCCTCTCTGCCATCAGGAAATTGAGAGGAGAAAGACTCAGTCTGTGCTGGAGAGGAAGGATGGATCTCGCAATATGAAATTCAAATCAATGTCAACAATAATAAATTGTTCAAGTTCATTAGCATTTTCTTTATTTAATCAGTTTGTGGGAGACATGGCTTCTCCCCAATGTGAAATATCTCCGTTTTAGTACCTCCACTCTTGTGATGTCACTGGTAGATACTGGTCAAAATGCTTACTGCGTCGATCCCTCAACTCCTCAGTTCACTAAAAATATTGAGAAACTTCTGGTTGACTGCTTGCATGACTGGCAGGAAATATCAAATTGATTGCTGTGTGGAATACTGCAATTTGTGGAAAATACACTCCTCATATAGCCTGGGTCTTGTATGCAGCAACACATGATAGCATCCTTCTCCATCACAACAACGCATATCTGGCGAAAAAAATCTTCTGATCACGTCTTCTTCACACTGACCACAGGGCAAACATGCCAGGGAATGTGCCAGACAGCACACTTTGTCGTTGTGCACCCACACTCAGGCCATTTTGCTGCAACTACTCCATGCACCACTGCCACTGGCTGCGAAAGAACTGGAAGTTCGCAAGTAAATCAGCAAGTGGCTACATTCTGCCCAACAATACTTCATGTGGTGGCAACCCTTTGATATTTGACACCTGGGAAACCACCTCTGCTCTCTCTCAAGTGGCTACTTCGTGTTTGTGTGTGTATCATCATCTCCAAACATGTGGCAGAGATGTTCATCCCGCCTCAGAATACTGTGTTCCTATTGGCTAATGCTGGGAACAAGTGGAGAGCTTATGCACGGCGTAAAATAGTCCATTTGTACTATCCCAGCAAATTAATTGTTTAACAACTTACAGGAGCCAAATGATGTTGTTGTGGTCTTCAGTCCTGAAACTGGTTTGATGCAGCTCTCCATGCTACTCTATCCTGTGGAAGCTTCTTCATCTCCCAGTACCTACTGCAACCTTCATCCTTCTGAATCTGCTTAGTGTATTCATCTCTTGGTCTCCCTCTACGATTTTTACCCTCCACGCTGCCCTCCAATACTAAATTGGTGATCCCTCTATGTCTCAAAACATGTCCTACCAACCGATCCCTTCTTCTAGTCAAGTTGTGCCACAAACTTCTCTTCTCCCCAATCCTATTCATTACTTCCTCATTAGTTATGTGATCAACCCATCTAATCTTCAGCATTCTTCTGTAGCACCACATTTCAAAAGCTTCTATTCTCTTCTTGTCCAAACTACTTATCGTCCATGTTTCACTTCCATACATGGCTACACTCCATACAAATACTTTCAGAAATGACTTCCTGACACTTAAATCTATACTCCATGTTAACAAATTTCTCATCTTCAGAAACGCTTTCTTTGCCATTGCCAGTCTACATTTTATAACCTCTCTACTTCGACCATCATCAGTTACTTTGCTCCCCAAATAGCAAAACTCCTTTACTACTTTAAGTGTCTCATTTCCTAATTTAATTCCCTCAGCATCACCCGACTTAATTCGACTACATTCCATTATCCTCGTTTTGCTTTTGTTGATGTTCATCTTATACCCTCCTTTCAAGACACTGTCCATTCCGTTCAACTGCTCTTCCAAATCCTTTGCTGTCTCTGACAGAATTACAATGTCATCGGCGAACCACAAAGTTTTTATTTCTTCTCCATCGATTTTAATACCTACTCCAAATTTTTCTTTTGTTTCCTTCACTGCTTGCTCAATATACAGATTGAATACCATCGGGGAGAGGCTACAACCCTGTCTCACTCCCTTCCCAACCACTGCTTCCCTTTCATGTCCCTCGACTCTTATAACTGCCATCTGGTTTCTGTACAAATTGTAAATAGCCTTTCGCTCCCTTTATTATACCATTGCCACCTTCAGAATTTGAAAGAGAGCATTCCAGTCAACATTGTCAAAAGCTTTCTCTAAGTCTACAAATGCTAGAAACGTAGGTTTTCCTTTCCTTAATCTAGGTTCTAAGATAAGTTGTAGAGTCAGTATTGATTCTCGTGTTCCAACATTTCTACGGAATCCAAACTGATCTTCCCCGAGGTCAGCTTCTACTCGTTTTTCCATTCGTCTGTAAAGAAGCCGCGTTAGTATTTTGCAGCCGTGACTTATTAAACTGATAGTTCGGTAATTTTCACATTTGTTAGCACCTCCTCTCTTTGGGATTGGAATTATTATATTCTTCTTGAAGTCTGAGGGTATTTCGCCTGTCTTATACATCTTGCTCACCAGATGGTAGAGTTTCGTCAGAACTGGCTCTCCCAAGGCCGTCAGTAGTTCTAATGGAATGTTGTCTACTCCTGGGGCCTTGTTTCGACACAGGTCTTTCAGTGCTCTGTCAAATTTTTCAGCAGTATCGTATCTCCCATTTCATCTTCATCTACATCCTCTTCCATTTCCATAATATTGTCCTCAAGTACATCGCCCTTGTATAGACCCTCTATATACTCCTTCCACCTTTCTGCTTTACCTTCTTTGCTTAGAACTGGGTTTCCATCTGAGCTTTTGATATTCATACAAGTGGTTCTCTTTCCTCCGAAGGTCTCTTCAATTTTCCTGTAGGCTGTATCTATTTTACCCCTAGTGAGATAAGCCTCAACATCCTTACATTTGTCCTCTAGCCATCCCTGCTTAGCCATTTTGCACTTCCTGTCGATCTCATTTTTGAGACTTTTGTGTTCCTTCTTCATTTACTGCATTTTTATATTTTCTCCTTTCATCAATTAAATTAATACTTCTGTCACCCCAACGATTTCTACTAGCCCTCGTCTTTTTACCTACTTGATCCTCTGCTGCCTTCACTACTTCATCCCTCAAAGCTACCCATTCTTCTTCTACTGTATTTCTTTCCCGCATTCCTGCCATTTGTTCCTTTACGCCCTCCCTGAAACTCAGCAGAACCTCTGGTTCTTTCAGTTTATCCAGGTCCCACCTCCTTAAATTCCCACCTTTTTGCAGTTTCTTCAGTTTTAATCTACAGGTCATAACCGATAGATTGTGGTCAGAATCCACATCTGGAGTCAAATAGATCACCTATAAAAACCACCACCACCACCACCACCTTCTTCTCCATAATAAAAAGTATTTTCAACGTTGAGAATCACATGCAAACATTATGCAAATAAAGTAATTCAATTTTTGCCACAAATACACTACTGGCCATTGAAATTGCTACACCACGAAGATGACGTGCTACAGACATGAAATGTAACCGACAGGAAGAAGATGCTGTGATATGTAAATGATTAGCTTTTCAGAGCATTCACACAAGGTTGGTGCCGGTGGCGACACCTACAACGTGCTGACATGAGGAAAGTTTCCTACCGATTTGTCATACACAAACAGCAGTTGACCGGTGTTGTCTGGTGAAACGTTGTTGTGATGCCTCGTGTAAGGAGGAGAAATGCGTACCGTCACATTTTCGACTTTGGTAAAGGTCGGATTGTAGCCTATCGCGATTGTGGTTTATCGTATCGCGACATTACTGCTCGCGTTGGTCGAGATCCAACGACTGTTAGCAGAATATGGAATCGGTGGGCTCAGGAGGGTAATACGTAACGCCGTGCTGGATCCCAACGACCTCGTATCACTAGCAGTCGATATGACAGGTATCTTATCCGCATGGTAGTAACAGATCGGGTAGCCACGTCTCGATCCCTGAGTCAACACATGGGGACGTTTACAAGACAACAACCATCTGCACGAACAGTTCGACGACGTTTGCAGCAGCATGGACTATCAGCTCGGAGACCATGGCTGCGGTTACCCTTGACACTGCATCACAGACAGGAGCGTCTGCGATGGTGTACTCAACGACGAACCTGGGTGCAAAACGTCATTTTGTCTGATGAATCCAGGTTCTGTTTACAGCATCATGATAGTCACATCCGAGTTTGGCGACATCGCGGTGAATGCACATTGGAAGCGTGTGTTCGTCATCGCCATACTGGCGTATCACCCGGCGTGATGGTATGGGGTGCCATTGATTACACGTTTCGGGCACCTCTTGTTCGCATTGACGGCACTTTGAACAGAGGACGTTACATTTCAGATGTGTTACGACCCGTGGATCTACCCTTCATTCGATCCCTGCGAAATCCTACATTTCGGCAGGATAATGCACGACCGCATGTTGCAGGTCCTGTACGGGCCTTTCTTGATACAGAAAATGTTCGACTGCTGCCCTGGCCAGCACATTCTCCAGATCTCTCACCAATTGAAAACGTCTGGTCAATGGTGGCCGAACACCTGGCTCGTCACAATACGTTAGTCACTACTCTTGATGAACTGTGGTATCATGTTGAAGCTACATGGGCATCTGTACCTGTACACGCCATCCAAGCTGTTTGACCTAATGCCCAGGTGTATGAAGGTCGTTATTACGGCCATAGGTGGCTGTTCTGGATACTGATTTCTCAGGATCTATGCACCCAAATTGCGTGAAAATGTAATCACATGTCAGTTCTAGTATAATATATTTGTCCAATGAATACCCGTTTATCATCTGCATTTCTTCTTGGTGTAGCAATTTTAATGGCCAGGAGTGTAAATCGTAGCGCTAAATATGTCTGAAGTCTTGTATGCACTGATGTTTGAGAACATTAGCACCATCCTCCACCACAAGTTTTCCTCTGTTCGCGTAGAAGAGCCTTCTGATCACACACACACACACACACACACACACACACACACACACACACACACACACACACACTCATTATCACAATGTACTGCCATTCGCTGACTGCCATGGAGATGTAGCTGCACCGGCTACGCTCGCAGTTTCAAGCTCATCTCCGTGGATCCACACGCTAGCTGTACTGGATGCTCCAGGACCAGACTGTCACTGTGGTCGCCCAGTTGTCAACCCATCAATTTACATAAGGAGAATTATCGTCCAGTGTAAACATCCAGCATATTTCATCTTCTCATGCAAAACACATGTCCGCTTCTATCGCTGCACTACCAGTATACTGACTAGTTCACTATTCAGTAATCCCCACTTGTCCCCACCACTGCGTGCAAGAGCCAACAGATTGGAGCTTGCGCGAGTCTAAGCTGTGGCTTCCAATTGGCCGCTGGGTGCAGGCACTGTGACACAAGCAGGTGTGGCTTGGACTTAATAGTTCTAACTACAGTTCCACCCCAACATTACCAAATGAAACTGGGGATGTTGTTGTCCATACACATCGAATTTTTCACACACAGTGTAGATCCCTTCATTTTATACTATTTCTTTTCGAAGACAGAAGAAATCAGACCATACATGTGTTTTCGTATAGCTAAAGTATCGTTACATGTTACGAAAATCCGGTATAACAATATGTCATAGGCTATATTTCCTCTAAATATCTGTTTTTATGAGCTTAATATGTGTTACATCCTGCATCACATGATTAGACTATTAAACTCATTTTTGGTTCATGGTACAGTGATAAGAGCATGCTGCAGTACCAGGGTAATACTACGACCACCTTATAAATTCGATAATGTAGATGATTTTATTATGATGACCATATCTCCTTGTGTAGGCAGGATATTGAAATTTCGTTAAAAGATTTCGGGGCAACGAAAAAACGCCTGATTACCGCTCCTACTAGAGAATCATATCAATGGTGTTATCGCCCTCTGTACCACCCACCCAGTGACACGACATTGATATCAAATTGAGTAATTAAGCCCCTTTCTACAATTACCCTCACCTGTCGGATTACCCTCACCAGGTAACTCAAATGGGAATCGCGCGAGTGAACCAGATACTCTTTTCAAGGAACACTATTGAGAACAGGCATTTGAAGCAAGCTGCAGAAGGATTCTACCGCCGCCAACATACATTTCGTGTGGGAACCACGAAGATAAGACAGAGAAATTAACTCTTATATGGAGGTATATAGACAGTCTTTCTTTCCTTCACTCCATTTGCGAGTGGAATAGGAAAGCAAGTGACTACTAGTGATACAGGGTACTCTCAACCATGCACTGTACAATGGCTTGCTAAGTATACATATAGATGTAAATTTACCCTACCTGTTAAGATGCAAACTTACCCATTTATAGAAACAAAAAACTCACAGAAGAATACTGTCCCTTATTTATTGAGAAAACAAAAGACAGAACTTCTGCTGCTGATTGTCTCTCGCTAAAAACCTTCGTATTAGCCTCTAATTTTCTCACTGCAGTTGCTTTGTGAGACGTATATGAGATGTTGTAGTATGTTTGTCCACAGGACTTTGAAGAAACGGTATAGCGGTCACCTCTCTACTCCCCTTTCGTCAGAGTATTGCTTAGCTGACATAATCTCACAAATCGTCCAGTCTTCGATATACAGCATTTCGACAAGTAAGAGATGTCCCCCGCCAAGTCACAGACCCTTGCTAATTCTCTAGAAAGCCCATGACGTTTAGTCCTCACTGGCTAGTCTTCCATCGTTTGTATTCCTTTTTGCCTGCTTCATTTACTGCATTTTTATATTTTCTCCTTTCATCAGTTAAATTCAATATTTCTTCTGTTACCCAAGGATTTCTACTAGTCCTCGTCTTTTTACCTATTTGATCCTCTGCTGCCTTCACTATTTCATCCCTCAAAGTTACCCATTCTTCTTTACTGTATTTCTTTCCCCCATTCCTGTCAATTGTTCCCTTATGCTCTCCCTGAAACTCTGTACGACCTCTGGTTCTTTCAGTTTATCCAGGTCCCATCTCCTTAAATTCCCACCTTTTTGCAGTTTCTTCAGTTTTAATCTACAATTCATAACCAATAGATTGTGGTCAGAGTCCACATCTGCCCCTGGAAGCGTCTTACAATTTAAACTGATATTAACACGTTTAAATCCATTGACTCTCACAGATATCTGGACATTGCATAGTACAAACTAAGCTGCTCACACAACATATATGATGGTTGAAATGAAAGACTAAGGTGGTATTTACTGCCAAAAATCTGGAAGAATCGCAGCATATGGAAAATGGAGGAGTTTGTGGAATTGTGGAGCATTTCCACATGGCTGTCCAAATGTGAAAACCTCTAAATGTAATCTTATCTTTTACAGTGATCAGGTAGCAAAGGTCTCAGTGCTCCATTTTCGAAGAGACCAAGAGCATTGACTCCTCATACTGGTGGTGCATATTAAGCCCAATCATATGATCACCGTTTTTGTGTCCTACATGATGGTCATCCTGCACTCCAAATCTCTGGACACTGCATCTTTCATTTTTATGGTTTACAATGTATAGCTGCATGTGGGACAATGGGGTATTCTGCTGGACTTAAACCCATAAAGCATGGATAGTTTGCACCATCTGTTGTCTGACAGGTGGAGGAGTGGAATGATTTTACTCCACCCAGGTGAGTGTGTAAGTACCCTCATTCCTCCACATTTGTGTAGTATTTTCATTAGCATTACGTATTTTCCATCAATTTTCGTAATTTTATTAGGTTTTCCATAATTTCAGCGCATTTTACCCAATTAATCAAGGTCCAAACCAACAATATCGACGTCTTGTCATGTCATATAGATACGAAACGAGGGTTGCCTTGCCTTCAACTACCTGGTTTCAACTACTTTTCAAGGTCATCCAACTACCAACTACCCACATCCAAAATACAAGCACATAGATAATCGTAAATAGGGAAATTCTTGGAATTTTTATTACGTTATGAAATAAGACAAGCAAATATTCTTATAAAAAACGTTATTAATATCTACATATGCATTTATACACAGAAAACATGGTCAAACACATGATCCATTTTGTAGATGTATATTGTAGCCTCCAGTCTGGTAATACCATGCTGTTTAGCCAAGGAGGACGTGAAAGTTTCTCATAGTCAGATGTCAAGACCCTTCATAAAATATATAAGGTGGCTACTGATAAATTTGTTCACACCTGGGTTTGTGATTTGATGCATACGTTTGTCATATACATTTACACTACAGTTGGAGGCCATCCACATTAAACAATCTATTGCAATTGTCTTAGCACTGTCCACAATCACATTGTTACTTCCCTGGCAGTCTCCTTCCATGCAGAAGTCGTGGTTTGATATTCGGTGTTCACGCATCTCAGTTTTATTGAAAATCCTGTTGAAATCCCGCATTATGTCCAAATCCGAAAGGTAATAGTCGTCTACTCATTGCAATATCCCAGGCAGATCCTCCTTTACAACATTCATTTTAACATAAGCTACTTCCACTTTATTTGGAATAGCCACAGGATTTTTATATTTCTTCCAAATGGTTTCCAGTGCTTCTTTGCCAATGTTATCTAATACTACTCTTGCTGTCACACGGTTGCTCCCACATAGAAGAAATAGTAACTTCACCTTGACACCACACGTACATGGAAAATATATTATGTAGTAACAGTTAAATGAGCCAAAAAATTTCTTCCTTCAAGGTTACACATTGTCCGTTCACTAAATGACCCTGACAGTCTACTTGATGACAGATTTCAACTACCATAATCTTATCGCAAAAAACTTCTGTAATAGGAGTAAGCACATTTAAATTCTTCTTGCTAAGGACCGTACCATGTTCGGTGTAATTTATGTTGCCAATGTCAGAAACAAGACTGTCCATATTGTCCGGTGGTAACCATATACCAAAGTGTTTGTCAGTTGGTCTTGTCCTTCTCCCAACTAGTCGAGGCCTGTTGAGCACTTTGAAGGAATCCACAATGACTCTTTCAACTACCACAGTAGAATGATCGGCTGTAACTGTCAAGCCTCACTTTATATTCTAAAGATCCAAGATGATGGCACTTTGGGTCATGTGATTTTCTGGTCACACATTCTAAATTTGGTTGTACTTGCACTCCAATTGTAAATTCCTAGCTCAGTTGCGCTATTTTGTGTGCAAGGTGTCTGCGAGAGGGAGGGAGACCACCCCCGTGTTCCCAATTGGTTCATAAATAAGTTAGCATAACAGTAAGTTAAGGGATGGGCTAATTTGCCCTTGAATGTATACTTGTCCATGAATGTATGCAACCCACACAAACAATATGTGCCAGAACAAACTTTGTCTCACTACTCACCATATCCTTCAACTTTGATACTTCCAATCAATTCTCGTAAATTTTAGTCTACTCTTCATCATTACTAAATTGTGCTTGGAGTTTATATGTGCTCTTTGGTACACTTTACAATCCATTGTGTGATTCTAAAATTAAGTCTGACCATGATGTAACTCAGCTGGAATCTTCCCATGTCTGGAGCCTTTTTCCAAGTACACTTCCTCCTCTTATGATTTTTAGAACTTCATGCTCACTATAATAAGATAAAATTTATTGCAGAATTCTATCAGCCTTTTTCTTCTCTTTCCTACCACTGAGCCCATATTCTCCAGTAATCTTGTCTTTTATCTCTTCCCCTACTACAACATTCCAAATATCCATGATTATTAGTTTTTAATCGTCCTTTTCATACTAAATTAAACATTCCATATCCTGACATATTTTCTCTATTTTGTCATTTTCCTCTTTCCACCTCGGCATGAATACTTGGACTATTGTTGATGGCACTGGTTTGCTGTCGATTTTGGTAAGAATAATCTCCAATTTGTTGTTGTTGTGATATTACCTCACATTTTCTTCTTTCCGTTTCTCTTCACTGACACCCACTATATCGAGACTGAGACATTGTATTGTTCTATCTAGGTTTTCTAGCTTTCCTACCAAATTCAGACTTCTGACATGACGATTTGTGATTTGTAGAATGCCTTTCATTGGTTATTCTGTCTTTTTCTCATGGTCGCCTTCCGACTGGCAGGCCCTCCTGGAGATCCGAATGGTAACTAATCCGGAACCTTTTACCAATGGAGAGATGACCATATCACTTCTTCAGCTGAAGACTACATGCACCGTGGATGCACATTATTAATCTTTAATTAACGGTCTCCATTACCTTCTGCATGCTCGTGTAGTTGATTTTTGCTGATTCGTCCCTCATTTAGGAGTATTTTCCACCCCAAGGGCAAGAGAATGCACTCAACCTTTGTCCGCACCTCGTCCCACTTCCACCATGCAGAGGGAAGGTGACTCCTTAAACAGCAAATCTTTAGCCGCCATTGTTGATGATTTTTATTCAGACTTTAAGCTGTGGCTGGATCGAAACTGTGCCCAGGACGTCGTTATTACTAGTTGAAGACGCTACTCCTGTACCAGTGTGGCTTTAATGGGTAATTATAACTCCTTACTTCCTCCAAGTTTGTCATAAACTCTCTTCTGCACTTACAGTTTGTTAGATTTACCTTGGGCATCTAAAAATCTACACAACACATTTTGCATCGATTCTCAGTTGTCATGTAACTTCTCGTAAAGGAAACGTTAGTCACATATAGTATCATCCCAGGCAACTTAATACTAAAGGCAGTATATAGCAGGCGAAACACAGGTTCATCAGCAGTTGTTCATCTGTCTATTGGTCAGCAACATTAGCGAATACCCAGTCCCATAGTATCTGACCTCTTTGAGGATAGCTGTAAAAGAATGGGGAGTGGGTCCCGATTGTCGTGGGGAGAAATGGTGATTCTTTTGGCTTAGTATGATTATTCGGCTGGCTTGTGGAACGTCTTACGGATGTAAGGATTTATGGCTGCCTTACAAGCTTCAAAACCTCTAAACTATGTAGAAAGTTTATAAAAAGTCCACTGTCCACCATTGCACTTTCGTGATACTGTTTCTTTTACCTTGCAGTCACTGAAAGTCCTCTGCTATTGTGTTGCCCCTCGACCTTAAATCTGCTTTAAGTTACCAGAGCCGTCTCAGAGGCTACTCTGAACTCTCACTTGGGAACCACGAGCCAGTCTACCTATAATAGTCTAAACAGTCCCCTTAGACACTTCCTTCTATGGTGTGGCAGCCAATGAAATACTTAATAATACTATTGTTTAGTGAAAGTGCGTCCTCATCTTTTCCTATGCGCTCATGCATTAACACTATCTACTGTGTAGATTTTTATAATAACAGCAATAAATTCACACTGATAAGCTGAAACATTATGACCGCCTACTTCCTTGCTGGTTGGTCCACCTTTGCAATGCAATACAGCAGCAATTTTGCATGGTAAGGATTCGACAAGTCCTTAATAAATTTTTGGTTTTATGTGCTTCCAGGTGTCTACGAGAAGGCCAC
Source organism: Schistocerca piceifrons (assembly GCF_021461385.2). Classification (NCBI taxonomy): domain Eukaryota; kingdom Metazoa; phylum Arthropoda; class Insecta; order Orthoptera; family Acrididae; genus Schistocerca; species Schistocerca piceifrons. The sequence continues at coordinate 216,587,181 of NC_060142.1, read as the reverse complement.
TCTGTTCACCAGTTCGATGACCTTGAGACACTGACATTTATCCCGCCGATAGATGAGATCGCTGTGTGGCAAGACACCAAACGTCAAGGAATGCAGATGGTCAGCAATAAAGTTCTCGTAGTTCACCCCTGTCATGGTGCCTTCCACTTCTATCATGTCTCATGAAAGCACAGGTGAATGTCCCCAAAGTACAGCACGCCCTCCAGCGGCATGCGTCTGTGGCGTCTTGTACGCTTCGAGCAACTATTTGCCTGGATGACGGCATATCCGAACACGTCTCCTGTGGTACACAACTTCTGCCATAGTCAACAAGTGCACATCGTAGTGCATTCAGGTCTTGAGAGGTTGTTGTCTGTGCGCGGTCCACTGCAACTTATCAGATATAGAGAGTGTAACCTCCCCACAAAATATCATTCACATTTAGCGTAACCTCAAAACAGAAAAATTCCTAAATATCTCAACAGTAAAAAATTAGAATTATGTCGTTCACATTCAGTGTAACGTCCCAACAAAAAAAATAAATTCAGTAACCTGGTAATAATACAATGTAACTAACCTCTCAATTAAATTGTCGCTCACTTATAACTTTTCAATAATTGACTGTGAATTTAACCTGGTAAATTTTTGGACGTCAGCAGTGCTGCGTCATGGCCCTGAAAGATCATTCTGAATAAAAAAGAAAAACTGTTACCTCAATGAAGTCGCTGGATAACGCATATATATCTGCTCTTAAAATAATGTTTTCTGGCACAGCCCTGTGCAATGCTGGCCGATAGATTTGTCATTTATGAAAGGAAGCAACTGATTTTTTTTTTACAACAATCGGGATGATCATGGATGGGAGAAATTAGTAAATTCTTTAAATTGAAATGAATAGTTGTAAAAAGTTACTTTTTATGAGAAAGATTATTCTTACGAGATTTTTAAAACATTTACAACTGACTTGAGATGACATTACTACATTTGCGCGAGGCTGCTTTTTACCTTATACAATAATACTCAGGCTCCAGCATCGCTGCACCGCGACCGGCCAGCCAACACGATACACCAGACCAGACCAGAGCAGACTGCAGACTAGCAACAACTTACTGCTACAGCTACACAGTTCCTACTGCAGTCAACACTGCTCTCTGGTCAGAGATTCTCTTATACCTTGCATATCGTAGGCAGCGCATGAGAAATACATCGAAATTATATCTGCTCGGACCTCTTACAAGGGTGATTATAATTAAACTTTCAAACCGCTGTAGAAATAACACCACTGGTCAGAATGACGTCAAATTGCATCGTAATATTATCGGAGAACGGGAAACACGTATGGCAGAAGTAAAATAAGTTACAAAATGTAGCAATAGATGGCGCTGTAAGCATCATAATTTAATAGTGGTCGACTAAAATTGACAAATGAATCATACAACAATGTCTAAGGTGTACGTTTAACATTAAACAAATTGTACTCTTCACTGAGCATGGGTGTACAGGTGTGATACTGATAGTTACATGAGCCGACCCACCACGGCAAGGTCATATTACATCGGATGGGAAAAATCGATTTTTAATTTTCCTGAGGCCAAAAACCACATAGAAGCATCAATCAAAATCAAATTGGATTATTAATTTCCATGCGACTGCCGCAAAACATGTTCGGTATGCTGTACACCGTTCTCTGCAACAAGTTGAAATCGAGAAACAGCATCTTCCACGACTGATAGAAGTGTTTTCGGGGTAACGTTGTACAGTTACGTTTGCTATTGGAACACTGAACACAACATCTTTCAGATAGCCTCACAGCCAGAAGTCACATGGATTGAGATCAGATGATCGGGACGGCCAGGCTGTAGGGAAATGACGGCTGATAATTCTAGCATTTCCGAAATGGCGCTTCAGCAGCTGCTTAACCGGATTTGCAATGTGCGGAGGTGCGTCATTGAGACGTAGGACTTAGGGAAAGCAGGAAAAGGTGTGGGAGGGACCTAATCAGTTACCGTTGGTTGCACAGTAATCACGTACACTTTACTTAAGGAAATAATTTTTAAAAATAATAACTTTAAAAAAAATTGACTATAACACAATCTACACTGACGGCTGAAGGCCTTATTACGAAAGAATTCAAAAGTATTTGTCGGCTGAAGGCCACAGCCAGTACCTCAGAACAATGAGTGGCTGAAGGCCTGAATTACTGTGAGGAAGACAACTACACGTTGAAAATACCAAAATAATTTTTGAAACAATCATTAAAAAAATTGACTGTAACACTAGCTACACTGACGGCTGAAGGCCTTATTAAAAAGAATTCAAACTATTTGTCAGCGGAAGGCTACGAGCAATACTTCAGAAAGATTAACAGCTGAAGGCCTGAATTACAATTGAGGAAGACAATTACACGCTGAAAATACCAAAATAATTTTTAAAACAATCATTTTAAAATAACTGACTGTAACACAAGCTACACTGACAGCAGAAGGCCTTATTGAGAAGAATTAAAATTATTTGTCGGCTGAAAGCCACAAGAAATAGAAATAATTTTAAAAAAGTATTATTTTTAAACAATTTACACAGTCAGACCAAATAAAGAAAGGAGTGATCCACAGACAGTGCTCCAAGGATCGACCTGAGATAAATCCCTACAGCTGCGTAAGTGGTGAGACAGGCAGACCAGTGCTATACTCACGTAACAGGATGGCAACTCA